>NC_052042.1:1730784-2030784 GCF_015832195.1 Motacilla alba alba
CACGAAACCACGGTGCTGACAGACTTCAACGGCACCGTGATCGTGGATTCCAGCCAGGTCCGAGTGGGCAGCGACCTCCTGAAGCGCTTCAGCATCCGCATGTTCAGCCTGATCGTGTTCCGAGCCCAGGTGAGGGACTCGGGCCATTACCTGTGCGGCACCAAGGAGGGGCTCTTCTTCTACGGCTACGACGTGGATGTGCAGCCCACCAGGCAGATCACGGTGGCTTTTCTGGATAAGGACCAGCACGTCCAAGAGGACTACACAGGGAAGGAATTCACCCTCTTCACCACCTTCTGGGACTGGACCCGCTGCGACCGCTGCGGGGTGCGGGGCGAGCAGCGGCGGATCGGGCTCTGCTACGTGCAGAGCGCCCAGCTGAAGCCCCGGTACCGCACGGCGCTGCCCAACGTCAGCTCCTGCGGCTCCAGGGCTGTGCCCGCACACTTCGGGCACCTCATCCGCCTCCGGAGCCCCGAGGTGGCCATCAGGAGCTGCCTGGCCCCTTGCCCGGAGAAGGAAGCCCCCGAGGAGGGCGTGCAGTCCATCTCCAACGTCGTTTACAAGCTGGGCAAGAAGCCCGAGCTGCCCCGCGTCCCCATGCAGTACCACAGGCAGCCCCCCAAAAGCGACCTGGTCATCTCGTGCCCGGGAGCGCGGCCGGAGCACGCCGTGGCCTGGGACAAGGGCTCCGTGCGGCTCTACCGCTCCTACTACCTGCTGGGGGTCAGGAAGCACATGAGGGTCTTCATCGACCACGGGAACCACCTGCACATCCAGCGACTGCGCAGGATGGACAAAGCCACCTACTTCTGCTGGCGGCAGGGCGAGCTGGTGGCCGGCTTCCAGCTCACCGTCATCTTCGAGCCCCGGCGCCAGCGGAGCCCCAGAGACCCCGAGTCAATCTTCGTCATGAGGGCTGTGGGCATCAGCTTTGCCATCATCGTCGGCATCTTCTTCCTCGTCCATGTGTCCCGCTGCAGCTCTCAGGTGTTCAGGAAAGCGGCCAAGCCGTAGCAGCTCCCCCACAGGACACTCGGACACCTTGGGTCACCCTGGCGCAGGAAATTTCCAATGTGAGGACCAGTTTTGTATATTTGAGTTTCAACATTTTTTTCCATGTTTGGATTTGACTTTTTGAAGGGAAAGCTGTTGTGGTTTGTTTTGGTCTTTTTTTCAAATAATCTGGCAATTTTCTTCAGAACTGTCTCTGCTTTTGAGGTGTTTTTAACTCACCCAGCTCAGAACAGAATTGGGAGTCAGTATTTGTGCCTGACAGAGTCATCTTACACATTCCTCAAAGGGGGTGGCATCTCTGCAGTGTTTCAGCAGGGAGCAGGATGAGCTCTCCAGGCTCATCTCCTTTGTTTGAGGATGTGACTTGAGCATTTCAGCATTCCCAAGGGAAATCCTGCTGTCTGGGAGGGCACTGTGGGTCCCGGTGATGCTCTGGCACTTGACCCGTGTCGATGATGGTGAGCCAAACACCTGGTGAGGAGATGAGAAGCAAAGGCAGGCAGGGACAGAGCTCTGGAAAACAATCTGCACCTCCCACACTCAGGGATGGAGCAGGGTACAGCTGGTTGGGTCCTTGAAGGGCAACAAACCCACCCAAAGCCCCAGCATGAGCCGGGAGGGGCTCACACACAGAGGCAGCTCCAGGCTGGAAACTTTGCCACCAAACTCAGCCCCCAGACAGAGCCTGACAGTGTCCCCAGGGTGGCACCAGCCAGGGGGAACACAGCCACCAAGACTCACCTGGCAGCACGGCTCTGTGCCTTCCCCTCTGAATCCCTAGAAATCTCCCGAAGTGCTTCCCCCAGTGCCCTGTAATCCCCTCACCCCCCAGGATTAACCCCTGCAGGGCCAGAGGAGCTGGGAGCCGAGGGCTGCTCCTGTGTCCTCTGCAGCACGGTTTGCTTGCTGGGAGGCAGAGCTGGCAGCAGGAAGGGCAGAATTCCAGCACAGCTCAGGGATTCGTGCAGGCAGGAATCCAGGAGCCACCAAGGAGCCCAGCTGGGAGCTGGCTGGAAAAGCGTGCAGACACCTGGGCTGCTGCCCTGCCAGCAGCGAGGAGCGAGGCAGCAGGCTCAGGCTGAAGTGACAGCCAGAGCCTCCATGTGCCCAGGCAGCCGTGACAGCCCTGGAACTGGGGCAAGGGCCTGGCTGGGACCGAAATTTGCACCCAGGCAGCAGGGAGCACATGAGCAGAGCTGCTGGGGAGCAGCATTCCCAGCTCGGGGCTGAGGGGCACAGCCCTGGCACAGGTTTGTTTCCAGCCCCGTGTGCAGCAGCGATCCCAGAGGCAGCAGCCCTCACCTGGAAGATGGCGTGGGAGCGGGAGGAGGCGGCGTTGGCCCTGGTGGGACGCTGGGCCCGGTTTTTATTGCCTTTGGCCAACATGTCCAGCAGCTGCTCCGGTGACCTGGGCTGGGGGAGAAGGGGCAGGGGCTGCATCAGCACCTGGGCACGGCAGCCGGGCACCCCGAGGCCGAGCAGCCCCGGGCAGGGGGGCCGAGGCTCCCGGCAGCTCTGCGGGCCCCTGGCAGCTCGGGGCCACGTCTGCTGGCAGCCAGGAGCCAGGAGGCACCTGGGACCTCCCCACCCCGTGTCCCCGGGACTCCCAGCCGCTCTCAGCACCGGTGCAGGCACTGAACAGTTTCAGGCTGTGTGGTTTGGGGTTGCTGTTGTGTCTCTCCATTCCTGCACAGCTGCTGGAGGACACGGCTCCAGTTCCAATGTCTGGGTGCTCATGCACTCATTGAGGGGGGTTTTGGTCCAGCTGGAGGGTGCAGCGGGAGACAGAGATCCCCAGGCTGGGAGAGGCCTCAGAGCCTCCCCCTGGGCTCTGCTTCCCACTCCCTCCCTGTGCCACCCCGGGCCATTGCCCCCTCAGAGTCCCCCGTGAGCCTGAACCCCCTTCAGGCTCCCCTACAACACCTCCTGACACCCTCTCAAACCACAGCTTCCCCAGTTATTCTGCACCCCCTTTTGGCTCCCAAAGCCCCTCTCCCAGCTCCCCTTTGGCTCCCACAGGACTCCCCATGAGGGGATCAGGGGTTCAGGTGCAGCTCCCAGCTGAGCTGGCCTGAAAAGGGCACTTGCTCTGGCGTTGGGCTCCATTGTGGCTTCCCCCCATCTCCATCACCCCAGGGTCCTGTGGGGGTTTCTGCACCCTCCTCTGGGCCTGGGGAGATCTGGGCAGCCTGCTCAGTGTCCCAGAGTGCAGGTGAGGGCTGGGGGAGCCACCTGTCCTCCTGGCACCTGACAGCAGTATAGTGACGGGGAAAAGGTTTTGTTCTGCATTCTGTTCTGTTCTGATTTGTTCTGTATTTTGTTCTGTATTTGTCCTGTTCTGGTTTTGTTCTGTTTTGTTCTGTATTTTGTTCTGTATTTCTGCTCCAACCCCTTCTCTGCCACTTGTGCGACACCCCCACCCTGGGACAGAGACCCCCAAGCGCCCAATCCAGGGACCCCTGTGATCCCCCTTCCTGCCATGCCGGGGCACATCTGGCACTGTCACCTCTGGCTCCCCACAGCCGCCCCCGGTGGGGCAGGAGCGGGGCCGGCCCGGGGCAGCTGCGGGCGCTGCCGTCCCGCGGGGCCGGGGTCACCGGCTGCTCCTGCTCCTTCCCTGCCCGGCAGCAGCTGAGCTCGTCTTTGTCTCCTTGAGCCTGGAAGCTTCCAATTAAAACTCCCAGCTCGTTCTCATTAGGGAGGGCCGGGGAAGAGGAGGAGGAGGAGGAGGAGGAGGAGGGGGAGCCCAGCTCTGCCGGCAGCGGCCGCTTCCCGAGCTTTGACGGCGCTGCGTAGGAGCCGGGAGAGGATCGATCCCTGGGGAGCAGCGGGTGCCCGCAAGTCCCCAAAAAAAGTACCCCAAAGTCCCCAGCCCCCGCTCCGTCCCCCCTGCACCGCTGTGCACGCAGGGAGGGAGGGATCCTGTCACCAGAGCTGTCGCACAGCGGGTGTCTCCAGGGATGCCGCTGTTGTCTGGGGACACAAGAGTCACTGGGGATGTGTAGGTGCCCCAAACCTGGAATTTCTGTGGGCACAGTCCCTGGTGACACCAGCACAGGACAGCCGGGGGAGCACGGGGCTGGCTGGAGGCAGGGAGCTTCTGGGGCTAAAGAAGGATGTGGGAGCTGTCCCAGTCCCACCAGTCTCACCAGTATGGTCCCTGCCGGCTCTGGGCCCCCCCAGTCTGCACCCACAGGGACGCAGCCGCTGCCACAGCCCTCCCCACTGGCCACTGTTGGCGGCCCAGTGACGGCGGCCGTGGTCCAGCGGGATGTCCCCGTCCCACGGCAGCCAAGAGCCTTTCCCGGCCATCGGCTGCCATCTACTGCCAGCGGCGAGGCCTGTCCCTGTCCCTGTCCCTGTCCCTGTCCCTGTCCCTGTCCCTGCAGCAGAGTCCCAGGGACACCCCCGTCCCCCTGCTTCACCCCGGCTGCCTCTCGGGGCACCCACACTGGTGCCACCACGCGTCGCTCACGTCCCCGTGTCCCCAGCACGCCCCCATCCCCGGGCCGTGCCCAAGACGCCACCATGCCCCAGTTTGTGGCCATCACCGGGAGCTGTGGCCGGGAGGGACGGGGCTGGCGCTGGCGCCGTGCCCGCCCTGGAGCAGCCCCCCGGCGCTTCCCGGCACGGCCGTGCCCTGGCACAAGGGCTGCTCCCGGCCGTGCCGGGCTCTGGCTCCGCACAAAGCCCCTTTCAGCCGCTGCGGAAAGCCCCTGGCAGCCCCTGCCGTGTGCCAGCAGGGGCGAAAGGCCCCAGAGTCCCCGCGTGTGTGCCAGTGCCACGGCCACGCACACTCAGCTGTGCGGACCAACGCCTCCCCACGGGGACCCTGGGCCATTCGGGACGGGACCGGGGCTCCAGGGCCACCAGCCAGTGCTTCCACAGGCCCATTGGGATGGGAAGCGCTTAGGAGGCTCCAGCCACCTCATTAACAGCCGGTCTCATCAGCAGCACCCCCGGCGCCCCATGGATCGCACCCAGCCCGGCACCGCTCCCACCCTCGGGGTGCCCGAACCGGCAGCGGGGGCAGCGGGGAGCAGGGTGCCCGGGCCGGCTGCCAGGGCACAGCCACCCCTGGCGCCGTGCCGGCCCGCTGGCTCCCGGCCGGGGGCAGCGCCGGGCAGCCCGGGGGCTCCATAAGAACCCTGGGCGGGCGCATCGCGCCCATCCGCCCGGCATGGAGCGCCGGCGCCCGCCCTCCTACCGGCCCTCGGTGCCCGGGTACCGGGCGCTCCACGGCAGCCCCCCGGGCCGGCTCCGGGCGCCCCGCAGCCCCCAGCTGAGCCCCCGCCCGGGCTCGGCCAGCATGGACCTCTCGCTGGCGGCGGCGCTCAACTCGGAGTTCAGGGAGACGCGCACCAGCGAGAAGGTGGCGATGATGGAGCTCAACGACCGCTTCGCCAGCTACATCGAGAAGGTGCGGCTGCTGGAGCAGCAGAACAAGGCGCTGCTGCTGGAGCTGAGCCGGGAGCGGCAGCGGGAGCCCTCGCGGGCCGGCATCTACCGGGAGGAGCTGCGGGAGCTGCGGCGCCGCCTGGAGCACCTGGCCACCGGCAAGGCCCGGCTGGAGTTGGAGAGGGACAAGCTGGCCGAGGAGCTCGGCAGCCTCCAGCAGAAGTAAGGCGCTGAACAGCTCGGGGTGGCCCTGGGGACCAGGGTGGCCCGCTTGGGATGGGTGTCAGGTGGCTACCCAAACCAGGGTGGCCACTGGAAGCAAACTGGCAGCGGATGGACACCAGGGTGGGGATCAGGATCCTCCTGGTGATGGGAGCCATGGTGGTGACAAGGACCAGGGTGACCCCTGGGACCAGAGTGGAGTCCAGGTGTACCCAGGGGTCAGAGTGGCCTCGAGACAGCAGCTGGGTAGCCCTGGGGACCAGGGACTGGTGTTGCACCTGGATTGTGATGGGATATGGGTGACCCCTGGGAACAGTGTGGGATGCTGTGGGGGTGGCACAAGGGCTGACCTGGGTTTGGGGCGTGATGGCACTGTGGGGCTGTGCTGGCCCAGGGAGGTCTGTCTGGGGGCTGAGAGTGACCGGCCACGGTGCTGGATGTGTAACTGTGCCTCTGCTCTGGCACAGGCTGCAGGACGAGGTCACCCTGAGGCTGGAAGCCGAGAGCAACCTGGCTGCCTACAGGCAGGTGAGGGCAGATCCCAGCTTGGCCTCCCTTGGGAATGGGCAGGGATGGGGAAGGGATGGACAGGGAGGAAGCAGGGACAGGAAGGGATGGGCAGGAGCAGGAACTGAGGGACTGGTGTGTGTTACAATGGGCAGGTAGGGAGCAGGAATGGAGCAGGAATGGAGCAGGGATGAGTGGGAAGGGCAGGGATGGACAGATATGGAACGTGGATGGACAGGAACGGCAGGAGCAAGCAGTGATGGGAATGCTGTGATGGGCAGAGAGAGGCAGGGCTGGGTGGGAGTGGGAAGGAATGGACAGCTGACCATGACCCAGGTGGCCAGCTGGGACAGTCCCTGCTGTCCCCCCGTGGTGACAGGACGTTGACAACGCTGCCTTGGCTCGCCTGGACCTGGAGCGGCGCGTGGGGACCCTGCAGGACGAGATCGCCTTCCTCCACAAGGCCCACGAGGAGGTAACCCCGCTCTGGGGCTGGGGGCCTGGGCTCAGGGAGCTGCCCTGACCCCGCTGTCCTCGCAGGAGCGGCGGGAGCTGCAGGAGCAGCTGGCCCAGCAGCGGGTGCACGTCGAGGCGGACGCGAGCAAGCCGGAGCTGACGGCCGCCCTGCGCCACATCCGCAGCCAGTACGAGGCCGTGGCCGCCAGCAACGCCCAGGAGACCGAGCAGTGGTACAAGTCCAAGGTGCGGTGGGAGCTGGTTGCCCCACAGATGGATGGCCTGGCTGTCCCCTCCCGGGGTGTCACCATCTCGGGGCCGGGGTTGGTGGTGCGCGGGGTTCGGGATCTCTGCCGTCTCCGCTTGGGCCAGGGATGTTTCTCCTTGCCTTGTGTCCCTGCTGTGGAGCAGAGCAGGGTTGTGCTCCCCCACCGTGTGCCACCAGAACACATCCCTGCCCCGTGGTCCCACCCCATGGCACACGTCCCCTGTCCCAGTTCGCAGACCTGACGGACGCGGCCGCCCGGCACGCCGAGGCCCTGAGGGTGGCCAAGCAGGAGGCCAACGAGTACCGGCGCCAGCTCCAGGCCCTCACCTGCGACCTGGAGGCTCTGCGGGGCTCGGTAGGTGACAGCTGGGGTCTGCAAGAGCAGGGACACGGCCTCAGGGAGCTGCCAGCACCCGGCGTTCCCTGGCAGGACCACCACCCACAGGCAGGGGAATGGCTGGTCCCCAAGGGTGGGAGATAGATGGACACTGGGGAGAGCCCCCGGCTCCTGGGAGAAGGTGGCCATGGAGGGGTCACAGCCCCCCGTGCCCCCAGAATGAGTCCCTGGAGAGGCAGCTGCAGGAGCTGGAGGAGCGCTATGCCCTGGACACGGCCGGCTACCAGGACACGGTGGGGCGGCTGGAGGGGGACATCCACAGCCTCAAGGAGGAGATGGCCCAGCACCTGCAGCACTACCAGGACCTGCTCAGCATCAAGCTGGCCCTCGACATGGAGATCGCCACGTACCGCAAGCTGCTGGAGGGCGAGGAGAGCAGGTGACAGCTCCGTCCTGCCCCTCACCCCGCCCCAGCCATGCCCCTAAGCCAGCCCAAGTCCTTCTGGTCCTTCTGGGGTGTCCGGCAGGACCTCGTGCTCTTCCCAATGCTCCCATTGTCCCTGCAGGATCACCATCCCTGTGAAGAGCTTCTCCAGCCTGCAGATCCGAGGTGAGGCTGTGCCCCACGCGGGGAACGGGGAGCAGGATGGTGGCACAAACAGGGGGGGCTTCTGGAGGCTCTGGGGCAGGAGAAGCCACCTTGGCCATCCCTGCTCCATTCAGAGGGATCAGGAGGTTTTTCTCTGAATCCCAGGGAACCTCCTGGGTGCTCCCAGGGTGGGGGGAGGAGGGTGCCATGGCCATATCCCCAAGGCTGAACATGTCCCCAAGGCCGATGATGTTCCCAGCACTGATCACATCATCGTGTCCTCAATAACAACCACATCCCTAAGGCCAACTATGTTCCTCAGTGACAACTGTGTCCCCAAGGACAAGCCTGTCCCCAAGCTCAATCACATCCCAAAGCCACCCGTGTCCCCATGGTCCACAACATCTCCAAGGCCAGAAATGTCCTCAGCTGTCCCCGCAGCCCAGCAGTGTCCCCAGACTCATCAGATCCCACAGCCTGCCACATCCCCGATGCCAACCATGTCCCTGAGGATGGTTGTGTCCCCGGGGCTGCTGTCTCTCATGGTTCAGGGGTTTCCAGCCCAATCCATTTTCTTTGGGTTTCTCCTCTTGAGTGTGGCTGGAAGGGCCATACCCTGGGCAGGGTGTCACTGCCTTGTCCTGCCCATGTCCCCCAGAGACCAGCCTGGACACCAAATCTGTGTCAGAAGCTCACGTGAAGAGGAGCATCGTGGTCAAAACTGTGGAGACCCGAGACGGAGAGGTGGGAAATCCTCATTTGTGTCACCCATGCTCCATCCCCACCTCCCCACAGGGTGTCCCCAAGGGACTTGCACGTGGGGCCACCATCCCTGAGCCCCACAGGCAGCCCAGGCAAGGGGCCAGTGATCCCTGAGGGTATGGCGTGATCTGACTCTGGGTCATGGAGGAGCCGGGGCTGGCAGCTGAGAGAAAACTGTCCTGTCCCTGTCCCTGTCCTTGTCCCCAAGCTCGTTCAGAGCCCGCGCAGGCTCAGCCGGTGGCAGAACCCGACCCCGGGCTGACGGTCCCTCTGCCTCCACCTCCAGGTGCTGAAGGAGTCCAAGCAGGAGCCCAAGGAGGTGCCGTAGGGCCGGGGGAGCCGCAGCAGCCGCAGCTCCGCAGGTCCCGCCCGACGCGCCGGGAGCCCCGGGCCGGGCACCGGGCACCTGGCACCGGGCACGGGAGGGACCGGCGGCGCTTGGGGGGCACCTCCCTCCCGTGCACCCCTCGCCCCTCCCGCGTCCCCCCGTGCCCGGGCTCCGGTGGCACCCCGCTAGGGGCTGGCAGCCGGCAGGGCTCCGGTGGGACCGGGCAGCGGCCGCGGGAGCCCGGCGGAGCCCGGCGGGGCCGCGCTCCCCGCAGGGATGCTCTCGGGTTTGGGGCCCTTCCTGCCTCACCCTGGGTCTCTAGCGAGGGAATCTGTTCCCGTTTCATCTCCGTGCACCGTCAGACAACGCGATGGTGCCAAGAGCATCTCCCTGCATCCCCCCTCTGGTCTGGGAGGCCTCCCTGGATCTCCCCAGTGCACCCAGACCCCGAGACTCTCAGCTGGGGGGATGCAGGGGCTGGAGAGGGACATTTCTCTGTCACCAAGCGCTGGGTGAGCTCAGCTGGGGAGAGGCAGGGGTGGAGAAGGAGGATGAAGGAGGAAGAGGAGAGTGGAGGAGCAGGATGCTCTTAGGATGGTGTCGAGGGGTGACAAAACGGGCATCGGGAGGGGTTCCTGAGGGTGCTGGGGTGGCCAGGGTGGGTTGTGGGGCTACACAGTGGCCTCAAGGGCTTCTCCTGGCACAGAGCCATGGGGCTGTCCTGATCCCAGTGGGTGACTGCCACCAAGGTGTCCCCAACACAGGAAAAACAGGAAAAAACCAGTCCTGAGGGGCTCATGGTGAGGGGTGACCCACGGCCCTGTGGCAGGGGAATCTCAGGCAGGTGAAAGTGGAGAGGAGAGGAGAGGAGAGGAGAGGAGAGGAGAGGAGAGGAGATGGGGGAGGAGGAAGGTGTCGGGCACCTGTGAGGGTCTCACAGCCCAAGGTGCCACCTGCAACCGAGGAGTGATGTGGGAGTCCTGTCACTTGGAGATCACACTGGGAGCCAGGGGCTCTGGGGCTGCTCCAGCCACAGTCCCTGCCCCACACAGAGCCTGAGCCCACTCTCCATGGGCATTCAGGAAGGGATTGGAAAAAATCCCTTGTCCCTGGGCTGCACGGGGCCCTGTCCCCCACCTGTCCTCCCCCAGAGCAGCACTCGCCCCCAGGGCCATTGCCCAGCCCGGTTCTCACCCACAGCCCCATCCCCACCCTGGCAGCAGCCTCTGACCACCAGCAGGACCTGCCTGATGCCACCTGACACAGGAACAACCACCCAGCAGCACCTCCCGCGCCCTGACAGCCTTTGGGATGAGCACACGGCTGCCCTCGGGGGCTGTCCCCTCTGTCCCCTCGGTCAGGGGCTGAGCAGACACTCAAGCCGGTCCCAGAGCTGCCGGTCCCAGGGCAGGAGGTGTTTTGGGAGAGCTGGGCGGTGCCTGGGGTGGGAATGCAGGGGGATGGGACACCACGAGCAGGGTTTGGGATGAGCACACGGCTGCCCTCGGGGGCTGTCCCCTCTGTCCCCTCGGTCAGGGCTGAGCGGCTCTGCTCTGACTCCAGACACACAGCACCGGCTCCAAGGGCAGGAGGGGTTTTGGGAGAGTTGAGGGGCAGGAATGCAGGGGGATGGGACACCACGAGCAGCCTCCCTTGCTACCGGATTCATGCACTAACGCGCTGCAAGATGAAAATAAAGCTAATGAACACACTGAGCTTCCATGGTTGTGTCCACATCCACCTCTCTGCAGCCAGCACTGTGGGATTTGGGGATTATTGGGGTGGTGGGAGCCCAAACCAATCCTCATTTTGCAGGAGAAGGTGCTCAGGGCTGAGCCCCAGGGCACGAACAGCCACAAGGGACTGGGGGTGCAGGGATCACACCCACAGCCAGCAGTGGGGCGGGAGAGATCCCCTTCCCAGGATGGGAATCAGGGATCTCCTGGGGGTTCTTCACCCCCAAACCCAGCTCCTTCCCCACACAATGCCAGGCTGCAGCTCCCGGGAGGCTGCTGGGGTTGGCTGCAGCTTTGGGCTGAGGGCGGGTTGCAGGTCCTGCACATCACCAAACGGTTCAAGGGCTGGAGCAGCACCGGGACCCTCAGTGCCTTCCTGGACAGAGGGATTTCTGCTGAAATCCTCAAGCCACATCCTCAGAAGAAGGAGATGAGCCTGGAGGGCACATTCTTGCTCCATGCTGAGGATGAAGTGTCCACCAAAACCCTGCAGAGATGTCACAACCTCTGGGGGATGTTTGAGGTGACTCTGGCAGGCACGAACATTGACTCCCAACCGTGCTGAGTCAGGTGAGCTAAAAACACCCCAAAAGCAGACATTTCTGAAGAAAACCACCGGATCAGTTTGGAAAATACTTTTTCCTTCACAAGTTAAAAAAATAAAATTTAAAAAAAAAAATAAAAGGAATGGGTTTGCTCCAGCTGAGGAGCTCCAAAGGGACACTGAGGATTTGGGACACACAGTTCTCAACATGGAAAACAAGGCAAACAAGGGTGAGAAAAGCAAGTATTAATTGGATTAAAATAGTTGAGTGGATGTTTTTAGCAGCCTCATAGAAAAACAGCTGTAATAAATCACTGGTGCAGATCAAGAACTCTACAGTTTGGCCAGAACATCTTGCACCAGCTCCAAGTTTTCTTTTGAAAAGGACTTTATTGAGCTTCAACCCCCACTGCCAACCAGTGGCAGAGCCAGGAATAAGTCCTGGCAGTGTGAAATCCCACCTGGAGCAAACCCTGGCACTGTCAAATCCTGCCTGTCCCTACTGAGCTGTGCCCAAACAGGGACTTTCCCACATCAGTCCTCACTGTCCCACTGCTGCCCTGAGGGGAGGGAGAGCAGGGACTTGGCAGTGTTTGAACCTGGGGAATTTCCAATGGGAGGATGGCCCAGGGTGTCCAAGTGCCTCTGGAGATGATGTTCCAGCCTGGATGGGTTCTTGGGTGCCTGCCAGCATCAGCCCATGTGGGCAAGGATGATGATGATGATGATAATGATAACGATGATGATGCCCTTGTTTGTTCCCCGTGGACCCTGTCTGGAAGCCCAGATGGGCAAGGATGATGGTGATGCCTGTATTTCCTCCCCACTTAGGCACTCAGACCCTGGCTGAGTGCTCACATGGGCAAGGATGATGATGATGATGCCCATATTTTCTCCCCACATGCCCTGACTGAGTGCCCACGTAGGCAAGGATGATGATGATGATGATGCTCACGTTTCCATGGACCCCAGCTGGCCCCTCAGCTCAGCTCCCAGCAGCTCAGGTCCCACCATGAGCTGGCAGACCTGGAATGGGCCCCAGTGGGTCCCACAGCCCCACCCTCTGTCACCATTCCCACATTCTCTGCTCCACTGCATTTCTCCCAAGTCTTCCCACCAAACCCCAGGGATTTTGCCTTTCCCAGGAGCTGGGGATGCAGCAGACTGCTCCCAGCCTTGCCATCCTCACCCTGAGCCTTGGCACCACTCAAGCAGCGTGCCTGTCCCCACCAGGGCTGTGACTGTTGTGCTGGGGCTGCTCTGGCATCAAAACCCTCCATCCCAATCTTGGGTAGCTTCAGGATCTTCTTCTGTTGAAGTCTTCAGCGTTCAGCTGCTGTCAGGCGTGCAAAGGCAGGAGGAATGGCACCACAGCAGCATGCAGGGACACACATGTCTCCTCAAGTGGTGCCACAAAGGTCAATATTCCCATGCCAGGCCTCAGGGATGAACCTGGACCCTCCATCGGGTGCCTGGTGGTTTCTCCAGAGCAGGTGGGAGTAGGTGTTTCCAGTCTGCTGGAGTGACTCTGGGATTTGCTGCACTGGGTTTGGGAAAAAACAGACCTGACAGCTATTGCCATTGATTACACCTCCCAAAACCCCTCAGTAACCGTGGACAGGGGAAGAGGAAATGGACTATCTGGGTTTGGGTTTCTCCTTCAAAACTACCACCCTGTTTTCTTCCCCTTGGTTTTCTCCTTGCCCAAGAGACTCTCCCACCCCCATCTGTGAGGACACCCTGCTCAGAGACCACAGCACCACAGCCTGGGAGCTACAGTTTATTGTGCACAGCTCGTGCCCAGGTGATGCCAAAGCCAAGCTTTGAGGTCTCTGCTCAGTCCTGGTGCTCCTGCTCTCTCAGCTGACCTGGTAACACTTCATCAGCTCCACCACCGCCCTCTCCTCCTCAGCTTCCTTTTCCAAGTGGGTCTCCATGGGATGGGCTTCCCTCCCTGCCCCACAGCTGGCCAGGCAGCCAGGCTGGCCAGCAGCCTGCCAATCCCTGCTCTGCAGCTTCCTGAACAAATCCTGGCCGCTCTCCTTCTCTGCCTGGCTCAGGAGAGCCACGTTCAGCCCGAAGCGCTTGGTGCCCGCCAGGCTCTGCAGGATCTGAAGGATGGCAGCTCTGTCTCCAGGATGGATGTTCTCTGCCAGCACCGTCAGGAATTCCCCCAGGAGGCCAAAGCCCACATCAGCCTGGAAGATCCTGCCCAAGGCCTCCCCTCCGAGCTCCAGCAAAAACTGGTATTTCTGTGTCCCACTTTTCAAGCACCTGCGCCAATCTCGGTGAAATTCCGCAGCGGTGTCAGGCAGCTGATCCAGCTCCTGGAGGAGAAAGGGACACTCAGTTCCTTTTGTTTTGTTCCCACTTGAAGACTTTGATCCCCTCACCCCTATCAGCCCATGGACGGCTGGGATGTTTTGAGCAGGGGCTTTGGCAGCACGAGGAGCTGCTGAGGGGGAAAGCAAGGAAATGCCAGGTGCCTTTAACCCTGAGAAACCCAGGAATTCCAGGGGGAAAAGGAGAAGGGAAAGAAATGCCAGGTGCCTTTAACCCTGAGAAACCTGGGGGAAAAAGGGGAAAGCAAGGAAATGCCAGGTGCCTTTAACCCTGAGAAACCTGGGAATTCCAGGGGGAAAGGGGAAAGCAAGGAAATGCCAGGTGCCCTTAACCCTGAGAGACCAGGGGGAAAAAAGGGAAAGCAAGGAAATGCCAGGTGCCTTTAACCCTGAGAAACCTGGGAATTCCAGGGGGAAAAGGAAAAGGCAAAGAAATGCCAGGTGCCTTCAACCCTGAGAAACCTGGGAATTCCAAGGGGAAAGGGGAAAGCAAGGAAATGCCAGGTGCCTTTAACCCTGAGAAACCTGGGAATTCCAGGGGGAAAAAGGAGAAGACAAAGAAATGCCAGGTGCCTTTAACCCTGAGAAACCAGGGGGAAAAAGGGGACATCAGCAAAGGGACATCAGCTGGGGCAGAGCACAGATGGAGAAGCTCTGGAGATCTGAGCCTGGTGCTGATGGGACCAGGAGCAGGATTTGCTTGGGGAGATCATTGCTCAGTCCAAGCAGACACAGCACTCCTCAGGAGAGTTGCCAAAGATCTGACAATAAACAGAGGCCAACGAACCCCAGCGTCATAAACAGCCCTTGAGATTGTTTGTAAGGCAATCCATGAAACTGCCTTGTCATGGGAAACATCCATGGGAAACATCCAGTGACCAGAGCAGCCCAGCACGGCACGGCAGGGGCAGGACTGAGGTGACTGACCACAAATGACTTGGACAGAAAATGTCCTGTCCCTGTTTCCCACTGCTGAGGGAGCCAGCGAGCTCATCAGGCTCGGGCAGGATTACCCCAACCCATCTCCCTTCCATGGCCATTAAACCATGGGCAATTCCCTGTGCTCAGGGAATCCCTGCAGCCACAGGCTGTCCAGGGAGGATCCCGGGGCTCAGCCCTGGCTCTGGGCAGGCTGCAGCTGCTCCCAGCCAGGAGGGACAGCTCCCACAGACTGCTCCTGGCCACCACGGGGGCACTGGGAGCTCTGGCTGCGCAGCCAGGCCTCCATTCCCACAGGGATGGAGCAGATTCTCCCTGCTGATCCAAACCCTGCTATTCCAGGGGCCAGGAGGGCGGGCTGGCACCCAGTGAGCCCTGAGTAACTCCTGCATTCCAGTTAGCACCCAGGTGATCCCCGAGTCATTCCCAGCTGTGGATGAGGCCCCGGCAGCCTCTCCCTCACCTGCAGGATCTCCACAGTGCAGGCAGGTGCTGTCTCAGCTGGGGCTGCACAGGGATTCCACAGCACATTCCTCCTCTGTCCCAGCCTGTCCTTCTTCTCCAGAGGCTTCAGGTGAGAAGCCAGCACAATCTCCCTAGAGGGAACAGGGACAGGAGGGACATTTGGAGGCTCCCAAGCTGCTGCTCTGAGCCAGTTTCTGACTTTGGGCCGTGGGGATCACCCAGAGGGGCTGGACAGGCTGGAGGAGCAGGCCCTGACCAACACAAGGATAAACCAGCTTGGAATCCCTCGGGAATCCCATCAAGATACTTGGGGGAGAAGGCACTTGAAGGTGTTTTCCTGCCCCTCAGGGATCAGGTGGCATGGGGGCATGAGATAGACATGAATCCCTGAATGGAATTTGAGCTGGCCCCAGAATGCCTCCCAAGTGAGGGCAAAGGCCTGGATGGACCTGTGGATCCTGGATGCCAAAGGACAGGGAACCCCCAGATGGATCCCTGGGGAATCCCGGAGTTTGGAGGGCACTGGGAGTGCCCAGCAGTGCCCCTGGGCAGCCCTGCCATCCCAGCCTGCTCACACCCCCTGGCCACAGCAGTGCCCAGCTGGGAGCAGGGACAGGCTGGCAAGGGCACAGGGGACAGCCACCCTCTGCTCTGCACTCCCAGCAGGGCCTGGGGCTGTGGGGAGAGACCGGGGCTGGGAGGAGGTGACAGTGTCCTAGGGAGGGGACAGTGCCACTCCACTGCCGGCTACAGCCAGGCCACCACAGGGACCTGCCACGGAGCAGGGACAGATCTCAGCGCGCACGGGGCCACCTGAGGAGTTCTGGGACCAATCTCAGCCTGTCCTCGGGGCTGTTCCGAGCACCCCGAGGCTGCTGCCCCTCGGTCCCCCGAGCAGTGCTCGGGCCATCACACCCCGAGGGGTCCCGGAGCCCCCGAGCGAGTTCCCGGACCTGAACTGGCCGTAGTCGGGGACGCCCTGGCGCAGCGCCCGCAGCTTGGCCTCGCCCTCCCGCTGCCGCCGCTCGTCCTCCGCCAGCGCCGCCCGCAGCTCCCGCTCCAGCACCGGGAACGCCCCGGCCGGATCCATGCCCGGCTCCATCCCGGGCTCCGGCTCCGGGGCGCGGGCCGGCACCGCCGCCACCGGCGCGACGTGGGGACGGGGCCGGCCCGGGGACACAGGGACCGCTCCTGTCGAGACAGCCGTGCCTGCGATGGCTTCGAGGACACGCTTGTGTCACAGCAGCGCTGGCAGGGCGGGCGGGACAGCCCCGACCTTGTGGTGACAGTCCTGCCGTGTGACCCCGTGTGACAGCCAAAGGCCGCGCACGCGGGTGGCGGCTGGGAGCCTCTCCCCTGGGGCCGCTCTCTCTATCGCGACAGCCCCGCCGGGTGACGAACACCGGGCCCGGGCCGCTCTCTCTATCGCGACAGCCCCGCCGGGTGACGAACACAGGGCCCGGGCCGCTCTTTCTATCGCGACAGCCCCGCCGCGTGACGAACACCGGGCCCGGGCCGCTCTCTCTATCGCGACAGCCCCGCCGGGTGACGAACACCGGGCCCGGGCCGCTCTCTCTATCGCGACAGCGCCGCTGCCGCCGCCGGAGCGCCGGGACCGCGCAAGGTCCCCGGGGCTGCCCCGGCCGCGCCTGACAGAACCGGCCCCGCTCGCCCCGCCGCCCCCGGGACGCTCCGGAGCCGGTCCCGACCCGGTCCCGGACCCACCCGGCGCTTCTCCAGCGGGCGCGGCGCTGGCGGCGTGCGCGGGACGTTCTGTCGCCACAGGCGGCGAGGGCAGCCCCGGGCCTTCGGCAGCGGCGGCGCCGGCGAGAGCAGCGGCGGGAGCGGAGCCGGGGCAGGTGAGGGAGAGCGGGGCCGGGGCCGGGGCCGGGGTAGGGGTAGGGGTAGGTGAGGGAGAGCGGGGCCGGGGCCGGGGCCGGTGAGGGAGAGCGGGCCCGGGGCCGGGGCCGGTGAGGGAGAGCGGGCCCGGGGCCGGGGCCGGGGCAGGTGAGGGTGAGGGTGAGCGGGGCCGGTGCCGGGGCCAGGGCCGGGGCCGGTGCCGGTGCCGGTGAGGGAGAGCGGGGCCGGGGCCGGGGCTCCGGGCAGGGCCGGGGCTGGGGCTGGGGCAGGAACAGGGGCAGGGCCGGGGCCGGGCCCCCGGTGCCACGGCCCTCGAGGGGGGGTTCTGTAACGGGTCCCGGTCTCTACGCCCCCACCCACCCTCCTCCCGCCCCCCAGCATGGACACCGACCTGTACGATGAGTTTGGGAACTACATCGGGCCCGAGTTGGACTCGGACGATGACGACGACGAGCTGGGCCGCGAGGCCAAAGACCTGGACGAGGTGAGGAGGGGCAGCGACCCCCGGAGCCGGCGGGGGGAGTCTGGACGGGCCCGCGGCTGCTCCTGCCCCGTGCGGGTCGGGGGCACTGCTCGGAGCGGGGCCCTGGATGCCGAGGGTCCGAGTGGGGCTGGTGCTTAAAGAATTTATAGAATCTGTTCCTGGGGTAAAGAGAATCACAGATCTTTCTGGAATGGCGGAGGGAACGGCAGCTCCTACGGCTGGGCGGGGTTTGGTGCCAGCCCATGGCGGGTCCGGGTCGGGAGCCCCTCGGGAGGGAGCTGAGGCTGCTGCAGGGAGCCGGCTCCTCACTGGGGAGGCAGAGCAAGACCCCACGGACACGGGGGGAGCAGAGGGGCTGCCCCACGGGGGAATTGAGGGAGCCCCTTCCCGTGCCCTGCTGGTCTGTGGGGCGGGCTTGTGTTACTGGGTGTGCTTCTTGCCTTGGGCTGTGTGGGGTCCCTGAAAGTCCAGGGGTGCTCCTGATCCAGGAGCTGCTCCCAGGGCACCCCTGTGGGTGCTGGGGCTGCACTGGGGGTGACCCCAGGCCTGTCCCCCTGGGGGAGCTCCACAGCAGCTCAGGGTGAGCCTCGGTTGCAGCTGGAGGATGATGATGATGATGATGACATGGGGGAGCACGACGAGGAGCACGCCGGGATGGAGGTGGTGCTGCACGAGGACAAGAAGTACTACCCCACAGCAGAGGAGGTCTATGGGCCTGAGGTGGAGACCATCGTGCAGGAGGAGGACACGCAGCCACTCACGGGTGAGTGGGCAGGGGAAGGCTCTCGATGGATCCTTGGAAAGAGGAAATAATATTCCCTGCTGTCCTGCCCCTTTGGAGCCCCCTCATAGCCTCAGGAGCTCGGCCCGGTGTGTGCAGATCTGGGCACTGGTGGGTTTTGCAAACCCAAACAAAGGTGTCTTTGGAAGAACAGGAATCAGCAGAGATGGGAAAGCTATTGAAGGGAGAAGCAAATGCATTTAAGTGATCTCCTTTGATCCCTGGGTACTGGAATGGCTCAGCTGGAAGGTCCCTGCAGTGACCATCTCCTGCAGCTTTGACAAACAGCTGAGAGAATCTGTCAGCCAGAAAATTGAGGGGTTGGCAGCTAAAGTCCCCATTCCTGGGGAGCCGTTCCTGACCCTGCTGGTTCAGAGGCTCTGGGAACAGTTTGTTGTTCTGTCTCTTGTTTCAGAGCCCATTATCAAACCTGTGAAAACCAAGAAGTTCTCCCTGATGGAGCAGACGCTGCCGGTCACTGTCTACGAGATGGAGTGAGTGTGGGGCTGGGGGGCAGATCCGGGGTCTCACTGACCTGAGAGCAGCCAGTTCCTGGGTTCTGAACCCAAAACAAGAGAAGTGCAGGGCAAACTATTTCACAGACATTTTCCCTCCCCAGGGAAGATGGGCACAGGGTAGGGTTGGACACAAAAGAGGAATCTCACCTCAGGAGCTGAGATCAAGCTCCAGCAACAGCTTGTGGCTCAGGAAACCTTCTTGGAATGATTGGGGTTGCAAGGGACCTTAAAACCCACCCAGTTCCATCTCTGCCAGGGGCAGGGACACCTTCCACTATCCCGGGGTGCTCTGAGCCCCAGTGTCCAGCCTGGCCTTGGGCACTGCCAGGGATGGAGCAGCCACAGCTGCTCTGGGCACCCTGTTGAATGCCCACATGGTCAGTGTGCAGCACACATGGGACATCTTGGGTTGATCCCAGTCTCAGATTAGCCCCATCTCTTCCAGTTTCCAGTGGGGATTTTTATGCTGGGTGAGTGCAGAGTGCTGTGCAGTCAGCAGGACGCTGCAGCTCTGCTGGGTAGGCCTGTTGCTTGTGTCCCAAAGCGGCTTCTTGGACACCAGGGCTGGGAGAAAACCTCCTGGAAAAAACTCCAAATGCATTTAGGATTGGAGATGTAGTATATCAAAGGAGTTTTCTGTGGAATAAAAACCCTCCTGTGCGTTGTGGTGGGCAGGGGCTCCATGCCCTGTACCTGCAGTGTGTGTGTGTGTGTTGTCTCTCTTTGGGAGGAGCAGATGGAGCTGTGGGGTCCCTTTGGCCTCATCTCTCCACGTTGTGGCCTGTCAGGGCTTTTCCCAGTTTAAGTGTTCCTCTCCAGGTGCAGCTCTCAGGGCAGGGTGTGGCTGAGCAGCAGTTCCCTGGTGGTGAGCAGTGCCTCTGCCTGGCAGCCTCGTGTTTTCCAGAGGGGACAGGATCTTCCTGGAGCTGTTGTTCACTCAGGGGTCCCTCAGCTGCCCGGGGCTGTGCTCAGTGCCTGGGGGGTTCCAGCAGAGCTGGAGCAGAGCCCAGGAGCTGCTGGGGCTGGTTTTTCTCAGCCCTTGCTTCAGCTCAGTCCCTGACCCGGGCTCTGCATTATCCACCACTTCCCTGATCCCTGTGTGCTCTGCTCATTCCATTTGTAATTAATTCATTTTTCTCCTATTTGTTGATATAAATGGTTAGGATGGGCCACGAGAAATTCCTTGTGGGATGTAGCCAGAAACCTGCAAGCTTGGTATTGATTTCCCATTTAGCCTTATTTTCAGACCAATTAGGAAGGTTCTAATCGAGGTTAGTATTGATTGCTATATTTTTTAGCTCTTAATCAAAACGTTTTACATTAAGAAGTCTATTGCATCAGTGAAAATTTAATCTGTTTAAAAAGGAAATTATTTGACAGCACTTATTCTCTGCAGGCCTCTGGCAGTGGCTGCACGTTTTATAGCCTCCCATTATTTTTTAGGGATGGTAATTTAGGATCTCAATTATCTTTTGGCCAGCATCCATCCAGAAGTGACCAGCTCATCATTACTCAGCTCAGCTGCTAATTTGAAAAAGACTTAATTCCTTAAGTCCCTGGAATGTCAGTGTTTTGAGGCTTGAAAGTCAGAATTGATGGTGTGTGGAGCCCCTGGCTGCTTTCAGAGCTCCGTGGGGTGCTTGTTATCCCGCGTCACGACTTACCTGACTGCCTGCCATGGTTTGAGTGGAAGTGCTTCATCATCTGAGTACATGGATGTGATTTTTGCTCCAGTACTAACTAGAAGAGAAGAAAAATATTCAATAATATTCAATTGCTGGCAGCTTTACCAGCTCTGTATCCTCCCACCCACTGCCATCTGTCTGGGACTCCAACTCTCTTGTCCTCCCCATCTGGAAAGTGGGATTCTTCCTCCGCAGGGCACTGGCAGGATAAAAGTTTGGCAAAGATTCAGGGGGCACCTTGGATAGAAAGTGTAGCTGAAAAGCAGCACCTACTTTTCTTAGACACAGCAGAAGCCTCCAACAGCCTTTTGTGTTTTGTTCCTGCAGTTTCCTGGCGGATCTGATGGACAACTCGGAGCTGATCCGGAATGTGACTCTGTGTGGGCACCTGCACCATGGCAAGGTGCTGTGCATGTCCAGAATGCAGGGCTAGTGATGGTCACCTGCTGCTTGGCCAGCTCTCCTGGCCCCTGGTTCTCTGCAGCAGAATCTTCTGCTCCTCCTGCTCCTGCACTTATGTACAAAATCCAAGGATGGTTTGGGTGGGAAGGGACCTTAAAGCCCATCCAGTGCCACCCCTGCCATGCACAGGGACACCTTCCACTGTCCCAGGCTGCTCCAAGCCCCATCCAGCCTGGCCTTGGAGACTTCCAGGGATCCAGGGGCAGCCCCAGCTGCTCTGGGCACCCTGTGCCAGGGCCTGCCCACCTTCACAGGGAGGAATTCCTTCCCGATATCCCACCTGACCCTGCCCTCCTCCAGTTTAAGGCCATTCCCCCTTGTCCTGTCCTAGGTTTCCCTGTGAAATGTGTAGAAGATATTTTTGTCGGTTGAACTTGTAGGTTTTGATGGTGCTGCTGGAGGGATGGGGCTGTGCTGGTGTCTGTCTGAAGAGAGGCAGCTCCTTCCTGTGCTCTCTTCCAGACGTGTTTTGTTGACTGCCTGATCGAGCAGACGCACCCCGAAATCCGGAAGCGCGATGATCAGGATGTGAGTGAGCTGCTGGGGAGCTCCCGCCCTGGGGAACATGGGGTGGCTTCTGCACCCTGAGGGAGGGGGGCTGTGCATGGGGACAGGGTGCTTCAGTGGCTGGAATGTAGCATTGGGAAGCCAGAGCTCAGTCCTGGTTCTGCTTCTGTCCCTTACTTGTCACCTTAGTGATGTGTCAGAGTTCGTGTGTCCTGCTTCAAACTGGGTATCTGATACCAAAATGCGGGACTCTCTGATTCTTGTTTTGCCTTTGCAGCTCTGCTACACTGATATATTGTTCACGGAGCAGGAGGTGAGTGCTCTGGTAGTGATTTTATCCAGTTGTCTCATGCTTTACTCACAGCTGTTGTAGGCAGTTTCCTTGTCCATTTTAATGCCTTTCTGTGCTTTCCACGTTTCTTTATCAATAAAACAATCTGCTCCTCTTGCTTGCCTCGGGAAGATTCCTGATCCAGCTTCCTTCCCTCATCTCCATGTAGGATTTTATAACTTGTTTGATGTTAAATCTACAGCAGGGTCACCCCAGTCTGGGGCTAATTCTTACTTTCTTTGCAAGAAAAAGGAGGAAGGGATTTGCAGCAGTGGTAGATGAGGAAAAAATTATTAAAAAATAAATACATTTCTGCTTGTTTTCCTTAGCTGTGACTCCATGTGGTTGGGCAGGAGTGGGAATGTTATTTTGTGTCATGACCAGAACAATCCTTTGAAGCATTTTTTTTTTCTCCTCTCAATGTTTATATTCTTTATGTGTGATCAAATCTTGTGCTTTGAGGCATAACTTGGTGGCAGCAGAGGGTGAAAGCACAAACAAACACCCACATTCTGTCTCAGGTGTTGCCTGTAGTACCTCCTCAGCTGAACTCAGCTGTGCAGGGTGCAGTGGTGGCTCACCAGTCTGACCAGTACAGATGGGAGAGCTGGGCTGGGTGATCTGAGGTTATTACTCTCTTCTAGGATGAATGTTTACTTCTTTCCATCTTTCTGACTTTTCCTTGATCTCCTTTTACATCTGTACATGGTGATCCTTGTGTTTCTGTATGGGGTGATCCTTTTCTTTCTTTTTTTTTCACCTGTAATCCTGGTTTCCTGTGTTTCAGAGGGGGGTGGGGATCAAGAGCACCCCAGTGACCATTGTTCTGCCAGACACCAAAGGAAAGTCTTTCCTCTTCAACATCATTGACACTCCAGGTGATTGTGCAGTCCTGAAAATCCTGCTGTGGGAAGCACTTAGCTGTGTTTTGTACTCTTTATAGCTGACTCCAGCCTAGTCCTGAGCCTTCAGCTGAGTTCATTTCTGTGAGGTCACTTCCAGCAGTACTGACCCATCCTCACCCAGGATGGTTTGGGGTGAAGGGACCTTAAAGTCCATCTAGTTCCAACCCCCTGCCATGGGCAGGGACAAGTCAGGCTCATGTCTGTGATTAGCTGGCCTAACTGAGGGCTGGTGAGGCTGGAGAGGTGTTTCTCAAGCAGCACAGGTAGAATTTTCTTTCCCAGGTATTGCCATGTGCTGGGGGACCTTGCTTTGCTCAAATGCTGTTGCCCCACAGTGAGATGCAGCAAGTTCCTCAGGCCTCTGGCAGGCTTCTGTGGAGGGAACATAATCACAGATGAACTTGTAAGAAACTTTAGGGAAGAGGGTCTTGGGACACATCTGCTGAGCTACAGCTCAGGATGAGGGAGGTTAAAACGCAGGAGGAGGCTGGAGGGAGAGACATCTGTTGTGTTTGAGAAGAAATCTTCCTCTTCCCGAAGTCCTTGCACAGAGCTGTGAGAAAAACAGTCAGAAATGTGAGGAAAAGTGCCTGTTAAACAAGTTGTGTGCATTCTCAAAAAATAGCATTAGAGCTGAGGCTAAACCCCCGTGGGGAGCTCTGGCAGCTGCTCCCAGGTCCCCTCTGAGGAGGAACCAGCTCCTTTTTGCCTCTCTGGGTACCAGCAACCAGAGGAATCTGCAGAGCCCCACGGCTTGCCAGCCTGGGTGCTGCTGCTGCTGCCCCAGGGCTCTCTGTGCTGCTCACTGCCCCCCTTTGTGTGGTTTTGAAGGTCACGTGAATTTCTCTGACGAGGTCACAGCGGGCCTTCGCATCTCGGACGGCGTCGTGCTCTTCATCGACGCGGCCGAGGGGGTGAGTGCCACCTCCTCCTGGGGCTTCCATCCCTCCCTCTGCAGCTCCTGCCTTGGCATGGAGGCCTGGCGTGGCTTCGGCTTTCTGGGGTGAAGGGTTTTTGGAGGACGGTTTGGGAAGCGAGGGTGTTTTCCATCCGAACAGGCAGCCAAGCCTGTGGCTGCTGTGTCCACACTGATGTGATGCTGTGGCCTGCAGGCTGATTGTCTGACTTGTGTGCATCTCCATCCCCATAATACCTAAAACTGAGCAGGTTATTTATATCAGAGATGTCCACAGGCTTGGATTCAAGGAATTTGGTTGGGTTAGCACCTATTTCTGAATTTCAGGAGGATTAGCTGGTTGCTGAGCTTGGGCTTTTCTGCAGCCTGGCAGCAGAGTAAGGGTCACTGGTTGCCCCTCACGCCCCAGATAGCATTTGGGGGGGCTTTCCTGGGGCTCTGAGCTCGCTGCTCCCCGCAGGTGATGCTGAACACGGAGAGGCTGATCAAGCACGCCGTGCAGGAGAGGCTGGCAGTGACTGTGTGCATCAACAAGATTGACAGACTCATCCTGGAGCTGAAACTGCCCCCCACCGATGCTTACTACAAACTCAGACACATTGTAGATGAAGTTAATGGTCTGATCAGGTGAGGCTTCATTGTTAGTGCTGCTGTCCCTGTCCCATGGCCCTCGGTGAGCCCTGCACCTGCCTGAAAACTCATCAGTTTGTCTCTTGATGTGTTGAGTCATAGAAAATGGGCCAGAAAGAACCACTGGGAGTTCATCTCAGCTGATACATTGAATTAAGCAGGATTGGCTCTTCCTGACAAACTCTAGGGATTTCATTTCCCCTGCCCTATTTCATTTTTCCTCCATTAAAAAGTAGAGGAAGTGGACATATGACCAGAGCAGGGAATTTGTGCTCCCGGATGTCTCAAATACACTGAAATGATGCGGGTTGTATCCCAAATTGGAGGTTGAGATGTCTCAAAGCTCCTAAATACTTGCTACAAAACTAAAAAAGAGGACTTGCTGTCTCAACTCCTTAACCAGGATTATGGTTCTGACACAGTCCAGTCTCCTTGCCAGCCCTGCCCAGGAAAGGGAGGGAGGGACATCTTAGACATTTCTGTGGGTTCTTCTGCATCCAGGGGTTTTTTAACAGCATCCTGCCCTTCAGGGGTGTGTGTGTTTGCACACAGGCTCCCTGGCCTGTCTCTGTTCAGTGTGTGCTGGCATCAGGCAGCTGGGAGCAGGGTAATTCACCCTGCCTGGCATGGCTGTGAGCTCATTAAACCTGTTTGGTTTAAATTATATCCTTATATTATCTTTTCCCTTATTTGGTTGACCAACTTGGCTGCTTTTTTAGAGGAAGAAAAGTTATCCCAGATAAAAAAAATCTGAAGCATTTGTGCTGGTAACTTTTTAGTTCTAGGATCTTTAAATCTTTGCATTAATGCTTGAAATTTATAGGCAGAAAATGTTCCTGACCCTGAGATTCTGATGGCAAGCAAGCTGCAGCCTGTTTAAAGATGCTTTTTGGCAATGCAGGCTCCTTGCCTGTCACTGCTGTAGGGTGTGGGAAGTGGGCTGAAGTGTCTCCTTTGGTTCATAACATTGATTTGATTTTATTTTTCTCCTCTCAGCATGTATTCCACCGATGAGAACCTTGTGCTGTCTCCCCTTCTGGGGAACGTGTGCTTCTCCAGCTCTCAGTACAGCATCTGCTTCACACTGGGGTCTTTTGCAAAGATTTATGCAGACACATATGGTGAGGATTAGCCAGAAACCTGGTGCACTTCAACATCTCATTTCCCAACCTTTCTTGTGGGGGTTTTCTAAGCCATTCAGCTTCCCCTGCACATGGCCAGTGTTTGTGTTCTGGAATTGCTGAGAGTTGAGTGGTGCTGCAGAGCTGAACCTCGGGGGTTAAAAAGCAGAAACACAGTTTTAGCAAGATATTGTCTCCTGATAAATGTTTCTTGAGTCAGAAGCCAAGATTTTTTTCATCCCCTGAGCAGAAATAACAAGCAGTTGAAGGCAGGTGTGTGTGTGTTGTGCTTTGCCTCCCTGTCAGCAGCTCAGGAGCGAAGCAGTTAAGCTCTTCCTGCCTTTTCCCAAAAGTCCAAGACTCAGCTGCAGCTGGGCACAAGCTTTGCCCACAATGTTTTTGCACTCTTGCCCTCTTTCTTTTTTAAGAAACTGTCTTTTTCTGGCCTGGATTTAATTTTCTACTCCCCAGGTGCCCACTCAAGGCAATCTGCTGCGTGTAGCAGTGGGCTCCATGCTGGCATTAGCAGCTGCACAGCCCAGGTTTTTGAAGTCCCCCACTGGGGAATTTGGGGATCTGTAGGAGCTGAGAGCAGGGGAAGAAGGAGGTTGTAAAGCAGCTGGGCCAGCTCTTGCAGAGAGCTTGGCCTGAGGGAGGATGAAGTTGTTGAGGTCAGGGGCTGATGGTGTCAGGACTGTCACGTGTCCTGGGAGTTTGGAGCAATGAATGAGCTCCCTGAGTGTCACACCATTAACTCAGAGCCTGCTGGGGTGAGACCCCTCCTTGGGGAGCTGAGGACAGCACAGTTGGCAGGAGATGCCAACCAGGTGGGGAAAGCAGGAGGTGAATGGGTGCTTGGAGTTGGGAGTAGTGGATTCTGCTCCCCAGGAACTGTGTGTGCAGCCACCACATGTCAGCTGACAGGAGGTAGAGCAGCATCAGTGTCCAGACTGCAGCCACCAGGCAATTCCTTGTGTTCACACATCTGCCCACAGCAAAAGCTTGTTTGAAACCTGCTGTAGGTTCTCGTTCTATCCTGGTATTTGTAAATTCACCGTGACAGCCAGCACTGCACTGGACCTTCAGTGCTGGATGTTTGGCTGTGTGCTCCCTGAGAAAGAGGAAGGAGCCTGGAGATGTTCAGCAGGGCAGAAAATGCTGGTGCTGAGCCTGCAGGGCCGAGGGGGGGAGGCCATCCCAGCACCTTGGCACTGCAGCAGCAGTCACAGCATTCCTGTTTGGAAGTGTAGCAGATGAGGTTGGGCTCCTGCAGCGCCCCTCAGCTCTGACCCCGCGGGTAGCAGAGAGCTGGAGTGTTCCTGGGAAGTCAGTCTGTGAGCTGCAGTGTCCCTGGGCTGCTGGGGACGTCCCCAGTGGACTCTCTCTGCTCATCTCTGTCTGGTCTCCCCAGGACAGGTTAATCTTTCACTCAGAATTGGGACGAGGCATTCACTCATCAGCATCAGTTCATTAAATTGAATCCTCAGGCTTGTTTTAAAAGCCAAAATATAAAAATTTCTAAGCTAAGAAAAAAGCAGTGACATCTGAGAGGCTTTTTCATTTGCTTTTTCCTGTAGGAGACATCAATTACCAGGAGTTTGCGAAGCGGCTTTGGGGTGACATCTACTTCAACCCGAAGACGTAAGAACCCTGTTTAAATGTTTTACTGTTGCTTTATTCCTGGGTTTTGCCCTCCTTTCCCTGTAAGATGTGGACCCAAGGTCACTCCTGATCCTGTGGTGGAGTACTGTCTGGGAAGGGTCAGCCCTCCTGGCTAATGTGAATCCACGTGGTCCTGAATCCCACAAGCAGGAGCAGAGAGGCTCCTCTGGCCTTCATTTGGAGTAAGCCTGGCCCTTGTGTCCCTGACAGCTTCCCAGGGGATGGGAGGGAGGAGAGGAGAAGCCGGGAGGAGCAGAGGCTGTGCAGGGGTGCTGGCAGGCTGCAGTTCTTGCTCCTCAGCTCTCTGGTTTCCCGACAGCCGCAAGTTCACCAAGAAGGCCCCGACGAGCAGCTCCCAGCGCAGCTTCGTGGAGTTCATCCTGGAGCCCCTGTACAAGATCTTGGCTCAGGTCTGTCATGGCTCATTCTCCCTCCCACGGCTCCAGGCAGGAGCAGCTGGGGCTGGGCACTGTGTCTGGTCCTGTCCTGTTCTGCAGTGGGATCTGCACAGGGTGGCCTTGGGGGTGCACAGTGATCATGATTTCTTGCAAATGCAGTGCCGTATTTGCAGTGAATAGAACAGTCCTTGCTCTTCCTCGTGTGCTCTGATAGCAGCCAAGTGACAGTGCTTGGACTTGGAGCAAAGACTTGAAGCACAACTCGGATGAGGAGGAGTTGGGGGGGCTCAGCCTGGAGAAAAGGAGGCTCAGGGGGGACCTTGCTTTCTACAACTCCCTGACAGGATGGAGCAGCTGGGGGAGGTTGGGCTCTGCTCCCAGGGAACAGGGACAGGAGGAGAGGAAATGGCCTCAGGCTGTGCAGGGAGAGGTTTAGATTGGAGATTAGGAAAAATTTCTTCCCCCAAAGGGTTGTCCAGTCCTGGCACAGCTGCCCAGGGCAGTGGTGGAGTACCATGCCTGGATGGATTTAAAAGCCGTGTAAATGTGGTACTTGGGGACTAACGTGATTTAGTGGTGGCCTTGGCAGTGCTGGGGAAACAATCTCAGAGAGCTCTTCCAGCCTTAATGATTCCATGATTCTGTGATTTGACCCATCTGGCTCTTGTGTGAGCTACAACCCAGTGCAGGTCCAGAGCCCTGCGGGGGTGGCTGGTGTGTGATGCTGCACTGGGGAGTTACTGACTGGGACCCCCACAGTGAACCTGAGAGTGGGACTTGTTGTCTTTCAGGTGGTGGGGGATGTGGACACAACCCTGCCCAGGACTCTGGATGAGCTTGGCATCCACCTGACCAAAGAGGAATTGAAACTGAACATCCGGCCCCTCCTGCGGCTCGTCTGCAAGAAGTTCTTTGGGGAGTTCACAGGTACAAGCTGTTTGTCTTCCCCTCCACGATCCTCCTTATATCCCCAGTGCCTCACACCAAGAGTTGAGGGTTATATTTTGGCCAAGGAGTGCTAACTTGCACACATCCTGCTCCATTTCCCAAATCTGAACTATGACACCACTTGCCCACAGGACAGCCTGAGACACTGCTCACCTCTCCCCTGCTGCTCTGGGTGCTGCAGTCACTGTGGTTTTGCCTTGTGTTTATGGATTCCATTTCTTTCCTCCACACTGGTTAACCCTGTCCTCACCAAGTGTTCCTGTTGCAGGCTTTGTGGACATGTGTGTGCAGCACATTCCCTCCCCAAAAGTGGGGGCCAAGACAAAAATTGAGCACACCTACACCGGCGGCGTCGACTCCGACCTGGGGGAGGCCATGAGCGAGTGCGACCCTGACGTAAGGAAACTCCTGTGCTTGCTCTGAGTGTGCAGAGCCAAGGCCAGCAGGCTCTGCTCCCCCTGCCCTGCCCTGCCAGGGCAGCTGCCTCCCAGCCAGCTAGCTGCACAGATTTGATTTGCAGCACTCTGAAACCTCTCATCCGACACTGGAACAAATCTCTTCACTCCAAGGAGCTTCAGCTGCCTGCCAGGGCAGCCCTGGAGAGAGGGAATAGTTTCACTGTGTTCGGAGAAGAACAAGACTAGGTCAGGACTCCAGAGCATGTGGGGAGCTGCAGGGTGGTTTTGTGTCCTTTTGCAGTCGTTTTGTCTCTTTTCCTTGAAGTTTAATTCTCTCTCCAAACTCTAAAAAACTGCGTGGTGCTGATAAAAATAACCCTGTGTTAGTTAGTCAGCACCTTTCCTCTCCCAGCCCTGCAAACCCTTCCTCCTCCAACAGCTTGCACTGAGCTGTCATTTGGAGTTGTCTGGAGCCACCAACGCTGGCAGCTGAGTGAGAAATTTGCCTGTGACTTTTGCTCTGATGTCTGCAGAGAAAATTATTTTAATGAGTTGTGATTATCCACATAAAACTCCACAGTGGTGACTGTCACCACATCACCAGTGTGGAGTGACCTTGTGGCACTGGAAGCTGTGATCTTGGGGGGCTCAGGTGCTCTGCCTTGAGCAGGTTTGCAGGCCAGCAGGTGATATTTTTCCTCGTGGTTTTGTCCCAGCCACCATTTGCTGCTCTACAGGAGCTTCAGAACAGTCCACCATGGTCATTCCAGGGCTTTCCATACAGGGCAGGGAGATGTAGGGCTTCCAGTGGCAGGAGCTGAAGGACTTGGCAAATGGAAAGAATTATTTCTAAATTCCAGCCTGTTTATCCCTTTTATCCACAAATCATAGAATACTCTGGGTTGGAAGAGATCCACAAGGATCATCAAAGTCCAGTCCTGCCAGGTCTGTGTCTGTTTCTTGACTGTGTTTTGAAAGAAGCTCATTTCTGTCTCTCTGTGTCACGGGAAGGGTCCCTTGATGTGTCACACAACCAAAATGTACAGCACTGATGATGGTGTCCAGTTCCACGCCTTTGGCAGGGTGCTCAGCGGCACCATCCATGCTGGGCAGCCTGTGAAGGTCCTTGGGGAGAACTACACCCTGGAAGATGAGGAGGATTCCCAGATCTGCACCGTCGGACGCCTCTGGATCTCAGTTGCAAGGTACAGAAAGCTCTGGCAATGTGCTTATGGGGAGAAGAGTCACCTGGTGAGGGGCTGGAAGGGAGGCAGAGCTGCCAGACAGAGGGAGGAGGAAGGTGCTGGAAGGTCTGGGGCTGCAGTGGTGCTCTCCTGCCTTTCAGGTATCACATTGAGGTGAACAGGGTTCCTGCTGGCAACTGGGTGCTGATTGAGGGCGTGGACCAGCCCATAGTGAAGACGGCGACTGTGACAGAGCCTCGGGGCAATGAGGAGGTACCAGACCTGGCTGGTATTGCTCAGCCTTCCAGGGAGGCAGGGTGATGGGGTACAGCCCAAAGCTCCTCTAGTGGGGTTAAAGAATCCCTGTCTGACATGGTGAGGCTATAAATCCCTGTGTGACGTGGTGCCAGGGCACAAGAGCCACTGAGGGAAAGAGAAGAGCTTCACGTGTTGTGTATTACCCTGAGGACATGCAGGGATGCAGCTTCAGCTCTTTGTCCTCTCTGGTTCCAGGCTCAGATCTTCCGTCCCTTGAAGTTCAACACCACATCTGTTATCAAAATAGCTGTGGAGCCAGTCAACCCCTCCGAGCTGCCCAAAATGTTGGATGGTCTCCGCAAAGTCAACAAGAGCTACCCCTCACTTACAACTAAGGTACTGCTGGGGACATTGGATTAGATGATTTCCAGAGGTCCCTTCCAGCCTTAACTGCTCTGTGATTGTGTGTGTGTGTGTGGCTGTTTCCAGCCAGTGCTGGGGGCAGCCTCTGGGCTGATCTTCAAAATAATCAGGTTTTTAACCATAGGTTGTTAGGTTTGTTGTGGATACTTTTTCATGCTGTTTCAGCTGATCTCATAAATTATGTAGAAATAGCAGAGAAGTGTAAATCCAGCAGAAAAACACACACCCTGCTGTGCCAGGGAAGCAGCCTTCTGCAGAGCCCAGCAGCACTTCCTGCTGGAAAAGGCTGTGGGAGCTTTCCTTGGGGTGTTCTGACTCTAGCGAGTGTATTTAATGCTGCTCCTTCCTCAGGCTTGAGTAGGAGCCTGGAAGGCTGAGCAGGGGGGCTGCCAGCTGAATCCCTCTCTTCTCTTCAGGTGGAAGAGTCTGGGGAGCACGTGATCCTGGGAACGGGAGAGCTGTACCTGGACTGTGTGATGCACGACCTGCGCAAGATGTACTCCGAGATCGACATCAAGGTGAGGGAGTGAGAGAGGGATTTTCCCACTGGAAACCCTGGACAGGGTTTTGGTGCCCTCTCTCAGAAGGATGAGAAAAAGAACCTGCCTGAACATATAGCGTGGATTTTGTCCTGCTCCTGTAACAGTAAAAAAAAAGGCTGTTAGGGTGTAAATGGGCCTCTTACAGCCTGAGTGTCACACCAGTGGGACTGAGAGCAGCACATTGGCTTGGAGAGGAGTTTTCCATATTCCAGCCTTCTCTGTGCTTCAGCCATTGCCTGGCTAGCCTCAAATAAATAAATTGAGCAGGATTTTTCATACCTGGAATTGGATTTAAATTTTCCCGTCTCATTTGAAAGCCTCAGTGCTTCGTACGTGACCCTGATTAAAACACTGCCAGTTGACCTGGTTTTTCCTTGTAGGTGCTCAGAGTTTCAAACCGTCTTTTTACAAACAAAAAGGTACTGAAAACTTTGCAAACCTTTTCTTCTTTTAGGTGGCTGATCCAGTGGTGACATTCTGTGAGACAGTAGTGGAAACATCCTCCCTGAAGTGCTTTGCTGAGACACCCAACAAGAAGTAAGGGCCCTGGGTGAACTGGGATGGGAGGGGGCAGAGGGAGGGTCCGTCCCTCCAGGGGGTCTGTTCCTACTGGCTGTTGTCCACCAAGTGAGCAATGTCCCAGTGACCTGAGCTCCTCAGGAACACACCAGAGTCCCAGGGATGTTCCTGTGCTGTGTAGGAGCTCTGAGAATGGAGGGAGTTAAGCCAGATCCACATCCTCCTTTTTCCCTAAATGTCACACCTTCTCAGCAGTTCTGAGAGGTGTTCTGGGATCCTGGAGCAGGTCCCAAAGAGCCCAGTGCTGCCTTCAGTAACTCCCCCAACAGTTTAATGAGTGAGAGCTGTGTGTTCTCTTATCAATATGTAATCTTGGATTTGTTCTGGTGATGCCCTGGAGCCTTGCAGCTGCTCTCATCTCCCTCCTCCAGCACCTCACAGTGCATGTGATTGGAAGAGGGAGGGCTGGGAGGGAACATGGGGGAGATCTGTGTGCACAGGATGTCCCCATACCTGAATTTTCAGAGAAATCATCATCTGCTGAAGTTGACTCTCCTGTGTTCCCCTGTGGTTTCTGGTTCTTCCTGCCTTCCTTTATTCTGAGACAATCTCACCATGTTTGGCAGCCTTATTTCTGGGAACAGAGACGTTCCAGTCTTCACAGAATCACAGCAGCCTTAAAAACCATCCAGTTCCAAGCCCTCCTGTGGGCAGGCACAGCTTCCACCAGACCAGGGTATTCCCAGTCTTGGGTCAGGCTTTGACCTTCTGGGCACATGGGATGACCTATGCTGAGGGCAGGTTTCAGGCATTGGGGCGTTCTCTGAGGCAGCATCTGGTGTGTCAGATGCAGCTTCCAGAGGTACCTTGCCCAGCCCATGGGCTCCCTCCTGCAGCCCTGAACAGGGGCTGGGTGTGGGACAGGAGGGCTGGAGCCACGCTGTCCCTCAGCTGTCTCCTTCTGGGGCTGGGCAGGCTTTGGGGAGCAGCAGCTGAGCACGTGGGCTGTGTTCACAGAGACACAGGAGCAGCAGTGGGTGCAGGTGGCTTCATCAACTCAACTGCATCCAAGCTGGGTGCAGTCAGAGAATCACAGAATTGTGGAGTTAGTAAGGTTGGAAAAGCCCCTAAATGAAGTCCAGCTGTCAGCCCAGCACCACCATCATGTTCACCACTAAACCATATCTACAAGTGCCACATCCACGTGTTTTTTGCACGGTTCCAGGGATGATGACTCCATCACTGCCCTGGGCAGCTGTGCCAGGCCTTTAAAACCTTTTCTGTGTAGAAATTTTCCCTAATATCTCACCTAAACCTCCTCTGGCTCAACTTGAGGCTTCTTCCTCTCACCCTGTTCTTTGTTCCCTGGGAGCAGAGTCCGACCCCCACTCCTGGCTGTCCCCTCCTTTCAGGGAGTTGTGGGAAGCCAGAAGGTGCCGCCTGAGCCTCCTTTTCTCCAGGCTGATTGCCCAGCTCCTCAGCTGCTCCTGGTGCTCCATTCCCTTCTCTGGACACATCCCAGCCCCTCCAGGGCTGCCAGTCCCTGCAGTCTTCCCAGTTAATCCCATTTCCATCGCTGTGGCTGATGGTGACTGTCTGTCCTCAGGAACAAGATCACAATGATTGCTGAGCCCCTGGAGAAGGGACTGGCAGAGGACATTGAGAACGAAGTGGTGCAGATAACATGGAACAGGTATGAGCAATCTGGGAGGGCAGGAATGCAGCTGGAAGTAAATAACTGGGGAAAGGGGGTGCTGGAATCTGCAGGGTGCACAGTATCAGGCAGCAGCCTCTAGGCAGAGATCCTGCTTTGATTTTCCTGCCAGCCAGTCTGTGAGCATCTCTGGCTGAGACTGTTTTGTGCCTAAAGGGAACAGGGTTGTAAATACATGGTGAGTGCAGGTCAGGTTCTCGTGTCCTAAAGCTTCTTCCCTTTCTCTCTATCAGAAAGAAGCTGGGTGAATTCTTCCAGACCAAATACGACTGGGATTTGCTGGCTGCGCGTTCCATCTGGGCCTTTGGGCCAGATGCCACTGGCCCAAACATCCTGGTAGATGACACACTGCCCTCAGAGGTGAGGAGTGGGGGCCACTCTTCAGTGAGACCTTTGTCCCGTGGTGCCAGGAGGTGCCCACTCCTCCCAGAACTTTCAGCAAGGCCCTGGTGCCTTTGGGCTGCTCATTGTTTGCTCAGATCTGCTGTAATTTCTGAACAATGATCCTACACTGGTTACCGGGTCACCTGTTATTTTTCAGGTGTTGCTGTTTGGGCCAATGTCCCCATCTTGCCAACATTTGCAACTAATGGCCTTGCCTTTCAGGATCCCCAAAATGTGGGCTCTTCATTTATATAGTGCTCTAGAAATGGCATAGTGCTGATGCTCTTGAGCTGTGAGAGGGAGGGGAGGACATTGGGGGCACAGGGGAACACTGCTGCTCTTTTGGAAACTGGCTTTTAAACACTGGCTGTGATGAGGTATAGTCTCTGAAGCTGTCTGTCTGTCTGTCTGTCTCTAGGTGGACAAGTCTCTTCTGGGTTCAGTGAAGGACAGCATCGTGCAGGGCTTCCAGTGGGGGACCAGGGAAGGGCCCCTCTGTGATGAATGTAAGTGGGACCTGTGGGGAAATTGAGGCAATGAGATTGGTTAAATTCTTCCATCTCTAAGCATTCAGGTGTTCCAGGCTGAGCAGGCTTGGAGCAGCCCTGGTCTAGTGGAAGGTGTCCCTGCCTGTGGTGAGGAGTTGGGCTAGATCAGCTTGAAGGCTCCTTCCAACCCGAATCACTCCATGATTCTGTCATATGCAGGGTTATGATGTGGTGATGCTGGAATTAAATTTAGGAGAACTGCTGGTGGCTCTGGGTGTTTGGCCATCTGGGGATGTGGTTGGTGCTGGCAGAGGATGTCCCCTGGGGTCACTGGCTGTCATTTCTCCTCCGCAGTGATCCGCAACGTGAAGTTCAAGATCCTGGACGCGGTGATTGCTCAGGAGCCCTTGCACAGGGGTGGAGGGCAGATCATCCCCACGGCCCGCAGGGTGGTGTACTCTGCCTTCCTCATGGTGAGGCCTTGCCTGTGCTGGGCTGATCCCCACAGACCTGCCCGGGGCTGTGGGTGCACTCTGACTCATCCACCCATCAATGTCTGCAGCGCCCTTGTGGGCTGGCACACGAGTCCTGCAGGCCTGCATTGCAGCCTGCTTGCATCTGCTCTCTCTCCCCTTCTTGCTTCTGCTGGGCTTGCCGGGAAGGGTGGGCATGGGGGAAAGGGAGGCGTGTGACTCGTGCCCAGAGGGAGAAAAGGTCCTTTCAGTGTTTGTGCTGTTGGTTTGGGCAGCCGTGGGGGCAGCAGGATCCCTGTAATCTCATCAGGCACTGAGTTTGACTGTGCTGTTGAGCTGTGCTGGTGCTGCAAGAGGCTCAATGGCTCATGTCCCTGTCCCTCACAGGCCACCCCTCGCCTGATGGAGCCCTACTACTTCGTGGAGGTCCAGGCCCCTGCTGACTGCGTGTCTGCCGTGTACACGGTGCTGGCCCGGCGCAGGTGAGCTGCTCCTGCTGCCAGCAGCGGGGGCTTGCAAAGCAGCAGCCTTGGGAGCTGGGCTGCTGGAGAATTCCTGGCACTGGTGCAGAGGGTGAAGTCTCTGTGAAGTGACAGTTGGAAGCTTCCTGACTGATGCTGGCCCTGAGCAGTGTGGGGAGGGATGTTCAGGATCACACGCAGCCTTTGGGTTGTGCCTGGTTCTTCCCGAGTGTCAGAGAAGAGAATGTGCAAAGCACTGTGCTCAGCCCTGGGGCCCCAGCACAGCCCTGGGTCCACAGCAAGAAGGAGGACTTGGACCTCCTTCAGTGGCTCCAGACAAGGTCAGGAAGATGCTCAGGGGGCTGGAGCAACTTCTCTGTGAAAACAGGGTGGGAGATCTGGGGTGGTTCAACCTGGAGAAGAAAAGGCTGCAGGGAAACCTTAGAGCCCCTTGTAATGCCTAAAGGAGCTCCAAGAGCTGGAAAAGGGCCTGGAGTGCCAGGGTGCCAGCACAACGGGTCCCCAGCTGGGTAATGGTTGACATAGACTCTGTGCCTTACAGAAGGCTGATCCTTTTCTTTATTAAGAAACCCATTGCTCTTTTATACCCTGCTTCACTACAGGTGAACCTAATTGGTCCTTTACTTGAAACACCATCACCAGTGGCTAATTAAGAAACCACCCTTTGGTAAACAAATCCCCTTAACACATTCCACATGTTCACAATACCGGGTGCAAGCAAGTTAAGATAAGAACTTTCTTTTCTCTGATCTTATCAAGCCTTTCCCAGAGCAATGCCTGGAAAAGTTAGGTGTTGCTCTCTCTGGCCAGAGAGCTGCTGCTACACCAGGACAAGCAGAAATGGCTTCCCACTGCCAAAGAACAGAGTTAGGTGGGATATTGGGAAGAAGTTCTTGGCTGTGAGGGTGGGGAGGCCCTGGCACAGGGTGCCCAGAGCAGGTGTGGCTGCCCCATCCCTGGCAGTGTCCAAGGCCCGGTTGGACAGAGCTTGGAGCAGCCTGGGACAGTGGAAGGTGTCCCTGCCTGTGGTAGAGGGATGGAACTGTGTGGGGTTTGGGGTCCCTTCCATGATTCTGTGGCACATAGGAATGCTAATCTTTTGACACGTTTGCAGAGGCCACGTGACCCAGGATGCTCCAATCCCAGGCTCTCCCCTCTACACCATCAAAGCCTTCATCCCAGCCATTGATTCCTTTGGCTTTGAGACAGACTTGAGGACCCATACGCAGGGACAAGCCTTCTCTCTCTCTGTCTTCCACCACTGGCAGGTGAGTCCATGCCCTGGGGAGATGGGGAAGAGGGACAGGTAGGATCAGGCATCGGGTAGGTGCCACAGCTCCAGCAGAGCAGGAAAGCTCTGGAGAGCATCCTGGGAGGATCTTGGGGAGGCTTTGTGCACCAGCTGTTCCATGTCTGCCAGGGCTTTGTTCCAAGTCCCATCACTCCCAGTCCTGGTGAGGGAGCCCTGGAAGCTGCTGCTGGCTGAGTGTCAGGGTCCTGCAGTGCCTGGGGAGAGGACATCCCCCTTGGGAGAAGGGAACCTGTTTGGGTCCACTTCATGCTCTGCAGCTTGGGCAGCAGAAATCTTGGAGTGAGGCCCAGACTCACTGATCTGCCACAGGAAGTTTGATCTGTGCCACACTTCAGCTTTGCCTCTCAGAGGTGGTGTTTTAAACCTGTAGGAAGCAAAGTTTGGGACAAAATACTGTTCTCTGGCCACTTCTGTGTCTGGGGCAGATGGGGTCCTGTGGGAGGCACAGCTGTGAGGTGCACAGTGCTTTGGGGTATGGCTCCATGAGAGCAGCAGCTGCAGGCTGAGCCCTGGCCTAGAGGCTGATGTGTCGAAGCCCAAGCTCAGCTCTGAAACAATAAGCCTGCCTGGTTTGTGGAGGGGGTTGTGCTGACCAGGACTTGCATGGGTTGTTCTGTTAGGAGGTGTTATGGGGTCTTGCAGTACTCCCTGGGGAAGGGACGTGTCCTTGAGACATGTCCTTGGCTTGAGTTCTCAGCACTGTGTTATTGACTTCTCACAGGCACGGTCAGCAGCGGTGACATGGGTTTGTGTGCCAGGAGAGCAGGTGGGGTGTTGGGGTGTCTGTGGGACCCAGGGATGTTTCCTGTTGCAGCTGGTGTCTCCAGGAGGTTGAAGCAGCCCCAACATCACTCTCACAGCCTGGCCCTGTGTTTCAGATTGTGCCTGGGGACCCCTTGGACAAGAGCATCGTCATCCGGCCGCTGGAGCCGCAGCCAGCCCCACACCTGGCCAGGGAGTTCATGATCAAGACCAGGCGTAGGAAGGTGTGTCTGGGACAAATCCCTGTGCTGTGCCTCTGTCCCAGCAGCTGAGCTGTTGCTGTGTTGTCCCTTGGCTGTGCCACATCCCCTCTGTGTTCCCAGAGTGTTCTGATGGCCTTTGTGCCCCAGGACCTCCCCCACGCTGCCCATCAGAGCCTGCCAGTCCCGTCAGTGACTCCAGTCCAAAACTGGCTGCTGTGGCCTCTGCTGAGCCCTGCTCCCTCCCCAGCCCCTCTGAGCCCTCAGTGGCCTGGTGTAGCCCCCTTGTTCAGCTGAAACAGCAGGAACTGGTTTCTGTGCTGGTTTAGTGAGCTGGACTGAGGGGCTGCAGAGGGAATCAAGCTTCCTTGTGAGGGGCAGTGAGCTGGTAGATGTGCTCAGCAGCAGAAACCACGTTTGCAGGTTCCTGGGGAGTGTTAGATGCCTTCAAGCTGCAGAGAAGCACCTCAGGCCTTTTTTGGAGCCTGAAGATTTATCTTACTGTGGGACACAAGGGCTCTTCAGTGGGCACTCTGGGCAGTGGCTGTGTGGGGAATAACCCTGGCTTTGTGTTACCTGCAGGGCCTGAGTGAGGACGTGAGCATCAGCAAGTTCTTCGACGACCCCATGTTGCTGGAACTGGCCAAGCAGGACGTCGTTCTCAACTACCCCATGTAACCCTGCTGCCCTGGCATGGGGGCTGACCCGAGCCCTGGCTGGCACCTGCTGGTCCTTCCCCATCCCTGCTTGCCCAGCCCTGGCTCCTGGAGGCTCAGGGCAGGCAGGGAGCTGCTCCTCAGGTCGCTTCCATGGCTGTAGGAGTCTCCATGGACCAATTGTGGGCATTTCCATACGGGGAGCAGCCCAGACCCAGAGCCCTGATCCATTTTGTATTGTTGGTCTCCAGCTGCTGTTGCCTCCAGGGAGGTTTTCCTTTTGGATGGGCTCCTCCAGCACACAGAGCTGAGCAGTGTTAATGTGGATTCCTGAGGACTGGGCCTCAACTGTATCAAGCATTTCAGGCAGCTGAGAAAGGGGGGATGCTGGGGGGGCAGTGCTTTACCAGCCTCCCCAGGAGGAGAAATGTGGCTTTGACCTTTCTGTACCCTTTTTTTTGAACCCTTTAAAATGTTTAGTACAAACTTCCAGGCTGGGCTTAGTCTGATTGTGCCCAGTTATGGCAGTGCTGGAGGAGGCTCTGCTTTCCCAGTGCTTCCAGTACACACTGTCAGGATTTCTCCCACCCTCAGCCCCAGTGCCCCCTGGCCTCAGCACTGCATCTCTCCCAAGGACTCCCTGTCTCCCAGCTATCCCACTCCTGCCTGTGGCAGTGAATGGACCCCATGCCTATTTTTTGCCTTTCTCCCTCAATCTTGCTGAGTTTTCAGGAATTTCCTCAGCTGCTCATCCTCTGAGAGGTTTTTGGTGCTCCCTCTCTACTCCCCTGCTCTGTCTCTCTCTCTGAACTTTGCCCCCGTTCTGTCCCAAGCATGTGCTGTGAAACCAGGGCTGATTTACAGGGATGAATGTCTCCTGGGGACATTCCTGCCCTCCCTGTGCCCTGGCTGCCCCAGCCTGGCCTGGCCCGGCCCTGCCCTGATGCTGCCGTGCCGAGTTTGGCTCTGGCAGCCTCCTTCATCCCAGCTTCACCCCTGGGAACCTGTCCCAGAGCATCCCTGTGCTCAGAGGGGCTTGAGATGGCCCTGGGGCAGCAGCACAGGGGGAGCAAAGGGTAAAGCTGAGGACAACCTCCTCCCCTATTCCCAAAACCTGCCAGCTGCTGGTGGAAACTGGGAGGCAGTGGGCTGACATAAGCACGGGATAGGAAACATCCGTGGGACAGCACATCCAGCCAGCCCAGCAGGTGCTGGGTCTCTCTGGAAACTGCATGTTGTGGGGGATAATTCAGGTCAGTGGAGCATCAAAAGCAGGGAGGGGAAGGATTTCCTGTCAGCCGACATTGGCATCACCCCCCAGGCCATGCTGCTGCCCCACCCCGTGGCCCAGCAGGAGGGTGTCGGGCTCTGGCCTTATCAGCAGGCTCAGCTTTTCCCGGGATGCAGTCCTGCTGCTCCAGCCCTGTCACCAGGCTCAGCCTTTCCTGCCTGGCAGTGCCAGGAGGGTCCCCCTCACCTCCCACATCTGCCCTGGCACTGTGGCCTCACCCATGGTGTGTTCCCACTCTGTCCTGGGGGAAAGTGGGGCTCAATCCTGGCTTGGTGCAAGCAGAATCCAACCTTGGCATCCCATGCTCGTCACCTCCCAGTACAACCCAGCACCAAACTGGGCCCGCAGAGACCAGGCCAGGCATCTCCTTGAGCAAACCCTGGGATGCTGCAGCGGGATCAGCGTCCGGGGCTTGGCGGTGCTGCTCTGCCCGTCCCAGGGCTCGGGATGGCCCTGCCTCCGGAGCTCTCATCCCAGAGCTGGCAGATGGTTCTGCCTCCGGAGCTCTCATCCCAGAGCTGGGGGATGGCCCTGCCTCCGGAGCTCTCATCCCAGGGCTGGGGGATGGCCCTGCCTCCGGAGCTCTCATCCCAGGGCTGGGGGATGGCCCTGCCTCCGGAGCTCTCATCCCAGAGCTGGGGGATGGCCCTGCCTCTGGAGCTCTCATCCCAGGGCTGGGGAATGGCCCTGCCTCCGGAGCTCTCATCCCAGAGCTGGGGGATGGCCTCCGGAGCCGAGTGCTCGGCTGCTCTGGGTGGGTTTCTAGGAAGAAGACATCCATCCTCCCAGCCTCGGGCTCCCCGGGGCTGGATAAGGGGCCGGATAGGGCCCTGGGGACACCCGTGGATGGTGTCGCTGCCAGTCGCACCTGCCTTGGGAGGGCAGTGCCCCGAGGCTGCGATGCCCGGGGTGGATCCCTGTGAGCCGGTTCTCACGCAGGCTCTTCCCGGCCGCTGGAAAACGCTGACCCGCGGCGGGGCCGCCAGCCCCAAACCTGCTCCTGCGTACGTGAGCCGGGGATTTTCCGCGGAAGCTGCTCTGCCCTGCCAGTGGGGGTTTGCGGCTGGACCCTGACCCCAGCTCCTGTTTTGCGGCTGGAATTTCCCCACACAACCTGTGCGGGGGCGGGATGCCCCAAGGGATGTGCCGTGGCGCAGGTAAACTGAGGCACGTGGAATCACGCCCTGGGGAACCGGGGGCTCCATCTGTGACACGAGTTGGGCTCAGCTTTGGGACATGCCCCGGGGATGTGCCCCCACCCTCAGCAGGGCCATCAGCAATGAGAGACCCTGTGCTGACCCTCCCAGTTGTTTCTGTTCATCCCCATCTCCAGGGACTTGGGAGGTCCCCAGAGGATCTGGTGCCTTGAGCAGCCATCTCCTCGTGGGATGAACCCCCACCCTGTGCCGTGTCCCTGTCTCCCTCCTGCTCCTGGGGACCCTGACTGCAATCCTGCTTCTGCTGTCCTCATGCCTGTCTTGTCCCCAGTGCCTCCACCCTGGTCCTGGTGTTCCTGTCCACAGCCCCATTCCCACTGTTCACTGCTCCCTGTGTCCTTGTCCTGCTCCTGATTCTCACTCTGCTTTGGTGTCCCTGTCTCCATCCTACCTCAGTCCCTGTTCTGCTCCTCAGTGTCCCTGTCCCCACCTGCTCCTGCTCTTTCCATTCCCATCTTGTTCCCATTGTCCCCATCACCCATTCTGCTCCCAGTGCCTCCATAATTTTCTTACTCCCCATGTCCCAGTCCCCCATCCCAGTGTCCTTGTCCCCTTCTTGGTCCCATTGTCCCCATCCTGCCCCTGTTGTTCATCCTGTTTACACTGTTCCCATCACTGTCCTGCTCCCTGTGTCCTTGACCTCATCCTGCTTGCAGTGCCTGTGTCCCCGTCTTGCTTCTGATTTCCCAACGCCACCCTTCTCCTGTCCCTTTACTGCTCCCAACGTCCTTGATTTCCTCTCTGCTCCTGATGTCCCCATCCCCATCCTGTCCCTGGTGTGCCTGTCCTGCTTTCCATGTCCCTGTTCCCATCCTGTTCCCAGTGTCCTCGTCCCTGTCCCAGACCTCCACCCTGCTCTTGGTGTCCCTTGTCCCCATTGTGTCCCTTTCCTGTGCTCCATGTCCCTGTCCCCACCCTGTTCCTGATGCCCTCATTCCCATTCTGCTCCAGATGCTCCCATCCCCACACCTGTCCCAGTGTCCCCATCCTGCTCCTGGTGTCCCTGCTCCCAGTGTCCCCATTCTTGTCCTGACCCCCATGTGCCTGTACCCATCCTGCTCCCTGTTCCTTGTCCCTGACCTGCCTCTGATTCCCTCATCTCAGCCTGCTCCCAATGTCTCTGGTCCCCACCCTGCTCCTGATTGCCCTCATCTCCATCCTGCTCCCGGTGTCCCTGTCCACAGCCCTGCTCCCAGTGTCCCCATTCTTGTCCTGCTCTCCATGTCTCTGTCCAAATCCTGTTTCCTGTGTCCTCATTTCCCTTCTGTTCCTGATGCCCCCATCCCACCCTGCCCCAGTCCCTGTCCTCATCCTGCTCCCTGTGTCCCCATCACCCATTTTGCTGCCAGTGCCTCCATATTTGTCCCACTCTCTCCGTCCCCATCCCGCTCCCAGCATCTTTGTCCTCTTCCACTGCCTCCATCCTGCTCCTGGTCTCCATCCACAGCCCTGTTCCCACTGTCCCCATTGCTGTCCTACTCCCTGTGGCCTCATCCCTGTCCTGCTCCCGATGTCCCCATCCCACCCTGTTTTGGTCTCCACATCCCCACCCTGCCCCAGGCCCTGTCCAGCTCCTTGTGTCCCTGTCCTCATCCTATTCTTGCTATCTTCATCCCCATCTTGATCTCAGCATCCTCATTCCACTCTGCTCCTGTCCCTATTCTGCTCCCAATGTCCTTGTCCCCACCCTGTTCATGGTGTCCTTGTCCACAGCCCTGCTTCAAGTGTTCCCAGTGTTCCTCCCTATTCCTGTCCTGCTCCCCGTGTTCTGTCCTGCTGTGTCCTTGTCCCCAATCCCCCTGCTGCGTCCCTACCCTGACCCCACTTCGTGTCCTTGTCCCTATAAGCCTCTCCTGACCCCAGTCCCATGTCCCTGTCCCTGTTCCCTATCCTGACCCCAGTCCCATTTCCTTGTCCCTATACCCTCTCCTGGCCCCAGTGTCCTTGTCCTTGTCCCCAGTCCCGTGTCCTTGTCCCTGCTGCCTGCTGTCTCCCTGTCCTGTGTCCTTGCCCCTGTTCCCGCTGTGTCCCTGTCTAGTGTCCTTGTCCCTGTCCCTCATCCTGACCCCAGTCCCGTGTCCTTGCCCCTGTCCCCGCTGTGTCCCTGTCCCGTGTCGCGGTCCCCGCTGTGTCCCTGTCGTATGTCCGTGTCCCTGTCCCGTGTCGCGGTTCCCGCTGTGTCGCGGTCCCCTCTGGGTCCCTGTCCCCGCTGTGTCCCTGTCCCGTGTCGCGGTCCCCGCTGTGTCCCTGTCCCCTCTGTGTCCCTGTCCCCTCTGTGTCGCTGTCCCCGCTGTGTCCCTGTCCCGTGTCCCTGTCCCGTGTCCCGTGTCCCTGTCCCCGCTGTGTCCCTGTCCCCGCTGTGTCCGTGTCCCGTGTCCCTGTCGTGTCCCGTGTCCCTGTCCCCGCTGTGTCCCTGTCCCCGCTGTGTCCCCGCTGTGTCCCCGTGTGTCCGTGTCGCGGTCCCGCTGTGTCCCTGTCCCGTGTCGCGGTCCCCGCTGTGTCCCTGTCGTGTGTCCGTGTCCCTGTCCCGTGTCGCGGTCCCGCTGTGTCCCTGTCCCCGCTGTGTCCCGTGTCGCGGTCCCCGCTGTGTCCCTGTCGTGTGTCCGTGTCCCTGTCCCGTGTCGCGGTCCCGCTGTGTCCCTGTCCCCGCTGTGTCCCTGTCCCCGCTCCGGACGCTCTCTCCCGCCCGGCTCCCCCGTCCCCGCCCGCCCGGCCCGCGCGCGCTGAGGGGGCTCCGCGCATGCGCCCCGCGCCCCCCGCCCGGGCTCGGCGGCCGAGGGGCCCCGGCGCCGCCACGGGCCGGACCCGGTGAGTGGGGGCTGAGGGCGCGGCGGGACCGGGCCGGGCCGGGCGGGGGCCTGAGGGCACCGAGCGGCGCCACCCGAGGGGCCGGAGCCACGGGGGACGGCGGGGGGGCTCAGGAGACCGAGCGGCCGTTCCGGGGGCACCGGGAGGCGGGAGCCCGGGCGCAGCCGCGGGCCCCGAGGGGCCGGAGCCGCGGCGGGCTGAGGGAGGCGGCAGCCCGGAGGGACCGAGCCGGGCGCTCCGCGGGGATCCGGAGGCGCCGGGAGGAGCCGGGGGCGCGCCGCCGCGGGGGGCCGGTGTCACCCCCCGGGTCCCCGCTGTGTCCTCCCCATTCCCCGCTGCCTGCCGCGCTCCGGGACGGGCCTCTCCGGGCCGGTTATCCCAGGGAAGCGATGCCCGAAGGGCTTTCCCGGGCGGAGCGCCGGGTGCCCGCCCGCGGCTGCACGTGTCGAGCCCCTCGGTGATGAACGGAGCGCTCTCCGCGCTGCCGAGCGCGGGAACGGAGCGATCGCACCGGGGACGCCACCTGTGTCGCGCCGTGCCACCTTTCCTCCCGTGTCACCCCCGTGCCCACCTCTCCTCAGGAGTCACCCTGTGCCCATCTCCCCTCCGGTGTCACCCCGTGCCCACCTCCCCTCCAATGTCACCTTGTGCCCACCTCCCGTGTCACCCCGTGCCCACCTCCGGTGTCACCCCGTGCCCACCTCCCGTGTCACCCCGTGCCCACCTCCCGTGTCACCCCGTGCCCACCTCCGGTGTCACCCCGTGCCCACCTCCCCCCCGTGTCACCCCAGCGGATCCCCAGTGTCGGCTGCTGCAGCTCCTGGAAGCAGCAGCTCCCGCTCACAATTCCTTGCCCGGATAAACCTTCCCAGCCCTGCTGGCAGCCGTTGCCAGCCCTGCCTCGAGCTGCCGGGCCGCAGCCGTGCGGTTTGGCATTGCTTGAGGAAATACTTCTCCAGCTCCAGGACTGTTTGGACAAAGCTCTCCGACACGTGGGGGGGGATTGTTGGGGCTGTCCTGTGCAGAGCCATCAGTTTGGCTTGGTGACCTTGCGTGTCCCTTCTCACCGAGGACATTCCGTGATTCTCCGTGCTTGACCCAAATGCAGAGCACGATGAGAGGAATCCTGCTCTTGTGTCAGATGGGAGTTTTGGCCTCTGTTGGGCCCAACTTTCACCCGGCGTCATAAAATTTCACAGGAATGACATTTGTGCAGCTATTTTTACTGGCCTTTTAAAGGCAATTCTCATTTCTGTTGGTAGGAATTAGTCCTGACACTTTCTGGTCAGTGTGACCTTGCTTCCCAGTGAAGTGCTGATTTTGCTCCACCGTCAAATTAATTACAAATAGGAGATAGTTCATAGGGATTAATTAGGGCATGGATGTACCATATGGATTCTGGAGCAACAGTTGGTACCACCAGGTTCTGATTTTTCATTGGGTGTTTAATTGGTATTTGGAAATGAGAGAGAGCAAAATCCTTCTCTCTGACAGACCGTTGATTGTTGTTATTATTTCCATGTCTCCTGCCTGCTCTAAGTCAGGATAATTGGTTAAAAAAAACCCCAAACTGTCCCTTCCTGTTAGAAATCTGTGTCCTGGGGAATGTTCAATGAACCAGCTGTCAGTGCAGTTACCAAACCCTCTGTTCTTCAGGTCATTTAAGGGGAAATGCTGTTTTCTGTCAAGACTCGTGTTTAGGAAAATGCAAGGTGCCTTTCTCTGTATTTTTGGTACTTTCCAAGTCTGTTCCAAAGTTGCGCTTGTGCTTTCCTGAGGGAGCAGGTCAGCTCGGCGCTGGAAAGCGGGATGGGTGAGGAGTTCTAAGAGGGAATTTGAGCCTTACTGCGCCGTTTGACTCAGAGGGAAAGTCCTGCATTTCCAGCAGCGCTTGCATTGACTCCGGGGAGCAGCGGGGCCGGAGCTCTCTGGTCGCTGGTGGCTCCCTGGGGGTGGGCTGAGCTGTCACACACTCTGCTGCCTGGCGAGAGAGCTCCAGCGAGGGGCTGGCCCTGGGTGACACCGAGGTGCAGCAGTGGGGTGGTGACACCGAGGTGCAGCAGTGCAGCGCCGGCTCTCCCCGTGGCTGCCAGGGCGGCTGGCCGGGGCTCTGAGCATGTCTGCGGGCACCGAGGCAGCCAGGTAAGAGCTGAGGGGCTGGGGCTGGGCTGAGCCTGGGGTCTGCCCTCTTGGGGTCTGCCCTCGGAGCCTTTCTCTGCTGGCAAGAGCCCTTTGCAGCGTATTTCTCCAGAATCAGGAACCTGTCTGACATTTCCGAATTGAAATGCCAGCAGGAGCACAGCGACAGGTCCCGTTGGAGGTGTCACATCACCAGGAACTTGTTTTACAGGAGTGTCTCTGTTTTTTGGACTGTGTTGGAAACACAGCTGCTCCTTGGAGTTTGTCACCCAGCACCTCTTGTCTTTTTGAAATGGGTTTATCGAGGTTGAGATCAGTTGGAGTGATGAAAAGTTATTAAAAACGTTTTGCTGACAGGCTGTTCCCTTACCAAAGGGTCTGACTGCCTTTAGTGCTTTCAGACTAGAGTTTGTAAGTTTGTCTTTCCGTTGATGGAGGAGACTTTTGAGATATTGCTAATGAAAACATTTCCATTTACTAATCTAAGTGTTTTCTTAACTTATAGAACAGTATTACAATTTTTTGGGTTTTTAAAACAACTCGCAGGTCTGAATGCAGGATTCTAGACAAGGAGTTGTCATGAAAAGCCTCTTTTCTAGATGTGTACCATCCTCAGTGCTTCATTAAGGGACTTTTTTGCCCCTCTCTTCAAAGCAAACACCCAGCTCATCACAGATAACGTGCAAGTGATGCAAATACTGGTAAATAACTGGAAAATTTGGGTCAAGGGCTGAGAGCACAGCGCTTGCTTTGAACAAGGCAGAGAGGAGCCCCAAGAGGGTTGGGAATGTGAGGAATTCCTGGGGTCCCAGCCTGTGGTAGGGGGAAAGTTAAAACCCAGATGCTGGGCAAATTGAGACCAATTCTAAGAATTTATTTTGGTGCACCCTGGAGAGTTTTAATTATAGGCACAGTTTTTCTGAAGAATTCTGTGGTTCTAAAGGTAATTGGTGTGTAAATTATACTGCTTGGGTGAAACTTTATCTTAAAAAGTCTTTTCTGGGTTTGCATAGTTCTAGAGTTTACAAGGACAGATTTCTTATAAGCTGTGAAATCTAATCACTGACGGAGAGTTTGTGATGAATTTTAACGCCTAAATTTGTTGATTTAGTAATTTGCTGACTGCCAGCAACTTCTGTGAGTCAAAAAAAAACCCCAAACTTTCCTCATCCACCACTTTTGCCAAGAAAAGGATGAGATCCAGTGCCTGAGGTTGTACCTAGAGGTGATCCAGCCACTCGGGATCAACAGAGCAGCTTAGAAACACCCAGTTAGGAGCTGGATAATCCAGAAGGTGCCTTCCTTGGGTGTGTTATGGATTGGGTCACTGAAAATCCAGAGCCTTGGTGCTTCTCTGGGGAGCTGGAGAATCCAGAGCCACAAGGGCTTGGTGGTGCTGCTGATGCCTCGTTCCTGACCCAGCTGTGATGCTGGAGAGTGAGCAGTCCTTGAGGAATGGTGAGCTTTCCACAGAGAGCTGCTGGAGCCCCACGGAGTGTGTGAGCCCAGGCAGACCCTGCTCACTGGGGTGAATTTTGGTGATTTGTGGTCATTGGCACCTGCAAGGGGCTGCTGGTTGAGTAAAGAAGTGAGGGAATCAGGAGCTGGACTTGGATGATCTTTGTGGGTCTTTTCCAGCTCAGGATATTCTGTGATTCTCAGAAACCAGGCTGCAGCCTCACCATCGGAGGGGGCTGATCTTGGGGCTCTTTCCTTACACCACTTCACATTTTCAGCACCTTTTTTAAAGGTGGAAACCACAAGGAGTGTTGCCTTGTACAAGGTACCTCTCTTGTGCCTCACCCTTCCTGCTGGGACAGGATTCCCTGAAGCCCAGCAGGAACTCGGACGAGGGTGGTGATCATTAAACACTTGCAGTGAAACCCTGCTGGATAATGGACCCCTTTGTTGTCCCTCCCGGGGGATGGGCACTGCTGCCTCATTAGGGGGAAGGTGATCCTTTGCTCCCACCCTGCTTCCAGCCTTTGTGTTCTGTGCTGTCACTCCACACAGCTGACTTATGCTCCAGATTTATTTTTAATCTGCTTAATAGGAGGGAAATTATTGCCCTTTAAAAAGTTCCACTATTTATTTAAAAATTCCCTGATTTTTATGGTGGCTCTGCTTTGTCCCTGTTGACCTGCACAGGGAAGCACATCCCTGCCCAGCCAGCAGGGAGACTCCCTGAGTTACAGATGGCCCCTGGACCCTGCTGCCAGCCCCTCACGGGTGGCTGCACGGCCACCTCTGTGTGCCCTGCTTTGGAAGGGAGCGAAGATTTTATTGCAGAAGCCCCTGGCATTTATCAGCGTTTCCAGCTGGTCTCGACACTTCCCGTGAGCAGCAGGAGTGCAATTCCACTGTCCCGTGCTTGTGCCGTGGAATAACAGGCTGTGCTTTTTATTGACTCGAGTTATGATTAATAATGGTCAAAATGTATTAAATCACATTTCACTTGCTGTGTTCGGTATTGCTCAGTATGTAAATTCCTCTCTTGAAAAAAAAACCCATGTTTTTAAAATGTCAGTATCACCAAATTTCCCGTTCACTGCCCATTCCTGGTCCTGGTTTTGGGAGGCTCGTTGCTTTCCATTAAAAGCTACAAAAAGGAGTTTATCTCCAAAATGCTTCTTGGAGGGGAAAGGGCAATGTTAGCATTTCCTTTTCTGACCTCCTCATACCATAAATATGAATTGTTATTGCTGCTTGGGTAGTGACACACAGTTCTTCCCAAATTCAGGACTGTCTGGAAGATCTGGTTGGGATTTTTAAAAACTTGACTTCGTTTTGGCGTAAAATTAAGATTTCAGGTGAAAGTTCCTGCATGTGATGTGGGATAATTGACATACTCAACGTGTGGCTGGGCAGTTGTGATCTTACCGGTGATTCCTGGTGAAGGAAATACTGAGAATGGCAAAAAGAGATCCTTTTTCCTTCTGCAAACATAGAGAGCTTGGTTTCATACCTCAGTACCGGCCAGTAATTCCTCAGTGATTCTGTTTCAAGGAAGAATGTGATTCCGTTTCAAAGTACAACCCAGGGTTTTAAGCAGTAACACAAGTTACAAGGTTTTCTGGCTATAAATAAAAAAAAAATCTATATTTGGAAAAAACAAATAGTGTATTTATGGACAAAACTGTATTAAAGGAAATGTGATGGAAAAATTGAGTCAGATGAGCTGATGTATGAAGCATTCCCCTCTGGAGTCATTGGGCTGAAAAATGTTTTATATGCCTAAACTTGAACAGATGCTTCAGCACACACACACACACAGTCCTCCCCCGGTTCATATTAGCAGTTCTGCTCATACCACTGTGATTAATTCCCAGACCAGCCTGGTTTAGGCTCTTTCCAGGGGGCTCGGGGGTATTTCCAGATCATCCAGGTACTTAAGCCATGCCTAGCTGTAAATAAGCACCCCAGATCATCCAGGTACTTAAGCCGTGCCTAGCTGTAAATAAGCACCCCAGATCATCCAGCTACTTAAGCCGTGCCTAGCTGTAAATAAGCACCCCAGATCATCCAGCTACTTAAGCCGTGCCTAGCTGTAAATAAGCACCCCAGATCATCCAGCTACTTAAGCCGTGCCTAGCTGTAAATAAGCGAGCAGCCCGGATTATTAGCGGGATTTGTTTCAAGCTTTGCATTAGGCATGTGTTTAAATGACTCACTGAGCTGGGATTTACATTTTTACACGGGAATGAAGGATTTCTCTCTATTACCTTGCCTAGATGGAAATTGATGCAGCCAGCCAGCTTTTTTTTTGCCTAAACAAGTCCACGAAACCAGCTTTGGGCTCTCACAGTTATTAGTTCCAGCTTTTTAGTTACAAATTTGTCAGAAAACAAGTCTGAGTGTGCGTGCCTGACCTCGATTGAGATACTGAGGAGGACTGAAGGAGGGAGGGAGAGAGGGAGGGAGGCATCCATATGGATGACCAGCAGATTGTGCCTCGTGTCCTTTCCAGTCCCAATGTCGAATGTGCAGTCGGTGGCGCTGGAGGAGGCTGACAAGTGCATTGGATTATTTTCCATCGAGTCCCTGCTCTGGTGTCCCTCTCAGCCATTAATCTGCTGTCCTGGGGTGTAGGGTTTGCCTGGTAGGTGGCTATGCACAGCATTCCCTCTCCTCTGAACATCCCTAAAGTCTTCCCCAAAAGTGCCACGTCTTGGGGATGCGTCTGTCCACTTCGCTTTTCTGATGAAGGAATGCAGAAAAATGACTTCTGGGTCTGAGCGTGGGTCCGGCTGTGGTGTGCCTGGGGAATGCAGCTCCTGCAGGATGAGGGATGATGCTGGTGGCAGCAGGGGATGGAGCTCCGCCCGCGGTGACATCCCGCCATGAGTGGTGCAGCCCTGCCAGACTCGGAACACGCCATCGCTGTGAAGTTCTGTATCTCTCTCATGCTTAAAATAGTCAAGAGCCTGGAAGGGTGATTGTGTGTCTTGTGTGTGCCCATGTTCCCTTCAGGGGGAGTTTTGGCTCCCTGTTAACTCCTGGGAGCCTGGCTTTGCTGTGGAGGCAGGGACAAAGATGACACCCAGCACTGCGTAGTCCTGAGGTCAGAGAAGAGTCTGTAGGCAGGCAAGGGGGTGGGTGTAGGTTGTGCACATGGGGCTGGCCTTGGTGTCAGTACATTTTTTAATGGTATAAAATTAAAATAGTTGAAGTTCCTTATGTGTCTTGCAGATGTGCTGCCCTGCATGCAGCACGTTCCCCTAAAAATCTAAAAATCGCCTGATTCTCAGGGTAAACATTGAAGTAGTTGAGAAATGACTGAATTTTACTTGCAGCAAATTTCATTCGCAGGAGTTGCTCAGCTGGTGCTCAGATATGGAGTTAAACTATTTTGAAATGAGAAGAATTTTCATGGTGGAAACTGTGATTCCTGAGATATTGTAAAGCAAAATAAAATTGAAGTGTTTGGGAGGAAGCACATGGCGATCTTCCACTGAGCCATATGGAAATTATCTTTATTCCATGGTTCGTGTGAAGTCTTTGCTCCTTCTGGAGCTGACTTGGAGCCTCCTCCTCAGTGCTGTCCCCAGCTTGGTTTGTATTCCTCGCCTGCTCTTGCTCTCTTTGCAATCTGTGACCAAAGCGTATCGATCCGGGCATCTGCGGGATCCGATTCCCTGGAGGGCTGTGCTGGACAGAAATAAATCATGGCTGCCCTTCAGGTGTTCCCATTGCCCGGGGTCGTCTGGCACATGCAGAGTTCCAGGGGGCTGGAACTGAGCAGTGATTAACAGCCCCTGTACCAATTCTGTTCCCTCTGGTGTCTGCTGGTGCCTCTCTTTCAGCTGCTTCATGGAGGGGCTTTTTCCCCAGCACCTCGGAGCCACTCACTCCTGGCTCCTTTGGAGCAGCCACACGGATCAGATGGAATCTTGCCTGCTCCAGAGTCCTGCTCCTGACCTGCCCCACGTGAGGCTGCAGCAGAGCATGAGAGAAGCTCTGGACTCTCTCAACATGCGACTGCTTTGTGCCTACAGACTTACCCTTGCCCGAGGCATTGCTCTGGCTTTCAGTTTTTGAAGGGTTTTCCTTCTCCAGGCTGCTCCAGGTGTCACAGATCTCTGACTGTTTCCTCCCTCAGCCTTCTTGCTGTTTTTCACTGTCCTTCCCCCACCAGCCACTCCATACCTCTTCTCCAAGCTCCTTCTGTTCTCCTGTCTTCCCATGGTAGGAGCTGGCAGAGTGACCGTGGGTGAGCCAGGGGCACTCAGGGACATGGCAGAGTGACCAGAGCCACAGACCATGGGTGAGCCATGGGCACTCAGGGACATGGCAGAGTGACCAGAGCCACACACCGTGGGTGAGCCATGGGCACTCAGGGAGGGCAGAGTGACCAGAGCCACGCGCCATGGATGCCTGTCACAGGCACATGGTGGCACAGCAGCGTGTGCTGGGTGTGCTTGTCCTCTGACACTGGTGAAACACTGTTCTGGGGCTGTGCTGAGCTGCGCCAGAGCATTCACAGAGCAGCCTGACAGCCCCAAGACCTCCTGCTTGCTGAGGCCATCTCAGGGCATATCTATTTTTAGGTGAAATTGAGATTTATTATTTTTATTCAATCTATGCATCACTTTATCCATGTGGAATTCCATCTGCCATTTTATTTCCAGGTTGCGTAGACTCGTATGGTCCCTGTGCTGCTCTTCATGGTTGCTTATCCACCCCCCTTGAATATTTCCTTCAGGATGCTGGGTCACATCCAGACAGTGTCCTAGTCTGGCACAGCCAGCCTCTCCCTGTGACCCTTGCTCTAACTTCCCTCCCTTGCAGGAAATGATTGTTTATTCCTACTCCCTTGCCTCCCACCCAGCTGTCTCCATACAGGGACAGTCCTTTTCCCAGTGGCCTTTTGGGGTCCCTACAGGAAGCCTCAGATGAGAGAGACTTGCAGGGGTTAAAACCCAGAAGATCTGGAGCCCTCTGTGGGGCTGGAGGTGCCTTCCCAGAAGCCATGCTGACTTTTCCCCTGGTTTATTGTATTTATACAGAAAATCAATGCCCACGAGTTCTGCTCGGTGTCATTAGTGCTGTGTGAATGTTGGCTTTGGAGAACTACACTTTGCCAGGATTTTCTTCACAACCCCTGTCTTGCAGAGTTGACACGGCAGTTGCTTTCCCGTCCCGAGACAATTTTAGGAATGGCTGTACTCCATGCTCCATTAACCCCTTGGTGGGTCCATCCAGCCCTTCCTGCTGTGACTCCTCGGTTTGGCTCTTTGCTCTGTAACCTCCCCTCCAGTCCCTCCAGCAGTGGGAACCAGTTTCCCAGTGAATCCCAGGGGAAGGGGCTGGCAAAGAGCCTGGAACTGTTCCTGGTGCTGTGAGTTGTTTGTAAAGGAGTCACATAATTTTCCCTGGATGGGTTTGTCATCTCTTCTAGTGACATTAAAGCTGAGCCTGTTCCTGATGGTGGCTCTCCGCGGGGAGAGTCTGTCAAGGTGCAGGTGGGAATCTGAAGTGGGAGTGGTCTGAGGGCTGGAACAGCTCTGGAGATGGGCTGGGAGAGCTGGGGGTGTTCAGCTGGAGAAGAGAAGGCTCTGAGGAGACCTTACTGTGGCCTTTCAGCTTATAAAGGGCTTTGAAGAAAAACGGGGACTTTCTACTGTCTCCTGTAGTGACAGGACAAGAGACAACACTATTAAACTGAGAGAGGACAGGGTTAGATGGGACATTAAAATGAAATATTTTACCATGAGAGTGGTAAGGCCCTGGCACAGGGTGCCCAGAGCAGCTGTGACTGCCCCTGGATCCCTGGCAGTGCCCAAGGCCAGGCTGGACAGGGCTTGGAGCAGCCTGGGACAGTGGAAGGTGTCCCTGCCATGGCAGAGGGAGGATCAAGATGGGCTTTAAGGTCCCTTCCAACCCAAACCAGTCTGTGATTGTGTTTGGCAGAGTGGGTGCCATTGCCTTAATGAAACAATCCACCAAAAAGCCAGTGGTTCCTTATCGGGTGCGATCTTATCTGCAGCTAATTCCCCTTTGTGAGAGTGAAGGAGCTGTGACACAGCAGATGCTCAATTACCCTTTGTTTTAGGAATGTTTTTGCGAGCAGACCTGCTGGGCTCTGCGTTAGGAAGTGGCCCAGCCCTTGGGCATTCCCGGGTCACCCAAACAGAGGTGATCTGCTGGCTCCTGGTTGGAGCATGAAGCTCACTCCGTGATTAACAAGATGTCACCAGCCTCCTAAAATCATGGAAGCTTGGAAATAAGAAGCTGGGGGAAGCTTGGTGCTGTCGCCCTGGCCGTAGCTGTGGCTGCAGTGTCTCAGTGGGGTTTTCCTGCCTCCAGCAGCCCCACAGCACAGTGCACACCATCCCCTGGTCCCCTTGGTGCTCTCCTGTCAAGTCTCACGCCTGACTCAAGCGCTGGGGAGGCTGATCTGCCTTCAGTTTGCTGCTAATTGTCCCAATCTGTGTCCATAATAAGTCAGATTAAATCCTTGGCCAGGGAAAGCAGTCAGGTGGAAAAACTGACCTGTCTGCCACTGTGTGCTCGGTGCAGAGTGCCTGTCAATGGGAAAAGAGCTTCTTATGAAAGGCCTCTTTTCATAAAATAGGAGTTATTTCCAGCTGTTCTCAGGGGGAAAAGCCCCAGTTGGTGTGTGTGTTTCCCAGCTGGAGTGATGGAGCATAGGGAGTTCATCAGTGCTTCAGGTCTCTTCCCAAGGGACTCTCAAAGTATTCAAGTCTTTCAGAAATGGACAGTTTTATGTTTCTTATTTCATTACACGGAATTTTTTTTTCAACAAATAAGTCACTTAGTGGATCTATGCATATTTATATTCTAAATTTTATCTTTGGCAAAATAAAGCTGTTAAGACTCCTGTTGAACTCAAGCTGGAGTAACATTTTAATGCCAGGATGGCAATCTGCTGCCTTACTCTGCTCCTTGTCTCAGAATAAACTATGTGTAAAACCAACTTTATTGAAACAAAACTCATCAGCTGTTTCTGTGGTTTAACAGCAACTTGGGAGAAGTTGAAGCAGCAGTAGAGTGAGCGAGGTGCTGGCTTGTCGTGGACCTGTTCTCCGGCAGGGTGCTGTCCTTGGCTGTCTGTCCCAACCCCATCCTCGTGGGTTGTGGTGCCATTTGGCACAGCTGGCTGCTGTCCTGCTCAGCTTGGTGCTCTCCACCTGGGGATGTGCAGAGTTTGGTGAAGTCACCAGGGGCTGTAAGGCTCTCTGCTTGGGGACAATCCAGGCCCAGTTTAGCAGAGCTGTTCCAAGTGCTGGGTGCCTTGAAAATCCCAGCACAGCTGGGAGGGTTTGCAGTGGTGAGGCTTTGGTTTGCAGCGTCCTCCACTACCTCTGAACATCCTTCCCTCTCTGCAGAGCTGCTCTTGTAGAAAACGTGATGTGGATTTGGTGGAGTTGCAGGCTGAGGCGGTGGCTCCCACTAGACCAGACAGAGCTGGGGAATCAAACTCTTTTTTTTGAATGTAGGTCACAGAGAAGCAGCTGCCATGTTGCAGGATGGGTGACTGGGGAGGTTGTGGCAGACTGTGTCGGGCTGTGTGGTATCTGTTTCATTTACAAGCTGTTCATGGTAGTTTTTGAGGCTTATCTATGAAGCAAACGCCGTCATGGTTTCTCTTGACTGCCATAAGATGGTGGTGGGAGCATTAGGTGTTCATCCCCATCGATTGCCTCCCGCTCAGCCAAGTGAGAGCCTTTGATTCTGATGTACAGGAGCCGACAGAACTGCTCTCTTTTGGCTTCTCTCTCCCTTCCTGAAATGGCCGTGAGAGTGATATTTGGGTCAGCTGCCTCCAGTGTGTCAGTTTCTTTTGACACTCATCCCTCTGAGCGCAGAGGAGGAGCCCGCTGGGGAAACGCTGTGGAGCTGTTGGCTGCAGTGGAATCGGGTGTAGTTAAAGGGGTGTTGTGGTTGTTTGAATCTCTGATCACATCAAGGCAGGGAGGTCTCTCTGATGTCTGACTGGAAGGGTATGGGAGTGAGGATGGCCTTCCCCAGACCTCGCTGCCAGAGAGCTGCAGGGATCCAGGTAAGCACATGGGTGCTGCAGCCTGTCCAAAGGCTCCTGCTCCCCAGCAGTGCCTGTCCCTCTGTGCTTCCCAGGGGTGCAGCACCCAGAGGTGCTGTGTGTTCTGTGCCTTCTTCCCTTTGGACCCTTGTGGGTCTGTCTGGGGAAACCGGATTGTTCCTCCTCGCCTTGCTGCAGGGCTTGGGGTCACGGTCTGAGGTCTTGGGTGGGCCCAGGCGCTGCCATTCCCTGGGTGTCACAGGTGGGTTTGCATTGTCCACGCTCTGCTCACCCCTGTGTGTCCCCAGGTGCAGCCCTGAGTGACAGTGCTGGTGCTGGCCTGCCTGCACAGGCAGAGTTTGCAGCAGGACCCTCCCCTGCCCTTCCTCTCTTTTCTTTTCTTTTCTTTTCTTTTCTTTTCTTTTCTTTTCTTTTCTTTTCTTTTCTTTTCTTTTCTTTTCTTTTCTTTTCTTTTCTTTTCTTTTCTTTTCTTTTCTTTTCTTTTCTTTTTTCTTTTCTTTTTTCTTTCTGGGACTTGGCAGCTGTGTGCAGGAACCCCAGCCCTGATCCATCACACTCTTGTTTGAATTGCTGTTGGCCACTCAGGACCTGCCTTTTGTCATTCTCCTCGCTGCAAATTTTCCATCTTAACCCTTCCATTTCCCATATTTGTTAAAATAGCAGCTGGGAACACAGTTTCCAATAGGCAACAGTACAATATTTTTAATATTTTAATAATGTATTGTTATATCATGCCAGTAGCACTGTGTGGCAGTTGTCCCACACTGGCAGGGGGAGGGATCTCAGGTCACAGATTCACTTGCTAATGTGGCTCAAGTCCCTGCAACTTGTGCCCTCTCTGTTATGTTCATTCTTACAGGAAAAAATGCTAAATTGCTTTACTTCTGTTGCTGTTGCCCAGACTGCTCTCCATGGTGCCCAGGGAATGATGACTTAAAACTGATACACAGAAAATTCCACTTAAACATAAGAAAAGCTTTTGTTTACTGTGAGCATGGTCAGATGTAGGATCAGACTGCCCAATCTAACTTTTCAATGCTTCTATCTCTGGAGGTGTTTAATAGGATCAGGCTGCCCAGAGAGCTTGTGGTGGAGTTATTTAAAACCTGGCTGAACATGGGCCTTCCAGCGTGCTTTGGGATGTAAAATGTGGTGGTTTAAACTACCAGTTATCAGAACATTGCACGTTTCTGGAAGGGATGCATTTGGTACAAGGGAACTTTGGGGTTGAGCACCTTCAGAAGTGACTGAAATAAAGCTCTGTCACTTACAGAGGGGCTGTCACAGCCTCGGAGCAGTCGATGTTGGGGTGTTTGGTCTCACGTGTCATGAGGTAGCACATTGTGTGTCTGAGCCAGGGTTTAGTAGCCCTGCCTGAGGAGCACGGGGTGCCCCATCAGATGTTTGCCTGGTCCAGGAGCTGCTCCTGGGAAGGAGAACTCTGGTGTTTGGGGGATGAGTGCTGACTCTGTGTGATCATGGAAAAGCCTGCAGGATCCCTGTGGTGTGGGAGAATGGGAATTGCCAGCTCACCCCTGAGGCCACGCTCACCCAGTCTGATGGTCACTTCAGCTGGTAGGAGCAGTGTTTCTCAAGGATGCCCTCTGGATCTTTGGATTTTAAAGGTATCAGTCCCCGGTTGTTTGCAGACAGCCTGGGCTGGCAGTCCAAGGGCTCAGGATTTGGTTAAACACTTGGTCTTGATCTCAGAACAGCAGTGGTGGGTGTCTTTTCTAGTATGGCTTGAACTTCAGATTCAAGTTCTTAAAAAAAAATTAAAATTGTCTTTTACCTACCCTGTAATTCCTTGTTTTCAACATCCAGCTGAATTGCACAGGGAAAGCCTCCCTGTGCTTTACTGAATTCACAGGATCACTGGGTTGGAAGAGATCTTCAAGGCTGTGGAGTCCAACCCAGCCCCAACACCTCCACCCTGGCACCCAGTGCCACACCCAGGCTTGTTTTAAACACCTCCAGGGATGGTGACTCCACCACCTCCCCGGGCAGCCATTCCAGAACTTTATCACTCTTTCTGTGAAAAACTTTTTCCTAATATCCACCCTACATTTCCCTTGATGTGTCTGGAGACTGTGTCCTCTGGTTCTGTCAGTGCTGCCTGGAGAAAGAGAGCAATGCCAGCTGACCATGGCCACCTGTCAGGGAGTTGTGGAGAGCAATAAGGTCACCCCTGAGTCTCGTTTTCTCCAGGCTAAACAACCCCAGCCTGGTGGGTCATGCTGGGCCTGCCAGTGCTGCAGGAGCCCAGTTCCTACAGGAGCTGCTCAAACCATCTGGGCTCAGTGGGGTTAAACTGTGGTGGAGAAGAGCTGTGAGATGTGTGAGGCTGGAGGAGAGGGGGAGCGCTGGTGGAGTAAATACTGGGTTGGTTTTGAGCTCCAGTAGCCCTTCTTTGGATTATTCCTCATCTGCCAGCAGGTTGTGGAGGAGGGGATTTGTTCCTGCTGCAGTGCCAGCCCTGTGCTGATCCCCAGGGTTTGGTGTTGCTGTGGCCCAGGCTGCCCGGGGAGCCGGGGTTTCGGTGCAGGCTGAAGCAGCACACGGGTCTCTCTGCCCTCTTGGTTTCCTCCTTGATCACATTGACACATCACCACAGTGCTGCCATCACCTGGGGCTCCTTCTGCTTCCTGATACCTGGCATCTGCAGGATGGGTGTGAGGAGCAGCCTCAGGCTGGTGTTAGGCTCCAAGAAGTGCCAAACTGGGAGCTCATTCTCTCAACCTCTGAGCTGGAGCTCCTCATTCCCATCCTTCGGAAGGGATTCGGGCTGACACACACCCCACAACGGGCCTCCAAAAAATCTCAAGAGGTGACAGAGACTGTAGAGCCCAGTGTCCATGTCCCGTGGAGCCTGTTGGCACTGCAGGCTCCTGCTCTCAGATGAACTCGAGTCGGGCTCAGCTCTGCTGGTGCTGCCCGGGGGGACCCCGCTGTGCCCCGCTGTTCCGGGGTGCGTTGCTGCCCTGCACACGCCGCTTCCTGCAGCAGCACGCTTCTGTAGGTGCAGGAAAAGCTGGTTTGGGCCAGCACAAAACACGTCGTGATTTCATCTGAATTTTGTCACTGCGGGGGAGTGTTGCTAAAATTGTCACTTGGCTTCCCATGTTAGCAGTACCTAGAGGGCACGCCGAGGCGACCGGAGGTTCATGTCTTAGCTGCAAATTCCAGTTTATCTGTAAGCTGAATGCTCGGGTGGGTATATGTTGATTTTCAAAAAGATACGTACTTGACATCTTTATTTTTTTGACAGCGCAAGAATCTTATTATATCCCTACCTCTTACCCATATTTTCCTGTTCTATTTATATCCCACATGGGATCTGTGGTCTCATAATTCAGCGTGGGGTTTTTTCGACTCGGGGGATTGGTCTGGGAATCAGCAGAGCCTTGTTAGCATGCCTGGGATTGGAAGGCACCATTCAGAAATGGTTTCCAAATTGACATTGACATTGTGGCTTTTTCCAAACCATTCTCTGCTTCAGCCACGTGAGCCCTGCCAGATGACAGAGGATTTATTTGAAAGAGCACTGTGTGCTCTCCAAAAAGTCCCAGCCTTTTCCTTCCCAAATATTCTATGAGATTAAAAATAAAATTCAGTGGAGTCTTCTTATTACTTTTCCTCTTTATTGCTGAAAATAGGAGTAAAATTGGTGGTGATTGAACCCGCTTCCTTCACGGGGGATAGAAGGGTGATAGCTGTGAGTTGTGTTATCCCAGGGATATCCCCACATCCTTGCTCTTGTGTCACTCAGGACAATGGACACTGGAATTGCTGCTCAGGGAATGCGGGTGGCATCAGCACAGCATTCACCAGGATTCAGGATGTGTTGGCACCATTCCAGTGCTGGGCCTGGCCATGGCTCTCTGCTTGCTTGAGCAGTAAAGTCTTACTCATTTTCCAGGTTAAAAGAAAAAGGAACCCCTCTGCTTCCTCAAAAGTACTTGTAAATCATGTAATTTCTTACTTTTCAATGTAAATGAGATTTGAATGAATAATGCTAATTATTCATTCATCCTAATTCAAATACTATTTTAATTAGCCTGTGGGCTCAATTTCACTTTCATGCAGCATGAAACCTCTTTTGATTAACAACAGAATTGCCATGCATTTCTTCTTTTTTTCCCTGCTCAGCACATGTCTTTTTAAACTGCTTAAAAACAAAACAAAGCAAATAAATCATTAATAAATTAATCAAATTTCATTAGCATGACCTGGGAAGACATAATTTAGGGAGGAAAAAAGTCTTCTGTAGATATATTCATTCTCCTTAAAGACTGCCTTGAGGCTACAAAGCCTTCAGAGAAGTCTTGTCTGAGGAGCTGCTGGTGAAATAGGAAAATTTAGGGACCCTCCACCACTCCCTGCCATCAAAGGGCAGGGACACCTTCCACTAGAGCAAGCTCTGTCCAACCTGGCTTTGGACACTTCCAGGGATGGAAGTGCTCTGCTCTGGGCACCCTGTGCTAGGGCCTCCCCACCCTCATGGTAAAATATCTCCAATGTCCTGTCTAACCCTGCCTGCTCATGGTTTAAGAGCATTGTCCCTTGTCCTGTCACTACAGGCATTGATAAAATGTCCCCATTTTTCTTACAAGCTCCATTTATACTGAAAGGTCACAGGATGGTCTCCCCAGGGCCTTTCCTTCTCCGTGCTGAACGACCCCTGGTGTCCCAGCCTGCCTCCACAGCAGAGGTGCTCCAGCCCTTGGAGCATCTCTGTGGACTCCCACCAGCAGGTCCCATGCTGGGGGCTCCAGAGAATTCCCCCCTTGCCTGCTGCCCACACTGCTTTGGATGCAGCCTGGGGGACAGTTGGATTTCTGGGCTGTTGCTGGTTCATGTCCTGTTCTTCATCCTCCAGAACCCCCAAGTCCTTCCCTGCAGGGTTTCTCTCCACCCCCCCAGTCTGTGCTGCTGTTGGGGTCTGCCCCAGCCCAGGACCCTCCAGCTGACCTTGTTGAAGTTCACGAGCTTGCCATGGGCCTGCTCCTCCAGGCTGTCAGGAACCCTGGGAATGGCATCCCTTCCTGCAGGGTGTCAGCTGTGCCCCTCAGCTTGGTGCCACCCTTGGACATGCTGAGGCTGTGCCCAGCCCCCCACTTCTGTCATTGTCACATGAGATGAGTCATGGTACCACAGAAACATCACAGGAGAGCTTGGATTGGATGGGATCCACATGGATCATCCAGTCCAGCTCCGGGATCCTCACAGGCTGCCTAGTGCTGACCCAAACCAGCACTCCCTGCACCCTCATGCTCAGGTGCTTTGGGCTGTAGCTGCCAGTTTGCACTGGGCTGCAGCCAAGGGGCTCCAGTTTGTGCTGGGCTGCAGCCAAGGGGCTCCAGTTTGCACTGGGCTGCAGTTTAAGGGCTCCAGTTTGCACTGGGCTGCAGCCAAGGGGCTCCAGTTTGTACTGGGCTGCAGTCAAGGGCTTCCAGTTTGCACTGGGCTGAGCCCAGTCTGTGCCAAGACAAGGCCAGGAAATGGTTCTGAAGATGTTTGGGATTTCATAGCCTGGAATGAGGCTGCCTTGACACCCACCTGCTGCTGGCTGTCCTGCCCTCCAGGTGCTCTCTGTCTCAGGAGAATGGGGACACTGCTGGAGTGTTTTAGTTTCCTCCTGCCCCACCTCAGCTGTCCCATCCAAGGGCTGGATTTGGAGCATTTTACAGTACCTGCTGCTCCACGGTGGAGTCCTTCCCACCCTGAGGGGCAGGAGGTTGTCGCTGTTTGAGGACAAAGCTGAAAGGAGGTGAAAATGGAAATGTTAAAATGTTTAAGTTCATAGCCAACCCCCCCCCGTGGGCTGGGTAGAGGAGGGGCCATTCCCTGGCTCTATATCAACAGCAGCTGTGTTAACTCCAGAAATTCTTCACCTGAAGCTGATGTCTTTTTTCCCCTGTACCTGCTCCACATTCTTCTTCATTCTCTCTGGATGTCAGTGCCTGCAAAGCTTTAATTCAGGAGCCAGCCCACTGTCAGTGATAAGCCTGCTGATATTTCATCATGGATCCTGCCCGCTCCAAGGAGCCTCCTCCGCTGGAAGTGCTGAAATGAACTTATGACAAATACAAGAAATGAAAGTCTCTCTCAAATGCACTTTCTGGCATGACTTAAATTAGCTGAAATTGCTGACATTCTGCCTTTCTCAGATGCGTGTCAGTGTCCATAGACTTTTCTTTCAAGCATTGGAAAATTATTGAGTTAAATGTTGCCAGAAACAACAGCTGCAGGAGCGTGGGTGTACGTTGGGTGAAGGTTACTTTGATGTGTCTGGGTGCTGCAGAACGTGGAGGGGAGGCAGAATGTGCCCCTCTAACCTTGGCTGATCCCACGGAACGGAAGGACACCACCGGAATTCCACTTGGAAGTTCTTGGCTTTGTACTGCATTGAATGTGGATGGGCTGAACCTTTCCAAGAATTAATGACTGTCATTTTGCTTGAACCAAAACATTTCCTTAAAGACCAGGAAGTTCTTTGCCTGCTCATGGGTCCTCCCGTGTTTGTCCCAGCAGCTCTGCTCAGGTCTAGGACTAAATGGACAAAGTGACACTTTCTGGGCAAAGAGAATCAGCTCTTGGGCAGCTTTGGAGCTCCACAGCCAGGACCCACTAATTGGCAGGTCCTGGTTGTTAACCACCTGTTGGGTAAATCCTCCTGCATCCCAGGGCTGTGGGAGCCCCAGCATACACTCTGTGCATTGATACAACTGCTGGAATTCAGGTTGGGAATCACAGGAATGATTCCTGTGTTGTTTTTGGTACCTGTCTGCAGGTAGAAAATGCACTGTGAAAAGCTGGCACGTACCTTGAAGAAATTTCTTAGATGGGAGGCAGCAGCTTGTCTAAAAGTAAAGATTCTCTTACTGAAATCTGCACTCATTTCAAACTTCCCTGTCCTTAACTCCTGAGAAATGTGACAGTATATGAAAATTTAAAGGCTGGTTCCTGCTGTTACTCCAAATTTACATTGGCAACAGTGTTTAATTAATTTCACATTTCCTTAGTAGCTTACTTGCAGTGAAAAGTGTGGCCCTGACATTTTCAGCGAATAAGAGTTAGCCTCTTAAACCCCTTTGGGTTTTGTCTCTTAAACTCCTTTGGGTTTTGTCTCTTTTTTAGTTGATGAATCGTGAGGTGTCAGTGGAGACGTGCCTGTCCTGTCAGTGCCCAGGGTGACGAGATGGGCAGAGCAGTGTGGTGGGAGAGGGGTTTTGGGGTTCCTCCCCTCTGTTAACCTCCGGTTCCAGATGTGGGGTTCACCTGCCTTTGCTGCCCACTGGAGACTTCTCAGGCACCCCCAGACTGATGTGCCCCTCATCTGGACCCCAGATGTGAGTGGGAAATGCTGAGTGTGGGGTGTCTGACACTGTCTCATCCCACTAACTCAGAACTCAGGTGGCAGAGCTGCCCTTGGGTGCCTTTCTGAAATGGGGGTGTCAAGCCCTTGCTGCAGGAAGGGGCTGGAACCTCTGGTCTCTTTGCCTGTTAAAAATGTGTTATTTCAGCCAGTGCTCCGTGGAATGATGGTAGCAGGGTTGTGATGAAGGGCAGCTTGGATGGAAGCTTTGGGAGGATGGCATGCACCTCTGATAGCTGTTATCTGTGGAACACATCTGATTCAAACATGTCCTTCTTCAGGGCTGAGTGCAGCTGGCCTGTCCACCTGAGGGAGGGCTGGGGATTTTTGTCCTAATTGGTCATTTTGATGACACATCATGATCCTGATTCGTCGCTGTTGGGATTCACTTTCATTTTCCTCCTGTGTTTCCCAACTAAACAAATTGGTCTTTCTAAATCGCTCACTTTTAGGCATCTTCCCTGTCCCTCAGCTGGTTTTGAGCCTCCTGTGCCCACTCTCTGATGCTGGAGCAACTGCTGAAGGATGCAGCCGCAGGCGCCCGGGGCTGTCTCGCTAACAAGGAGGTAAGATCACCCCCCTGGCTGCTGATTGCAGTGACACAGCCAGGGCTCAGTCCATCACCTGCACTCTATCAACAGCCCTCCCTGAGACCCCGATCCTTCAGGAGCCTCATTCCCTTCCCTGTTCACTGAACACCCACAGCAGCCTCTCCCCCTGTTACAAAACCCTGCTCTGCTGGTCCTGAGCTGCCCTGAGTGTGGTTCAGGCAGTGGGGCTGTTGCAGGGGCCTCAGTCTCCCCAGCAATCCGTGTTTTCCTGTACTGGTGACTCTCATCTCCAGTTCTCAGCCCGCAAGCTCGTGTCCCATGGGCCCGTTTTGTCAGCAGCCACTCCTCAGCTGAGCTTGGGAAGATCAGCCTGGCTGCCAGGGATTTTCAGAGCTGCTGTAATTATGGAACTGATCTTGGACCTAATATGGGAATCATTTGTCAAGACTTTTGTTACTTCAGATCACTTAACAGGGCCTTTTTTAATACTCTCCTGTGCTATTTTTTTTCTCCCACTGTCATGAAGTAATAAATCAAATGTCCTGCACAGCCCATCCACACCATATCCCTGCTCTTGGCTTTTCAGTGAAACACTGAATTCCACCAGAGGGAGATCACACTGATATCCTTTACTTCTGCATTGCTTGCATCTCCTCACATTTCATTATTTTGCCTATAAACAACTCTGTAGTTACGTGGAAGAAGTTGAATAGTTCCAAGTACTAGTTTTCCTCTGGTCTCCTGGAATTTCTTCAGGTTAAGAATAAGAACTCTTAATTCTTATTCTAAGAATAACAATTTCTTCAGGTTAAGATCAGAGTGCTGGAGATTTGCCCAGTTCTGGGTTCAGGATCTGTCACCAAATATTTTTCTGATGCAATAATTTCTTTTAATAATCTTTAACAAACTGATATTTGACATCATCCAAAGTCTGAAACATTCCTCGTCCCCTGTTGCTCTAACAGTGTCCAACAGTTCTTCCTGTGTTTTACCAGTTTCACTCCTTGGAGCTCCAGGAGGGCCTGCAGTGTTGCTGGAGTTTGTTCAAAGCGTTGCCAGACTGGAGTTCCCAAGGCTGGGATTTTTACTGTTCGGATTGCAACTTTATCCTGGAGTCCTGGAATGGTTTGGGTTGGAAGGGACCTTGCAGCCCATCCAGTGCCACCCCCTTCCACAGGCGGGGACACCTTCCACTGCCCCAGGCTGCTCCAAGCTCGGTCCAACCTTGAACACTTGAACACTTCCAGGGATCCAGGGGCAGCCGCAGCTTCTCTGGGCAACCTGGAATCTGCAGGCATTGGAATTTGGCAGGGCTGCCCCTGGCGTGCGGTGCCAGCCCCGCTCGGGAGCGCGGCCAGGCCCGGCAGTTCCGGCGCTCGCTCAGCTCCTGCCAGTCCCTTCTCCCCTCACCCTCCCACCACTCACTGCTGTGCACTAGCTCTTCTCAAAGTTTTGGCAGGTAACTCTTTGTAACCAGGTTTTTACTACAAAACCCACACTGAAATCTTTTCTGACCCTGGGAGGAAGGTTGTGAGCCTCCCAGAGGGGCTGGACCCAAATCCATCCGCAGCATGGTTCAAGCATAGTTAGGAGTTCCTTGGCCCAGCCCTGCAGGGTGGCACTGCTCAGGCCACCAGGTTGTCCTGCCTTTGCATCACAGGTGGGCTGGGCCATCCCTTCCTGAGTGAGGACAGCTGGCACTGCCTGAGACCATGATCACCAGCCCAGGCTTTAACAAATTAAAAAAAATCCTCTTGTCAGTGGTGGAGTGTGGCCAACAGCACCCAAAAATTTCATGGGCACTTGTCTCCCCATCCACTGTGTTTTGGAGTCTTCAGCTTCCACTTTAAATGTTTTTATCAACCTGTGACACACAGAGCAGCCGTGTCTCTGTCTTGGGCTGGGGAGTAGCTTTGGGAGTACTTTTAAAATGAAATTATACTGAACTGCTACTTTTTCTTACAGCAGATTCCTCAAAAGCCTGCGGAGGAGACGTAGGATCTTCAAGCAAGTTCTGGCAGCTGGATCCCGATAGCAGGTGGTGGTCACAAACATGGATGGGTGTTGGGTGTGAAAGTCGAGTTGAGTTTGAACCATTTAGGCTCGAGCTGATAAACTCATAAAAATTTGGGGGTTCTGTTTGTTTTTTAGATAAACTCATTTGACCACCATGAGTTGGAGTTTTCTGACCCGCCTGTTAGAGGAGATCCAGAACCACTCAACCTTCGTTGGCAAAATCTGGCTGACAGTGTTGATTGTGTTTCGGATTGTCCTCATTGCCGTGGGAGGAGAATCCATTTATTATGACGAGCAGAGCAAGTTTGTGTGCAACACGGAGCAGCCCGGCTGCGAGAACGTCTGCTACGACGCCTTCGCCCCTCTCTCGCACGTCAGGTTCTGGGTGTTCCAGATCATTCTCGTGGCCACTCCCTCGGTGCTGTACTTAGGCTACGCCATCCATAAAATCGCCCGGATGGTGGAGCACAGCGAGGCCAGCAGGAGAGCCAGGAGGAGGAGCTTGCCCTGCCGCTGGAAACAGCACCGGGCCTTGGAGGAAGCCGAGGGGGACCACGAGGAAGACCCGATGATGTACCCGGAGATGGAGGTGGAGAGCGTCCACGAGAGCAAAGAGAAGCAGAGCCCTGCCAAAGCCAAGCACGACGGCCGGCGGCAGATCCGGGAGGACGGGCTCATGAGGATTTACGTCCTGCAGCTCCTGGCCAGGGCCCTGTTTGAGGTCGGCTTCCTGGTGGGGCAGTATTTCCTCTACGGCTTCCAGGTGAGCCCCGTGTTCGTGTGCAGCAGGAAGCCCTGCCCGCACAACGTCGATTGTTTCATTTCCAGGCCGACCGAAAAGACCATTTTCCTGCTGATAATGTACGGGGTGAGCTGCATGTGCCTGCTCCTGAACGTCTGGGAGATGCTGCACCTGGGCTTCGGCACCATCCGGGACACCTTGAATGCCAAGAAGAAGGAGCTGGTGGACTCTGGGACCTTTAACTACCCCTTCACCTGGAACACGCCGTCAGCTCCCCCGGGCTACAACATCGCGCTGAAGCCGGAGCAGATGCAGTGCACGGAGCTGTCCAACGCCAAGATGGCCTACAAGCAGAACAAAGCCAACATAGCTCAGGAACAGCAGTATGGCAGCAACGAAGGGAACATTCCCAGCGACCTGGAGATCCTGCAGAGGGAAATCAAAGTGGCTCAGGACCGCCTGGACCTTGCCATCCAGGCTTACAACAACCAAAACAACCCCAGCAGTTCCAGAGGGAAGAAATCCAAAGCGGGCTCGAACAAAAGCAGTGCCAGTAGCAAGTCAGGAGATGGGAAGAACTCGGTCTGGATTTAACGTTGACTCAGTTGATACGCTGTGGTTTTTTTCCCCTAGTTTATCATAACCAGCAGTTCCGTGAATAATGGCTTTTCCTTAAGGGAATATTTGACTCTGCTGATTTTCAGGGATACCGTTGGCTCGTGATTCAGCCCTGGAAAGGGTTTATACACTGACTCTAGGACTTTAGAACCTTATTCTTTTGTCTTCCAAGTCAGGAGACAAATAGGTATATTTAATTCATTCTCATTGAACGGTTTATGCTGTATGTACAGTATTATAGTACATTTATTATGCACAATTTTTTTTGTATTTGTACACTGGATCTGATGTTACACTTTTTATATCAACAAGGACAAAGCAATGGATAGCCATTAGCATTTTGTTAATTTTATTCTTGTTGTCTGCAGTTATGTCATTGTTCTTCCTTGTTTTCCAAGTAAAACTTTTTATAAAACTTTTCTATGCTGCGTTTCCAAAGTGCCTTGAACATGCAGAAGTGGAGTCTCTGGGCAGCTCAGGGGTGGGGAAAGATTTGGGTCTGTCAGTGGTGCTTCTTTACTAAATTAATGTGCTGCTTGCAACCGGGAAGTGTCATCCCATAAGCTCCTGTGTCCTACAGGCTCTTTCCTCTGTGGAAAATGACTTCTAGGAAAAATGTGTGTGTGTGTGTGTGTGTGTGGAGGGAGCAGGGGTGCCAGTTGTGGGGCAGAGAGGGCTCAGGGCTCCCTGCACACCCTGTGCAGCAGAAGGGAGGAGACACTTCAAATTCCTGCAAAACATTTGGAAAAAAAAACGAATAGAAATGACTGGATTCAGTAAATCCACGTGTTTCTGTGGAATGGGGAGAGCAGTTTGTGAGGCCTCCTGTTGTGTAACAGCCTGTGCCCAAGGGCAGGCAGTGGCACCTTTTGGGGAGGAATCCTCTGCTTCCCAAACGAGTGGGGTCAGATGGAGTCCTGGTAGCTCTGTGTGGCTGTGGAACCCCCTCCCTCTCCTGCAGCAGCACACAGAGCTGGCTGGGCAGTCTCAGCCCTCTCAGAATATCAATGATTCTGCCTTCTTCCAGACCCCTCTTCCTTCCGCTCTGTCCAAGTGTTGTTCAGACAGAGCAATATGTATAATTTAGCTTTCTGCTTGAGAGACCAGTCCGACCTGGCATTCTGTGGGTTTGGCATTAAACCTGAATTTACAATTAGCAGGAGGGGAGTGAGGGACTGATGCCTTTGGCTCTGTCTTTCTGGCAAGGAGCCGCCTCGGCTGGGAGAGACGCTGATAAATGTCTCTGCTTGCTGCTGCTATTTATAAGGGATTCAGGACCTTGCTCTGCTCCCGTTCTTTTTTCAGGTTTCCATGCATTTTAATATATTTTGGGGGCCTGTTTCAAGGCTACCTCAGTCTCTCATCAGAGCTGGGTCAGGATTCATAGAATTATCAAATGTTTGGGTGGGAAGGGACCTTAAAGAGCATCTCATTGCACCCCCTGCCATGGGCAAGGACCCCTTCCACTATCCCAGGGTGCTCCAAGACATGTCCAGCCTGGCTTTGGACACTTCCAGGGATGCAGGGGCAGCCTCAGCTGCTCTGGGCAGCCTGGGAGGAGTGAGGGATGAGGAGTGAGGCTCCGTGGAGGACACATAAATCCCTGCCCTCTTCCTGTCCCTCAGAACATCCAGGGACAATCCCCACATTAAATTCATTCCCAGGGGACATGAGCATGTCCTCGCTGTTCCCCTCTGCCCGAGCACCTCCTGTAAATGGCTCTTGTGCTGAGTTGTTTTGGTCTGTTTTCCCTCTGGGACACCAGGCAGGCCAGGCATGGGTCCAGACTATCCCTGAGCAACCTGGAGGGCCCCTGCTGTGCCCAGAGCCAGCTCGGCCCCCGTGGGAGCCCCTCCGGAGCTGTGGGGACTCTGGGAAAAGGGAATTGCCCCCCTGGCCTTTGGCGCTGACCCCTGGCTGCTCCAGGGAGCAGGTGGAGGAGTGCCAGGCGGTGTCTCCAAGGAAGTGTGAGCGACCCAGGACGTGTGTGGCAAGCGGATGTGGGCAGGGGTGGCCCGGTGAGCTGGGGCTGGCTGTGTGGTCCGGGGCAGCTCAGCTGTTGTGCTCCTCTGAGTGAGCTGAAGAAAGTCGCAGTGATGGGCAGAGGCTCTGCCAGAGCGAGCCGAGTGTGGCTGGGGAGCTGGGTGGGAACTGTGTCTGAAAAGATGAGAGACACTGGAGCCTGGAGAGAAGCAGGGCTGGTGGCCGCAGTGGCTCATCACCCCCAGCTCTCTGGTTGCTCTGTTCAGGGTCCCAAATGGGTGACATTTAACCCCGTGTGCTGCTTTGGGAACGGCCTTTCCCCAGTGAGAGCAGGGCAAATCCTCCCTGCTCTCGTGCCAAACTGGAGCAGATTCCTATCAAGGACTTCAAGCAGGCTCCCACCTGTTGCTCCCTGGTTTTGTGTTATTTCCCAGTTAACAGCCTGTGTGAAGCTGCTGCCTCGGGGCAGTCCTGGGGGCTTCTGCCCACCCAGTAAATCCCTGTTAATGAGCAGATTGTCCACACTATTCCAATCCCGGCACTGGATTCATTCTGAAAATCCCAAATGGTGGAGCAATTTCCATTGCTGCTTTTTGCTTTCATTGTGTACAAAGTGCACGTTTGGGTTGAAGCTGAGCGTGTGTTGCTGGTTGTGGGGTCTGTCCCAGCTCTGTTCTGGCTGTGACTGGTTTTGGAATATCAGACTTTGTTTTTCCTTTTGAAGAAACAATAACTTGCTTTAAAATGCTCTTGCTTTGGCTTAGTTTAGACCATTTTGAAATAAACATCCAGAAGAGACTTTGGGACAAAATGTGCTGGATGGTTTTGGGTTTGCGGTGCCATTCTCTGGGTTTGAAAAAAAAAAATGTATTAAATCCAGTGGATTACTCCAGTCTGAGTGAGATGGCTTCTTTTTTTCCAGCAATAGAATATGGGGGGGAGGGAGAGGGATATTTAACAATCTGTCTTAGAGCCACAATTTGGAATTTTTGTAGATGTGACCGTGTTCAGGTCAGTAAAGAGTCAGCTCAGAATGAGATGAGAACGGGGTGAGAACAGTTGGAAAAGGGAAAACCCACCGAGTCGGGAAGTCAGTCCTTGGAAAGGGTGGCAAAGAGGGAAATCTGCGTTTCTGCACATGGGTGAGAGGCGAGGCGGGCAGGATTCGCTGCCCAGCCGAGCACGGCCGGGTGGCTCTGCCTGTCACAGGGTGGCTCCGCTCGGTGTCCCCGCTGTCCCCTCGCTGCCAGCCTGACCTCGGGCTGCGGAAGGAGGCGAGGAGTGTTTGTCCTGCGTGCAGCTGGCAGGGAGCTGGGCTCTGTTCCGGGGGCTTGGAACAGGGGCTGTTTGTCCGGAGGGAGGAAAGGACAGCGGGGCTGCCCTGCTCCCGGGCTGCCGGGCAGGAGGGGTGGCGGCCACCCAGGCCAGCTCCAGCACTGACAGCTTCTCTTTTCTCCTCTGCCAGGGCACCCGAGCAGCCCACAGACTGCCCAGCCTGGGAGAGGAGCGCGGGACAGGGAATGCCTTTGGGAAGGGCAGCACCAGCCTGAGCCAGGCACAGGGATAACGGGCCAGGGCTGCTGCTGAGCAGCACAGGTTCCAGCGCAGGGACCACCAGGATCTGGGCTCCTGCTGCTCCCAGACCCCCTTTGCACGCGTGGCTAGCCCTGGGTGAGTCCCTGCAGCCCCGGCTCAGCCTCGCCCTGGTGGCTTTGGGTACAGAGGCCTCTGTTGAACAGCGAATTCACGGTGAGAAGGACTGAAATGATTTTAACCACAGCTGGAAATGTGGCTACATGTAGCAGGCACAGGCCCTGCAAACCTGCCTTGGCGTTTAGAGGCAGAATGCTGAGTCAGGATGACTGAACAATAGGAGCCCCTCTCTCCTGCTCTCGGACCCTTGCTTATCTCTCTGTAAGGGTATGGGTCACTTTCTTTTAACCCTTACTATTGGACAATTCTCAATCTTCCCTTGCTCTATATAAACCCCTCTTTCTGCCCGGCTCGTTGGAGCCGCTGTCCCTGAGACCCTTTGAGACACTCCGTGGAAGAGCTACGAAGAAGACCAATAAAGACATCGTCTTGGAACCTCACACAGCGCTCTCCTCTCCTCTCCTCTCCTCTCCTCTCCTCTCCTCTCCTCTCCTCTCCTCTCCTCTCCTCTCCTCTCCTCTCCTCTCCTCTCCTCTCCTCTCCTCTCCTCTCCTCTCCTCTCCTCTCCTCTCCTCTCCTCTCCTCTCCTCTCCTCTCTTTCCTGGTCTTCCGAATGCCTGCTGCGTGCCCCAGCCAAGCCTAGCAAGCCTCAAGAGCTGAAATCACTCATGAGCTGATAATCACTGAGCTGTATATCACTAAAGGCTTGCTAAGGCGTAGGCTGGGGGCACTGCCAGAGCTTGGGCTGATTAGCCCCCCTCAGAGCTGAGCTATCCAGCTTTAATGCAGCTTCCGAGCACACCCCGTAGCCCAGCCAGTGGCATTAGCTACAGCCCCAGCACTCTGCCCTGGTGACACATTTGCGGGGCAGTGGCCAGGCAGAAGCCCGTCCCGTGGCGGTTGTGTTTGATCCTGTGCTCCAGAGAAGCAGCAGAGGTCAAAGCTGGGATCACACCCGGCCACTGCAGGCTCGGCTCAGCCGCCCCGGGCAGATGTGCAGAGCTGCTGGAGGCGTCCCTGGGTGTTTGCGTAGCCTCCAGCTGCTGCTCCAGGAGGGAGCAAAGCAGCTCCCAGGGGTCCCTGTCACATCTGCCAGCCCCGGGCGGATGCCTGGGGTGCCTGAGGAGCTCTCCCAGCGCCACACGTCTAGACGTGATCCCAGGGGAGGCTTTGTGGTGCCTGCTGACAGCTCCACGTGCTTTCCTCTGCTGTGAAGTGAGGGTAAGGGCAGAGATCCTCTCTGCAGAGTGATTTTCCCTTTGGAGGCATAGGTTGGCTGTTAAATATTGTTAACTTTAAGTGTTCCTACCTGTAGTTCAGCTATGTTTTTGTAGCAGCTTGTGTGGAAGTGTGTTACATTCCTGTTAATAATTCAGGAATTCCTGCTCCCAGGAACACAATTTGCTGCTGTGAGGTTCCATCCAAAGGAGCTGCTCCCTGAGATGCGCCCAGGGCCTGATCCCAGTGACTGGGACAGCGTGGGGCAGCTCCTGAAGGGCAGATCCGTTGGCATGAGTTAAAGGATGTTCTGTTAATCCATAACTCGGTGTAATTCACCCTCCAAAGCAGCAGGGGAAGGAGCCTGGGGGCTTCTGCTCGCAGGGAAATTGTCATTCATTTTCCGTGTATCGGAGGAGGCTCCAAATACCAGTTCATCATTGCTGGGGAAATGACATTTTGTTTTCTGCAGCGTGACATTATCGCTGTTGTGTAAATTCCATGTTGATAGCTGGGCAAAACGCCTCGGAAGGAGGATTTAAAGACATCTGATCGGGGCTTTTTGGGACTCGGGAGCCATTTCTGTGCAGGCCAGGTTTTGCTGTCCTCCTCCCTGTTGTTTTTATTGCACAGGACTGGAGCTGTGGTATTTTCTGGGGTCCCTCATCGTGGGGAGGAAATGATGACTCTGGCTCCATGTTCTCAGAAAGCTAATTTACTATTTTATTATAATATATATGATATTAAAGAATGCTATACTAAACTCTACTAAAGAATAGAGAAAGGAAACAGACAGAAGGCTTAACAAGAATGACAATGAAAACTCGTGACTCTCTCTGACACAGCTTGGCACTGATTGGCCATTGAGTCAAAACAATTCCCATGAAACCAATGGAACAATCACCTGTTGGTAAACAAAGTCCAAACCACATTCCAGAGCAGCAAAACACAGGAGAAGCAAATCAGATAATTATTGTTTTCCTTTTTCTCTGAGGCTTCTCAGCTTCCCAGGAGAAGAAATCCTGGCGAAGGGGTTGTTCGGGAAATATGACAGTGACAGTGACACCCCTGTGGCTGCTTCCACGTGGACCCTGGGAGGGTGACACCGAGCCCTTCTGCCATGCCTGAGCTGTGACTGTGGCTGCCCCAAGCCTGGATTCCCTCTGTGGGGTGAAATGTGGCTGAGCAGGAGCAGAACAGGGAACCCGCTCTTCCCTGGAGCCCCAGCAGAGGTGGATGGGGTCGGGGGTGAAGCCCTCCTGGGAGCTGTCTGGAGTGTGCTCGGCCAGGAGGGGCTCCCGTGGCTCTCAGCATCCCAGGCCCTGCTGCTGAGTGGGATTCCTTCAGCCAGCAAACAAACTCTGGTGTGCTTTGGCTCTGCTGGGAGTGTTGGGAAGCGCCGGGGTTGCCCTCATTTAAAGACGTGGAATGGCTGAAGGGAGTTACTTCTTTTTTTTCCCCCCGTGTGTTTTTTATCCTAGAAAACTGATGTTCCCGTTTAGAAATGTTTGCTAGACTTTTCATAACATTTTTGGTGAAATTGAAATCACCTGAAAAACCGTGATCAGCAAACTTTTTAAAAGCCTGTTCTGTACTGAAAACAGCTTTGGGAACACACCAGGCCCTTGTGAGTGGCAGGGCAGGGGGGAATGGCTTCCCACTGCCAGAGGACAGGGATGGATGGGATATTGGGAAGGAATTGTTCCCTGTGAGGGTGGGCAGGCCCTGGCACAGGGTGCCCAGAGCAGCTGGGGCTGCCCCTGGATCCCTGGCAGTGCCCAAGGCCAGGCTGGATGGGGCTTGGAGCAGCCTGGGATAGTGGAAGGTGTCCCTGTCATGGCAGGGGTGGCACTGGGTGGGCTTTAAAAAGGTCTTTTCAACACAAAGCAGTCTGATTTTTATGGTTTTATATATCTGACATCTATATAATATAGATAATATAATAATCTCCAGCTCTCCTGGAGGTGCTGCTGCCTTCAAGAGAGTTAATGGGAAGTTTGGGGGTGACCAGAGGTGCTGCTGCTGCAGACAGCTAAGAACAGGTGTGAGTGAGGAAACTGGGAGTGGGGCTGGGCAGTGTCAGGGGAGCCTGGCCCTGGTGAGAACCTCCTGTGCCACAAATCCAGACGCATTCTCTGTATCTCAGAGTTGATTGAGTGGAATGCAGGGAGAGAGGTAGACAGAGGGGAGCAGAGGATGAGCCCAGTGTGGGGATGCAGAGCAGTGAATCCCCACCTGGTGCTGCCAGGATGCTGCTGGGCAGGCTGGGAACACGCTGCTCTGCCACCTCACCCTAAAGGATGGAGGTTTGTGCTGAGAGAGAGGGAGAGCCAGGGGGAAGAGCTTATCCCTTGACTCACCCAGCACCTGGGATTGCCAAGGTGCCCCAAAGTTTCCTTTGGCAAGGTCTCCAAGAGGTCACTGTCCCTGGGGTTGTCCCCTGTGCACAGAGGAGGGGGACAGCCCGTGGCTCGAGGGGATGAGCTCAGCAGGGTGACTCGGTGGCACTCTGGGCGACGAGGGGGTGATGGGTCCAAGGTTGTGTTTGATGGTCTCAGAAGTCTTTTCCAACCTCAATGATTCTGTGAAATGAAATCCTGGTTTATTGTTGCCTCTGAAATCTGTTTCTTTTCCCCTCTTGCCTCCCCTTGCTGACCAGCTGGATGGAGCAGCACAAGGAGCCTGCTGGGTTTTTAACAAAACAGCACATTAGGATGCTCTGCAGCGCTCAAATTTAGCCATTTGGGGTATTTGGCTCTCCAGTGAAGAAAGGGGAGGATCTTGTGAAGAAAGGAGACCGCAGAGAAGGTGCCATAGCCAGAGCAGGGTGAGGAGAGAGTTACATAAAATTCTCTGACCTGGAGGCTGTGGCACCGCCGACATCCCAGAGAGGAGAGCCAGGACCTTGGGAGACCTCAAACCTGATTTAACAAACTGCTCATTCTAGCTGCGAATTTAAATTCTCCAGGACTGGGAAGAAAAGCTCAGGAAATGGGGAAAACAAACCCTCCCTTTGTCGGTTCAGCCCGTCACCCTCTGCTCCCTGGCCGCTGCTCCGGCCGGGCCGTGCGGGGGCAGCGCCGGGCGCTGCGGGTGCCGCTGCCCCGCCGGAGCGGGAGCTGCCCCGGTGAGCCCGGCATCCCGGGAGCCCCCCGGGACCGCGCGGAGCTGCGGTGACCTGGATTTGAACCGTGACAAACCGCAGCGCTCCCGCGGGAACCGCCGGCCCCGCGATCGGGGTCACGCCGGCTCCGCCGCGGCAGCGCCGGGGTTAAAGCGAGCTGGGATGACACGGGCTGTGAGCTGGAAAAGCCCTCCGAGGGATGCGGGCAGCGGAGAGCGCTCCTCAAAGGGCGCTGGGAAATGTCGCTCGGTCCAGCCGGGGAATTGGGGTTCCCCCGTTTTCCCCGGGAAATCTGCGCCCTCCCCGCGGAGCTGGCCGAGTTAAAGGACACCAAAGCCCGCAGTGCTGTTTCCGGGCCATTGGCTGCTGAAAATCCTTCCCTTCCTTGATCGTCCGGGCTCGGGCAGGCGCTGCTGTGGCTGCGCTTTGGCCCCTGAGCTCCCTCCCCACGGTCCCCGGCGCGGCTCCGTGGGATTCCCGCCGGGATTCCGCCGGTGTCCCGGGTGCCGGGGGGCTGTTCCTGCCGGCTCCTCAGTCCCGGGGCTGACCTCGGGGCTCAGCTCCTCTTTCCTTTTCTCTTCGCCCCGACACGGAACGTTCCGGGCTCTGGGAGGGGGACGCTCCATCCCCAGCGCTCCCGGGCTGCGCCGGGGCAGCTCCCCTGGCAGATCCCTCCCCTGAGCTCCTCAAGCCTCTGAAAATCCTTAACAGGGATTTGGGGCTGGACCTGGGTCTGGTTTGTGGGAAGCCCGAGTTTCTGCTCGTGTCCTTATTCTCTGCTTCCGAGGGGTCCCCTCTGCGGGTAGAAATCGGGCCAGGGCTCAGCAAAGGTTTCAGCTCGGGTGTCTCTGCTGAAAGCTGAACAATTCCCCTGCACGTTCCTTGAACTCTGGGCAGCTCTGGTATCACACAGATTTCTGCCCTTAAGGGGATAAGAGGATGGGGGCCAACTCTTCAGTGGTGCCTGTTGTGACAGGACAAGGGGGGATGGTTTTATACTGGACGAAGATCAATTTAGATTAAATATAAGAAAGAGGGTTTCATTACTGGGGTGGTAAGGCACAGCACAGGTTGCCAAGTGGATGGAGCTCTGAGCAGCCTGGGCCAGTGGAAGGTGTTCCTGGCCCTGGCAGGGGGCTGGAGTGAGGTGGGTTTGGTCTTAATCCTCCGTGATTCTCTGCTCAGCCCGAGTGGCTCAGCAGCACAACCAGCAGGGGAAGCCCGGGAGGTCACTGCAGTCACCACGACCTGTTGGGTCTGCCAGGCTGCCGCAAGCCCTTGCTGGAGCCCCTGTGACCCTTCTTCCTAATCCATTCCAGTCCAGCCTGCCTGGCTCCTCCTGGTGCCCCCGGAGGTGGAGCCACCTGCGCTGGACACTGAGCTTGGCAGAGCCTTGGCAGCTGGGGCTGACTCTGTCCTTCCCCCATGGCTGTTCCTGGAGTGCCCTGTGCAGTGTCAGCTCCATGTGGGGCGTGTGGAGCCAAGAGCCTCTTTCCCCACATGGCCTCTTCCCCGTGCCTGGGTTTGATTCTTGTTTCCATCTGGAGCCTGAAAAGCAAAATTCCCACCGTGGGCGAGACAGAGCTGGGATCTGCTTCCACCTGAGGTGTGCATACTCCTCCTGCTGAGCCTCTCCATGGTGACAAACCTGTCAAATTCCCTGAATTTTCCAGGTCTCAAATAAAGGCCTCGACTTGGAGAGGCTTGGGAAGATGCTCCATCACAGGGCACACTGTGCTGGGACTCCGGGAGAGAGCCAGAGTGACCTCTCCTTCTCCTGTCCTTCTCCTCTCCTCTCCTCTCCTCTCCTCTCCTCTCCTCTCCTCTCCTCTCCTCTCCTCTCCTCTCCTCTCCTCTCCTCTCCTCTCCTCTCCTCCCCTGTTTTTCACCAGGAGCACAGCTGGCACAGCTGGATGAAGCCCTGCAGTGTTCCAGGATCATTCCTGGAGCAGGGAGCAGCTGTTACTCCAGGTGTGAGTGCTGTGGCCGAGGGGCAGCTTTGTGCCAGGCAGGTGCCAGCCCTGGGAGGGTTTCTCAGCTGCAATCCCATTGTCCTGCTCTGTGGTCAGAATTTCCTTTCATTTGCATGGCAAATCAGGCCGTGGCTGTGAAACTCTTTTTGGGGTGCCTTTCCCTCACCTGGGAGCTAACCCAAGGATCCATGGATGTTCCCCCATGGCTCACATTTCCCCATCACACTGCAGAGGTGCTTCCTGACCATCTAATGTGTCCTGTGCTCCTGAGAAGCCCCAAACCTCCCAGCTCTGTCACCTGGAGCCCCCTCAGCACCCGCAGCCTGGCCCACCACACCTTCCCGGGGACTCCTCGGGGCCTTTTGTCTTTGTGCTCACCCCAAAAGCAGCTCCTGCCTCGTTAGATTAGAGCTGGGAAATCGCAGCCAGATGGTCAATCATGAGCTTCAACAACCAGAGGAGCGGGGATATTTTAGGTTTGAGGGTTTCCCATTATGCAATGGCACAGGCACGGCGTGGGGGAGGCGTTGGCTTCTTCTTGCTTTGGGTTTACTAATAATGAGGGATTGGCTTGGATTTTGCTTCTCAAGTTCAGGGTCTTGAGCAGGAGTCTGATGAGAAGAAGCTGAGGGAGCTGGGAAGGGGCTCAGGGGGGCCCTTGTGGCTCTGCACAGCTCCTGCCAGGAGGGGACAGCCAGGGGGTCAGGCTCTGCTCCAGGGAACAGGGACAGGAGGAGAGGGAACGGCCTCAAGTTGTGCCAGGGGAAGTTTAGGCTGGATCTTGGGAAAATTGTTTCTTGGAAAGGTGGTCAGGCATTGGGAAACCTTCCCCGGGCAGTGGTGGAGTCACTGTCCCTGGGGAGTTTAAAAACCTGAGGGTGTGACACCTGGGGACAGGGGTCAGTGGTGGCCCTGGCAGCGCTGGGAATGGTTGAGCTCAATGGTCTTAGAGGGCTTTTCCAGCTGAAGAATTCCCTGGTTCTCTGATCTCAGCACGGGAACAGCAGCCTGTGGCTTCTCCCATGGGCTGCTGGGGTTGACCTTTGGCAGGTGCAGCAGGGGCAGAGGGTGAGGAGTGGAGACCAGAGCTGAGCACGGGCACTGTCCCTGGCAGAAGCAGTGAATCAGGAGGAAGAAGGAGCTTGAGGACAGGCAGGAATGCTCTGTGCCTGGGGCAGCCACGGGGGGAGCTGGAAAGGAACGTTTATGATGCAGAGAAAGGGCAGCCAGGAGAGTTGGGTGTCTCTGGGCACCAGACCTGCTGCCTCCTGCAGCTTTTGTGGCACTGGGCAGTTGGCCAGGGACCATCTCCCTTCTGCCAGGCACATCCAACACATCGTGGTGTCCTTGTGTCCCAGCCCCTGGCAGAGGAACCCGGCCCTGATCAAGAGCTGTGGGTGTTGTGTGATCCTGCAGGGCAGCAGGCTCAGCTGGGCCCACTTGAATTCCTGTTTTTTGCCCTCCTGACCCTGAAGATTTTGAATAACTCAAGATTCAGGAGCAGCCAGTGCATCTGGAATGTTTCTGACTCACTCATTGCGCTGGTATCTCGACACCAGCCCAAAATAACTCCGTGCTGTGGCACAGCTCTGCTGTGGATAGAGCAAAACTGCACCAAACCCCTCACGGGGTGCAGAGCTGCCCCTGCGGCCACCCCAGGGGTGAACAGCCCCGTTTGCTGCCCGCCTTGGCCTGGCCAGGAGGACTCGGGGGTCAGCAGCTCCTGGTGCAGACCCCCCTCACCCCCTGGCCACTGCCACGGCCAGAGGCGCCTCCAGCCCCTTCCATCCCCCCTCTCCCTGTCCTGCCCAGCACCCCGAGGAGCTCAGGCACCCCCAGCACCCCGAGGAGCTCACCTGCAGGGAGCTGGGGCCAGTGCGTTCTCCTGCCACCACCGGGGACACCCGAGCGAGTCCCTCCGGGTCCCCGCAGGGAGAGGGGCACCGCCAGCCCCACTCCGGGGGCTCTGGGGGAAGTGGCACAGCAGGAATTGTCCCGAATGCTGCCCCTTATCCCCGGCGGGCACAGAAGGGCTCCCCCAGGGAGGTGACGCTCCCGTGGTGACCCCGAGCAGGGATGGGCTGCACCCCGGCCGGGGCTGGCACCGCAGGGACACGCGTGGCCCCGCAGCGTCCTGCGGAGCTCGGAGCGGCTCCTGCGCGTCCCTGGGCCGTGCTGGGAGAGCCCTCTCCTGGTCGGTGTGCGGGGAGAGCGGCTGTGCCGGGGAGAGAGCCCGAGATCAGCCCGGTGTGCGGGGAGCGAGCCCGGTGACCGTGACCAGCTGGGCGCCCCCGGGCTGGGGCCGTGCTCCGGCCTCGTGGGTCCCTCTGGGGGCTGGGGACCTGCACCCAGTCCCCTGCTGCCAGGACCTGTCCCCAATCCCCTCCTGCCAGGACCTGCCCCCAGTCCCCTGCTGCCAGGACCTGTCAGGACCTTCAGGGTGCTCGCTGAGCTGAGGGTGCTGTCCCTGGGATGGAGCAGGGATAGCTGCTGGAGCTGCTGGGACGGATGGAACAGTGTCCCTGTGCCGGGACAGCAATGGAGCGGTGTCCCCGTGGTGGGACAGAGGTGCAGCAGTGTCCCCGTGCTGGGACAGCGATGGAGCCGTGTCCCCGTGGTGGGACAGGGATGGAGCCGTGTCCCCATGCTGGGACAGCGATGGAGCCGTGTCCCTGTGCTGTCCCTAGGATGGAGCCGTGTCCCTGTGCCGGGACAGCGATGGAGCCATGTCCCCGTGCTGGGACAGCGATGGAGCCGTGTCCCCGTGCTGGGACAGGGATGGAGCCGTGTCCCCGTGCTGGGACAGGGATGGAGCCGTGTCCCTGTGCCGGGACAGCGATGGAGCCGTGTCCCTGTGCTGTCCCTAGGATGGAGCCGTGTCCCCGTGCTGGGACAGCGATGGAGCCGTGTCCCTGTGCTGTCCCTAGGATGGAGCCGTGTCCTTGCACAGGGGCTGAGCACCCCTCTGATGGCCCGGGGAGCAGCCACGTGTGCCCACGGTGGGACAGGGTCCCCAGGCAGGCAAAAGCTGAGAGGGAGGGAGCTTGGTGACACTCACCCTGTGCCATCACCTCCACGCCGGGAGCCGGATCGGGTGTGGCTCCTGACTCAGCGTGGCAATCGTGGGGGACAGGCCAGGGTGGAATGTGGGACAGGGGGGACATCAGTGGGACGAGCTGGAGGGATCCAAGGACCGGAGCATCCTCGCAGGTGAAATCTGGGGACCCTCCCGCCCCCCTGTCCCCACGCGGCCGAGAAGCGGAGCCCCGTCGTTTTCCAAATCTTTATTGTAAATAAATTCTGCGGCACTGCAGGAGTCGGCCGAGGCCGGAGCCAGGGCCGGGCCCGGAGCGGCGGCTCCCAGCGCGTGCAAAGCGGGGGCTCGGGGCCGGCGGGAGCGGAGCGGGCGGTGCGGGGCGGCGGCGGGGCGGCGGCGGGGGAGGCGGCCCCGCCGCGCTGAGCCCGAACCCGGGCCGGGCCGGGCCCGTGGCAGCCGCGGGGGCCGGGGGGGGCTTTGCTCTCTTGGCTCTGGAAGCACCGGGTGCCCCCCCGCGGGTCTCCCGCCCCGACAGCGTTAAAATCATTAAGAAAATCCCGGTATTTATATATATATATATATATATATATTAATGTCCCCAAACCCAATGACAACGGTGGCTTCTTGCTCTGAACCGGAGGTGTCCCCTCGCCGCAGGGAGCACCCCGGCACTGTGGCTGTGGCAGCTGTGGGGACACTCTGGTGACAGTGATAGAGATAGGGGTTGATCCCAGACCCCTGATGCCCACGGTGCTCCCCGGTCCCCAGGTGTCCCAGCCCAGAGGGGACATCTGGCCAGGGGACATCTGGCCACGCCCGTTCTGCTGTCACCTCCCACCCTGTCCCCTGGGGTGCCACCACAGCCACAGCACCCGTGGGTGTCCAGTGGGGCTGTCACACCAGGCCGGGCGCCACCACATGGCTGGGCTTGGGGACACCCTTGGTCACTCTCTGTGTCCATGGGGAAGGGACCCAGAGGTGGCAGGGACACTGGGAAAGGAGGGGACACGGAGGGGGACACCCCCACACTGCCGTGGACAGTGGGTATCGTCCCCCATTGTCCCCGTGCTGGGTGTCCCCAGGAGTGCCCCCACACATACACACACACAGCGGGTTGTGTCACCGAGTGTCACCAGGGATGTCCCCTCCATGCCGAGGGTCACCAGTGGTTAAAGGGGCCAGTGTGGCCCCCAGTGCTCCGTGGTGCTGTGCTTTGGGTGGCTCTACAGGGCCACCCCATGCAGGGTGACGTGTGCCACGTGCCACAGGGAGAGGGTGAGGCCTCCCCCCGACCTGCCATGGGGGTGGGGGACAGCCAGTCTGGGGGAATGGGTGCCACAAGCCTGCCCTGGGGCTGGGGGGACAAGTGCCACCCAGCAAGCTGCCCTGTGTCCCCAGCCCAGGGCTCACCGTGTACCCTGGCCCCCCGGGGGGCCCTTCTGTCCCCACTCACCCCAGTGTCACCAGTTTGGGGTTCACCTGCCTGAGCTGGGGAAGTGGAGGAAGCCTTGAGGCAGAGCTGTCACCCGTGGGTGCCTGTCCCACCACTGGGGACTTCAGGGTCCCATGGCTTGGGGAATGGGGGGAGAATTTGAGGGGGACAAACCCCACACGGGGCTGCTGAGCTGCTTTGGGGGGCGGGGAGGCACATCTGGGGGTGCAGGGCTTGGCCCCCGTGGGACCCAGCCCGGGCGCTGGGCAGGGGGGACACACTCCAGACCCCAAACTGGGGAAGGGCACTGGCCGGGGACTGGGGGTTACTGGCCTCGTCCTGGGGACACTGGCCGGCCTTTTGGGGTGCCAGGCCCCGGCTGGAAGATGCTGCTGGAGGGCAGGGGGATGTGGGCCGGGGCTCCCGCTGGCCCCGCGGGTACATTCATTCCTCCAGGGCCGCCTGCCGGGGGGGCCGGGGCTCCCCGTACATTCGTGGCGGTGCAGGGGGGGCCGGGGGGCGGCCCCGGGTGCCCCCTCCCCGCTCTCCTCCTGGGCCGGACCCTCGGCAGCGCCGCCCCAGTTAATTGCTGTTAATGAGGCGCTGGGGGGGTGGGGCAGAGCGGCCCCGCTCAGGCCCCCCCGGACCTGCAACACAGAAGTGGGGTGCGTTTAGTGGGGGGCTGTGACAGGGGGGTGACACATGGGGGGGACACTGAGCTGAAATGAGCCAGCACCGGGGGGGGAGCTGCTGCCAGGCCCCCCCCCAGCCGCTGCTCCCCTTCAGCCGTGGGGGCACAGAGATGGAGACAGCACGGCCGGACACACAGCACACGGACAGACGGGCCCGGGGGCTCCCACGCCGTCAGGCTGCCGGACGGTGACGGTGACAGGGACGGTGACGAGACGATGGGGGGGACACGGTTACACTCCCTGCTGCGCCGGGTCGTACCTTCCTCGGCGGATGTTCCTTGGGGGGGTGGCAGGGGGAGAGGAGAGGAGCGTTAGTGCCACCCCCGTGTCCCCGCTGTCCCACCTGGTGCGTGCCCCCACCCCAGTGTCCCTGCTCCCACAGGCAGCAGCAGCGTCCCAGTGCCACACACGGGGGGCCCGCCCCCACACCCCATGCTTGGGGACAGACATGGCCACAGGGTCCGGGTGACAGTGACACCCCAATGGCGCATGCAGGCAGGACAGGCAGGGTCGGGGGGCAGGCAGGGGCTGGGACAAGGGACCAGGCAGGGTCAGGGGACCAGAGGCCACACCGCGGGGGATGCCCAGCCAGGGGGACTGGCAGTGCCCCAGCAGGGCACGGCCTGGCCCTGGCGCGGTGACGCTGTGCAGAGGGGACGTGGCCGGTGACAGCAGCAGAGGGGACGAGCCATGCGCTGGCTGCTTACTTAAATCCCCAGCCTGTCCCCCCTAGGACGATGGCAGCCACCAGCACGGCCCCCGCGATGGAGCCGATAATGATATTGGTGCCACTGGGACCTGTGACAGACGGGACAGGGAGGAGGGGACAGGGTCACACGTCAGTGGCAAGGGGACACAGGGACATGGGGACACGGGGACATAGCCCCAGGGATGCCCCAGTGCCATGGGAAGTAGGGAAGGGGACAAACCCAGCCATAAGGAACATGTCAGTGGGGAGGGGACAGGGGGACACCGGGACACAGCCCCAGGGCAGTCCCAGAGCTGTGGGGACCCGGGAGGGAGGCAAACCCAGCCACAGGGAGCAACCTCAGTGGGGACGGGATGAGGGGACATGGGGACACAGCCCCAGGCATGACCCAGAGCTGTGGGGCCCTGGGAGGGGGGGGGGCAAACCCAGCCCTGCCCAGCTGAGCTGCGGCACCAGGGTGGGGGGACACTCTGGAGCCCCGGTGTGGCTGGGGACAAAGCGGGACAGCCCAGGCCATGTGGCCTGGGGACAGCAGGGAGCCTTGTCCCCGCGGGCACACGGACCCTTGTATCGCTCCGTCTCCCCCGTCGGCTTCGGCTCCGGGATGGGGTCGTAGACGCTGCAGTCCTTCCCCGTCCACTCCGCCCGGCAGATGCACTTCCCCTCGTTGCTGCAAACCTGTGAGAGGACGGCGTCACCCCCCCGCGACCGTGACACTCCCCGGGTGTCCCCCTGTCCCCGGCGCGCCCCTCACCCCGTGGTCGAAGCAGATCTTCCCGTCCCAGCTGCCGGGGCAGGAGCTGAAGTTAAAGGCGGTGGCTGGAAGGCATTTGCGGTCGAGACAGAGCATTCCGGGCCCGCAGGGCGTCCCGTCCTCCACGTAGCTCAGGTCCGAGCCGTCCACCAGCTGCACGTGGCCGCCCCTGTGGCAGGACAGCCCCCCGGGTGACACCGGCGCCCCCCGGGTGACACCGGCAGCCCCGGGGCCGGGGCCGGGGCCGTGCCCGCGGCAGTACCTGCAGTCCACGTAGCGGTTCTGGTGGTAGAAGGTGGTGGTGGCGATCTCCCCGCTGAGCTCCCCCAGCCGCGGCGAGCCCGAGATGTTGGCGCAGAGCAGGAAGCCGCAGAGGACGTCCCTTCAAGGCAGCGGTGGTGTCACCAGGACGGCGGGTGGCACCGGGAGGGGTGGCGTGGGGACAGGGGTCACTCACTGCTTGTTGCACTGCAGCCAGCCCAGGCCCTCGCGCCCGCAGTTCCCCCGCTCCGTCCCCTCCACGTTCAGCTTCTCGTAGCAGAAGCGCTCGGCCGAGCCTGGCAGAGAGCGAGTGTCACCTGCTCGTCACCCCCTGCGTCCCCTCCCGCCCCAGGCCAACACTCACTGCGGCCCCACAGCGCGTTGCACTGACGGTCCCGAGTTTTGCAGCGCCCGCCGTAGCACCGTCCCTGCGGGGAGGGGACAGCGCTCAGGGGACTGGGGACGGGTGACGAGGCTGGAGAGGGGCTCACACACGTGTGTGCAGGGAGGTGCTGCAGGGACGATGAGCCCCCCACACACATCCCCCCCATGCCTGGTCCCAGGAGCACTGCCCCGGCTCATGTGGTGCAGGGATCAGAAGCCACATGTGTGCACAGCCAGGGGACAGCAGGACCCCAAAACCCCAAAACCCACCCCCAGGTGTATGTGCACGGCTCAGCTGCGGCTGCAATTGCTGACAAAAGTCACAAAAGTGGTTTGGGTTGGAAGGGACCTTAAAGCCCATTCAGTTTCATCCCCTGCCATGAGCAGGGACACCTCCCACCAGTCCAGGCTGCTCAAAGCTTGGACAGTCCCAAATGCACTTCCAAGATGCACAAGCCCCGATGCTGGAGCCTGTGGGGATGTGCCCAGCCCAGGCTGAGCTGAACTCACCTGCTCGTTCTCACAGAAGTATCCATCCAGCTTGTGGAGGTTGGGGGGACACTGTGGGGACATGGAGAAGAGGTTGGGTGGTGGCACAAGGCCCCACAACATGTCCCACCGTGTCCCCCGGCCCCGCTCACCTGGCTGGAGTCCCCGGTGCAGGTCTCGGGGATGTCGCACTCGTTCACAGCCTCCCGGCAGGACACTCCACGTGGCTCGTACTGCCCGGGGCACAAACCCAGCTCAGCAGGAGCGGGACAGGACCCGACTGGATCCACATCCAGACCGTGCCCCCCCTGAGCCCGCGGGATGCTCCCAGCCCCGCACCTTGCAGCCCTTGCAGCAGAGCCCATCGCTGCACATGGCGTCGTGGGTCAGGGTGCATTTCTTGCAGCAGTTTCCCCCGCTCCTCGCGCACTCCTGCCAGGACAGCAGCCGGGATCAGCCCCTAGCAGACCTGCAGCCCCCCAGAGCGGGGAGAGCAGCCCCTGACCCTGCTCACCGCCAGCGAGCCGCAGTCGCACTCCTCGCCCGCCTCCACGAAGCCATTGCCGCACTCCGGGGGGTCCAGGAGCTGCCGGGACCGAGGGGGGACAGGGGACACACACACGGGAGCTGCTGGGGACCCCGGGCCAGCCGCTGCCGTGAGCCCCCCGAAAAGGGCATCGCATCCCCGGGGAACGGCAGCGCCCCCAAACTGCGGCCAGGCACGAGGTCCCCCCCACTCCGGGAGCTCAGCAGCAGCCCCTTGGCTGTGGCAGGGGCTGGGGACACCGCGAGGGACCCCGGAGCCGCCCCCGGAGCATCGGTCCCCACTGTGACCCTCAGAGGGGTGGGGGGCCGTTACCTTGAGGGGTTTGTTGAAGAGGCAGCTGCCGCCGCCGTCCTGCAGGAACTGGTTGTACTCATCGATGCTGCAGCGGGAGAACTTCCGTGGGAGGTAGTACCTGCGGGGTGGGGGTCACTGTCACACCGCCACACCCTGCCCGGGGGCGCTGCCAGACGCACCAACCCGGGCAGGAGCTCGGCGATGTCCCCGCCGGCAGCGGTGACGCTCGGGGTGGCAGGGGATGTGGCAGTGCCACCCCGAGCGGGCACGCACCCCGTGTCCTCCATGATACAGCCCAGCCACGAGTCCGGACAGCGGCAGTCCCCTGCGAGGACAGGAGAGGAGAGGAGAGGGCTGCGGCTGCAGACTGTCCCGCCGCCAGCCTGGTGGCACCGCGGCGTGTCCCCACGGTCCCCACGGCGCCGCGGGAGGGGGGTACCTGCGGCCGTGCGGTGCTTGTTCCACATCATGCCCACGTTCTGCCCCAGCGTCTGCGCCAGCGTCACCGCCATGGCCGCCACGTTGCCGTACTGCGCGGGAGCGACGCGGTGTCACCGCGGGGACCCCCGTCCCTGTCCCCAGCCCCCCTGGCGGGGGTCGCGCCGCACCCACCTCGTTGACGCCGCCGGCGCGGGCAGGGGAGCAGATGCCCCCGACAAAGGCGGTGCCGCTGCGGCTGCTCTGAAACGTCCGACCCCTGCGAGGAAGAGGATGGTGGGGACGGGGGACGCTGTCCCCGGCCCCGGGGGGGGACACGTGGCCACAGCGCTCACGAGAAGAGGTGGACGGTGTCGCTGTGCTCCGCCAGCCCCTCGCGCCGGTACTTGACGAACTCGTTCAGGATCTCCAGGGAGTCTTGCCCCATCCGGATCCGGTCCTCGGCCGCCCACGTCTCCATGGCCACCAGCACGATGCGGGTGTTGAGCTGCTCCTTGTAGATCTGTGGGGATAAAGGGACGGTGCTGGAGACGTGACTCCTCCCAGGGACAAACCCACCAGCTCCTGGGGATAAACCCCTGTGCACAACTTCAGGAGCTGGGCACACACATCCGCCACCAGGGACAATTCCCCAGGGACAAAGGACCGCTGGGACAAACCCACCAGGTGCCAAAGAAAAAACAAGAGTGGGACAAACTCCCTGGGGCCAAACTCTACAGGGACCAGCCCAGCAGGTGCTGAGGACCAAACCCCGGGGTAAACCACCAGGAACTAGGGAGAGACTCCCCGGGAACAAATCCACCAGCTGCTGGGAGCAGTCCCCTCAAGGATAACCCCCCGAGGACAAACCCACCGGGGTGGGGGATAAACCCAGGATAAGCCCACTGGGGATAAATCCCTTGGGAATGAAGGGAAATGAAGCCTCCAAGGGACAAATGCTTCAGATGCCGGGGATTAACCTCCCGGGGACAAACCCCCCAGGGACAAATTCCTTCCGGAGACCCCCCTCACCATGTCAGCCAGGTTGACCACGGACTTGGCGAAGTTGCTGGTGAGAACTACGGACTTGCGGAGCTGCAGGAACTGGGGGCACAGCGGGGCCGGCTGGGATTGGAGGGGGCCAGACCGACCCCTCACCGCCCCAGCCGGCCCCGGGAACCCCCCCGCTCACCAGCTGATGGTCGTTCACCACGGCCAGCTCGATGTACTTGGTCTCGCTGTGCACCGTGTGCTGGGCTCGGCGGACCTGCAGGGGGAACCCGCGGCTGAGCTGGCAGCGGCTCCCGGATGGGGCTCCCGAGCCCTCCGGGGGTGTTTGGGATGCAGGGAGCGGGCAGAGCCACTGGGTGGTCGGGAGGCAGCCCCACCAGTGTCCCAGTGGGTCCCCTGGACACCCCTGGGCCGAGGCAGGAACAGCACTCTGCAAACACCCACGGAGGAGCCCGGCTGCACCCGCAGCCAACGGGCAGAGATCAACCAGGGTCCAGCACACTTGTCCCCTGCCCGTGTCCTCTGTCCCCTGCGTACCCCGTTGTCGCCACTGACCTGCCGCCGCCGCCGCAGCTTTGGAATCCCACCCGGGACACGCTGGCTCAGCGCAGGGAAGAGGCAGCCTGCAGGGAAGGGACAGAAGCTGGTGGGACACCGGGACACAGGGCCACCGAGGTGACCGTCGCGAATCCCCAGGAACAGCTTTGTGAGAACGCTCACCCAGTCGGGGGCAGCTGGGGATGCGCTGCACGATGTGTGGTCGAAGACCCTGCCACGGGGAGAGCTGTGTCACGGCCATGCGTGGGAGAGGAGGACGGCCACGTCCCCGTGTCCCCGTGGCTGTCCCCGAGCCACGGGCAGAGCCGTGAAGCCGCCTTGGGGTACTCGGGCAGGCACCTGGCGGTGGCACCGCTCACCTGCCCGTGCTCGGCGCCCGCCTGGGGCTCGATCAGGTACGTGGCTCGGCCGTCCGAGAAGACCCCGCTGCGAACAGAGGCGGGCGTGTCGGGGTGCAGAAGGGTGCAGCCCCCCGGCCCCCCTGCCGGCACTGGGGATACTCACCGCAGGCCCTGGCAGCTGGAGAGAGCGGCGAAGGACAGGGGCTGCCCCCGGATCCGGCCCTGGTAGTAGCAGTGCTCCCCCGCGCCCTGCGGAGCGGGGACGGGCGCTGAGCCTCGCCTCCCGCCCTGCCCCGCACCCCCAGGGCCGCACCGAGCTCAGGGCTCTGGGGTTCAGTGCCAGGCGCCCTCAGGGTGTGCGTGGTGCCCACAGCACCCAGGATGTCCCCCTCGAGGAGATCCCAGCACCATGGCAGCACCCCGCCAGGCAGGGGCTGGGCACCCGGGGGCAGCGGGCACCCAGGGGTGGGTGGGGGGATAATGAGCGGCTGGGCACCCTTCCAGGGCTTTTGTGGGATTTAGGAACTGGCCACCACAACCGCCGCACAGCACGATTTACACAGCGTGGCGCAGTTTGGCACGGTATGTCACGGCGTGGTTTGGCACAGCATGGTTTGGCACGGCGTGGTTTGGCACGGCGTGGTTTGGCACGGCGTGGCTCGCATCTTACCGTGCTGTGGCTGCCGTTGCTGCCCGCGCCGACGTGCCGCTCCACGTAGTGGGAGGCGAGGAGGTGGCTGCCGGGAGCAGGGTGGGGTAAGAGGCCGTGGGGTGGGGAGAAAGAGGAGGATGAGGGAGACGGCAGCAGCGATCCACGCGCAGGGCACCACCCCGGTCTGGGAGACCACCCCCCATCTATATACAAGGTACCACCCCAGCACGGGACCCCCCCAGTTTGGGAGGGCGCTGGCATCCCATGGGCCCCCGTCCCCTCTGCTCCACCCTCGGCTGAGCCCGCACTGCTGGGATGGCTCTGCACAGCTCCCCCGTTCCCGGGCACCCCCAGCTCCTCCCCTCCGCCCGGGGGGCAGCAGCAGCGCCCTGGTTGGTGCTGGCTCCCCTGCCAGGACCCCCGGGTCACTCACTGGTTCAGCCGGAGATCGAGGGTGAAGGCTGAGCCGAAGGCACGCACCATGAAGCTCACCTGTGCCAGGTGCAGCCCCTGCAGGACAGCCAGAGCAGTCAGCCCCCCCAAAAAATCATAACTAAAATAATCATTAAAATACGCAGCCTGTGAATATGCAGCTTTTTTTTAACCGAAAAATTCAGTGTAAAGAAAACCATTTTTTTTTCTTTTTTTTTTTTTCCCCTTAAACCCATTTCCCCTGGAGCACTGGGATGGCACCTGCGTCCCACCGCCCCCTCCGCGGCTGCCGTGCTGGGGTGGGGGTGCCGGAGGGTCCCCCCGGCGCTGGGCCCAGCCCGGCCGCGGCAGCGGAGCCGCCGCTCGTCCCGCCCTGCGGCGCCGCCGCTCCTGACCTAATTCCTAATTCCTGCCGCCGGCAGCGGGAGCCGAGCGCTGCGGCGCGGCCTCAGACCCGGCAAACTCGGCGCACCGGTGAGAGCCCGGCACCGCCTCCGGTACTTCACACGGGGAAACGGCAGAAAAGCCAAACCCGTCCCGGCGTGCCGTCCCCTCGCTGGGAACCCGGCGCCGCTCGGGATGAGGACACAGGGGTGAGGAGCCGTCTGTCATCGCAGGGAAGGGATGTCCCGGGCCCTGATCGCATCCCCTCATCCCTGGGGTCCGGCAGCACTGCCGGAGAGGGCTGTGCCGCCGGGAGCCAGCCCCGAACTCCCCCGGATCTCCGCTGCTCCTCCCGCCGCGACAGCCCGGGTTAACACCTCCCTGGCCCCCCGCCAGCGCGGCGGCTGCCGGCGCTTCCCGGCGTCCGGCGGTTTCACTCGACGCCGGGTGTAAATCACCTCTGCGGCGAGAGCAGCTGCTCATCTCGCCTTTATCCGGCGCGCACGGGGATCGATAGGCGCCGGCCTCCGCGGCTGCCAGCACCGCAGCTCCCCCGTGCCGGATGGGGCGCGTGTGCTGCTCCCCGAAAGGCAGGGACGGGCAGCGATGGGTGCGGGGCGCTGCCCGAGCCTGGGCTGCTCCGGGGAGCGGCGCTCGGTGGGACCTGGGGCCGCTCCCACGCGGCCTGACTCCGTCCTTGCCGGACCCACGGGTCTGTTCCTGCGCTCGCCGCCTGCCCGCTCCCGTTTCGCCTCTCCCAACACCCGCGCGCCGCCGGTTCCCAGATTTAATGGGATTTTGCCGCACAAGTCCGTGTCCCTCCGGGAGCACGGCAGCGGGATGGTCCCTGGGGGCACGAGGGCTCCGGTACGGGATGCCGGTCCCCGCGAACACGCTGGGGTGTGGCTGGGCCACCGACGGCGGCTGCCTGGGGACCTGGAGCTGCCGGGGACCCCGGGAAGGGAGCGGATTGGGGGCTGTCGTTCACTTACGGGTCCTCCTCCTCCTCCTCCTCCGGGCTCATGCCTGACCCTGGTGTCCAACTGATGCTTTGGGACTTCTCCGCCCGAGCTCTGCCCCACCAGCCTGCTGGGGTGGGTGATTTGGGAGAGCACCCTCCCTTCCTGCCATGCGGCCCGCGGGAGCCTCCGCGGCAGCGCTCCGGCCTGCGTGGCAGGACCTGCGGGAGAGGGGACAGGGTCACGGCCACCCTGGGAGGGCTGGGGGGACGGGGAGCTGGGGAGGAGAAGGAACAGAGACACAGGGACCTGGGGACAAGGGGACACGTAGGGCTAGGGACGAGGAGGGACAGGGAGATGGGAACACGCAGGGGTGGGAACAGAGTTGGTGAACGTGCTCAGGGGGTGGCCCAAGAAGGGGACACTCGTGTCCTGGATGGGATGCCCAGGGAACACGGAGGGTGGGTACAGGGATTTTCCCAAGGGTGCACAGCTGGGGAACATCCAGGTATGCCGGTGTGCCCAGGAGGGGACAGCCAGCAAGCACAAGCTGGCAGGGGTGCCCAGGGGATGGAGGTGACCAGGAGGGGAACACAGCTGGGTGGGGAAGCTCAGGAGGTCTCAGATACAGTGGCATGCCCTGGAGGGGACACACAGGGGACATGGGTGGCTGATAAAGTGATGCGTTCCAGAAGGGGGCATGCAGGGGAGAGGGGGCTCAGAAATGCCAGCATACCTGGAGGAAAGGTTGGGGTGGGGTCAGCATTTCCTGGAGAGGACATGCAGGGAGAAGGGGGGGCTGGAATGGGGACACACCTCAGAGGGGACACCCAGGGGGCAGAGAGGGCCGGGATGGGCCCACCGAATGGGAGATGGAAGACTGGTATGGGGACACCCCCCTAGAGGGGACAACGAGGGGACAGCAGGAATGGTGCAGGGACACCTTTGGAGGTGACAGCCAGGGGACACGGTGCGTGGCCGCTATGGGGACACATCCCAAGGGGACGTGGAGGGCTGCTATGAGGACACCTATGGGGCATGCAGGCAGGGAACGGGGGCTCCGAGATGGGGACACATCCTGGAGGGGACACGGGGGGCTGCTATGCGGCCACCTCCGGAGAGGGAGCACGGCGGGGGCCGCTGCGGGGACAGCGCGGTGGAGGGCGCGGGGCCGCAGCAGGTGCGGGGCCGGGGCCGGGGGGGGACGCGGGGCTGCGGGGCCGGGGCAGGTGCGGAGCCGGGGCTGCGGGGCCGGGGCCGGGCAGGTGCGGGGGGATCGCGGGCCCGGCCCCTCCCGGGGCTCTGCGGGGCGGCGCTGCGGAAAAATGTGTCGATGCAGCGAAAAAGCCGCAGCGGCGGCGGCGGGGCCGGGAGCGGAGCGGGGCGATGCGGGGCCGGGAGCGCGGCGGGCGCGATGCGCGGCCGGTACCGGGGCCGGTACCGCGGCGATGCCGGAGCGGGAGCGGGTCCGGACCTACCTGCCCGCGGGGCGAGCGAGAGCAGCGCGGCCAGCAGCCACCCCCGCAGCGGGCTCATGGCTCCTTCATGCTCCGCCAGCGGCCGCGCCGGGCCCGCCGCGCCGGGGACCGTCACCGTCCCGTCCGGCCCCCCCGCCCCGGGCCGGGCCGGCAGCGCCGCCCCCGCCCCGCCCGCACGCGGCCCCGGGCCCGCCGGACCGGACCGGCACCGGCACCGGCAGCGCCGGCAGCGGCACCGGCAGCGCCGCCCCGGGCCCGCCCCGCCCCGCCCGGCCCCGCCGCCCCCGGTACCGGCCCCTTCCACCCTCCCCGCCCCGGCTGCCGCAGCGCCGCTGGCACCCGCGGCACTGCAGCACCGGAGCCCCGCTGGCATCACCCCCGGGCCGGCAGCACCCCCGGCCGGTACCGGAGCTCCAGGTGCCATCCGCCCCCGGAATGGTACCGGAGCCCGGGCCGGCGCTGGGCACCCCGCACCAGCGGGGACCGGAGTGGAGCCGCCGGTGCCAGACCCCCCCAGCCAGATCAGATTGCGTCCTCCCACAGCCACCGGGACAGGGACACCAGGACAGGGACACCAGGACTCCCCAATCAATACTGGAACCTCGGGACAGAATCAAACCCCCCTCAGCCACTGCTGCTCCCCCAGCCAGTGCAGGACCCCCTCACCAGTACCAGCCCCTCCAGCCAGTCCCAAACCCTCCCAGCACCAGTACCAGGCTCCCCTGCCAGTACAGGGCCTCCAGCTGGGATTGGAGGCCCCCAGCCTGCACCGTGGCCCCCTCAGCTGGTACCGAGACCCTGGGAGTCCCTGACTTGTCCCCAGTCCCCAGCTGGTTCCCAGCCAGTCCCACAGCCCCTGCAGATTGTCCTGGTGCTTCCAACCAGCACCGGGACCCACACCATTATCAGAGCCCCCCAGCTGGGACTGAAGCCCCCAAGCAGCACCACCCTCCCAGCTGGAACTGAGCCCCTGCCTGGTGCCAGGGCTGGTGCTGGCCATGGCATCCCAGCTGTGCCAAGGGGATGGTGCTGGAACCAGAGAGTGCTGGCGTTCTGGAGCGTCCCCAGTGGCTGGGTGAGGTCACCCCAGGGTTCTGTAGGGTCCCCACCCTCAGGAAGCATCAGAACCGGGAGGTCTCTGCTCTGATTTTGGGCGATGCTTCAAGGCTGTGTTCCCTCCTGGTGGTAATGGAACAATTTTAGGGAGACAATCCCCAGAAAATTCCTGTTTGTTGCAGTGGGAACAGGGGACAGCAGCATGGAGGGTGACACAGCTCATGGAGGGAGGCAGCAGAGCCACAGGCACCCCCAGGAGGGGCTCTCCTGGAGGGCACAGAGGCTCCAGCCTCAGGTGAGGGATGCACCACCAGAGCGGGGACTGAGGGTGAGACACAGACCTGGAGACCACCACCCCCAGCTCCTCCTGCTAGGGGTGCCCAGGGCCATCCTTGGGGTCCCCGTGGAGGGCGATGGGTAACCTCTGCCTGTGTCTGACAGGGCTCAGCTGAGTCACCACGTGCTCCAGAGAGGGGAGCATGCAGGTGCTTCAGTGGCCCCGCTCATCCCAGAGGTCAGCTGCCCTGGGAAAGCCCTGGAGCTCCCCCAAAATAGCAAGCTGGGGGCCCTGAACTCCTAGTTCACATCCCTCACCCTCCTCCAAGACAACTTTTTTGGACCTTTTTTCCTATTTTGTGTTAGGGCTCCAAGTCCCTCTGCAGCTCGGCCTGCTATCCCCAGTGCTGGCAGAGCCGTCAGGAACCAAAACCTGAGAGGCAACTGCACAAGAGGGGCTCCAGGACCTTCTCAGCCACACTCAGGGGGTCCCTGGCTGGCAAATGGTCCTTTCCAGGCAGATCAGCATGGCACAGGCAGGGTTCCAAACTGGGACCTGCTGCCCTTGGACCTTTCTCTTCCTCCGTGCAGCGAGGGGAGGAACTGCAGCATAGGTGAGCAGAGATGATCCAGCACCTGCCTGGCTCCTCAGGAGCTCTGAGGCTGCCAGCCCGAGGGGGACAGTCCCTCCCAGTGCCCTTCTGGTGCTCCTCAGCACCACAGGGACAAAGAGGTGCCCAGCAGGGTGGATCTACACTCAGTATCAGGGAACAGCTGTTCTAGTGGAAGGTGTCCCTGCCCTGGGCAGGGGGGGTGGAACTGGATGATCTTTAAGTCCCTTCCAACCCAAACCATTCCAAGATTCTGCATCTCCAGCCTGAACACCTGATCCAAGGCCAACAGGGTCCCCAAGGGGCCATGAAGCAGCTGCTTCAGTCCCTCAGAGCAGGGACTCCATGGTGTAAGTCATTGGTCAGCATGAGGAGGGGGCAGATGGCACTTGGGGGTTCCTCTCCCCTCCCTGGAAGGGTCAGGCTTGGTGAAAGACAACGGCTGATCTCTCAGGTCAGCTCAGCACCATGAGGCACCCCAGTCTCCACAGGGGTCACTTGGAGCTCTGGTCACACGGGCCAAGGGCCTGGAGGGGCCATTCCCCTGTCCCCAGGGAATTCTCTTTCTGAGAGCTGTCTGAGGGGCACAGAGCTGGGCACCCCCTCCAGGAGGCTGAGCCCACCAGGCCAGTGGCTGCTTGGTGCTCCCTCTCTCCCTCGGGATCACCTTCCTGCTGGGCCAGCCTGTGGCTGCAAGGACATCTCCCTGGCAGAAGAAGCCTGAGCCCAGTGGGGTTCAGCTCCTGCCACAGGTTTGATCAGCCCTTCATTATTACAGGGGCTGCAGCAGGTAAAGAAGTGGAGTTTGGCTGTTGCACTGGAGAAGGATTTAGCTCAGGAAGCCTCGTGTGTCCCAAGTCCCTGCTCCCACTACATGATTCCACTTCAAGCCTTCCCTTTGAGCCTGGAATGCAGGAGGGAGTGTTGTCCTTCACTCAGGGACTGAACATCTCCAAGGACAGACAGACCCCACTCCTCTGTGTGCCTGGCCCAGGGCTGTCCCACCTTCCTGGGCCCTGAGCCTTTTCCTTTTCCCAACCCACACCTGGAAGCAGCTTGACACCTGGCACCACAGAAGGCCTGGCTCCATTCTCCTTGGAACCACCCTTCAAGAAGCCACAGGCTGCTTTAAACACTCCAGAACACCCTCTTGGCCAGCCCAAACCATCCCTGACCTCCATCCCTCGGCCCCGCGCCCAGGAGAGGTCAACAGGCTGCTCTCCAGGTCCTCCACACCCCTCCTTGCTGGGCACCACCCCTGCACTGGGTACAAGAACTTCCCTGGCTGTTGGCCACACTCCTCTGGCAAACCACAGCTGGGGTGATGTTCTGGGGCTGGACAAACTGCTGTGCCCCCTTCATCGTGGTGCCCATTGCCCACAGAGCTTCCTCCACCCAACCCCTACTGCTCTGCCCCTACCCCCAGCCACATTCCACCCACAGTAAGGCAGAGCAGAATCTCATTCCTCCATTTTATTTCAAAGTTCAAAAGTTTGTAAAAAAATCCCAAACAAGTTAAAACCACCTGAAAATATGCAAAAACAACCCCCAGACCAAAAGGAGCACAAATCTCATCCACATGACCCTCCTTTCCTAAGTCTTTGCAGCTCTGGGGACCATGTGAGAGGAGGAGCAGCTTTTCCTCTGGAAGGGCACAGAGCTCATTGCTGTTGGACCGAGACTTCCAGAGGCACCACTGTGTCAGTGGTGAGTCCTGTGAGGAATCAGAGGAAGCTGCTGGCTCTCAACAAGGCCAGCAGAGAGGAGGGAAGATCACAGCCAAGGACAGGGAAGCCACTGCATCCCCATCAATCCCCACTGGGAGAGCTGCCCAGGCTGCCAGTGCTGTCCTCACTCAGAGGGTGCCTTGGTAAATCCCATCCCCGCCCCTCCTCAGCTCCCACTGAGGCTCCAGAGAGCAGCTTGGAGGCGATTTTAGCTGCCAAACAACGTCCCAAGTATGGGGAAAGAGGCTCCTCGGGTCTCTGTGCAGCAGTTCCTGCAGCTCTTGTCCTCTGGGCCTGCCCAGGCCAGCTCGGTCTCCTCCAGCACGGAGCAGAGCCCAGGCCCGTACCCGCCGTCCCTCACCCTGCCGCGCGGCTGCCGCAGCAAGTCCCTGTCCACAGCTGGAATCCTGCAGCCCGGCACACCCGGGAGGCTGGGGAGCAGCTGCACATCCCAGTCTGACTCCCAGGAGCTCCTGCTGAAGCCGGGAGCCGCCTCTGGGCTCTGGGGAGCAGGCGGGAGGAGGCCGGGGCTCCGCGCCCGCTCCGTGCCCTGCCTGGGCACGCCGGCAGCTCCAGGGGCTGCTTCTTCTGCTGCCCTGACACGGAGGGAGCAGCATCTGACTGCAGCCACAGGCAGTGTGGGAGAGGGCAGGCAGCCAGCAGGGCAGCTGGTCCTGCTCGCTGTGCTCTCCAGAGCAGGCCTGTTCCCATTCCCGGGGGTGTTGTCACTGTCCCCTCCGTGCTGCTTCCCTTGGGATCTGTCCCTGCTCCAGCCACGCTCGCTGACAGCGCTGGCTGCAGCTGCCTCCCCAGCATCCAAACCTGCAGCCACAGCTCCGGGGGATCCCGCCTGGGATGCAGGGTCCCCAGGGCTCTCACGCAGGCACAGATCCAAAGCAAGGGAGCTGTGAGGTCTGCTGGAGAGCTCTGTGCCCAGGGGCAGGCTGCCAGCTGCCCCCACAGCGGGCAGGGCTGGCTCAGACACCTGCCCTGCACCCTGCGCCCCCATCCCACCACCCACCGGCTCCATCTGCTCACCCGGAGGGGACAGGCCAAAACCCAGCTCCAGCCTGGGCCTCTTTCCCACCTGGGAGCTCTGTCTGGAGCACAGCTGGCGCTTCCTGGAGGCAGCCTGTGCTTGGGGAGGGGGGCTGACAGACCCAGGCTGTGTATGAGGTTCAGATGAAGAAGCCATTGCCTCTCTGACAGGAGTGGGTGCTGCATGAGGCTCCCAGCCCAGCTCAGGAGCCAAGCCTAAACCTGAAGCCCCCAGCCCAGCCTCCCCCATGGTACCATGGGCAGCACAGACCCCTCTGCTGAGCCCTGCTCCTCTTGGCAGCTCCAGGGAGCTGTGCTTTGACAAGCCCCCTCCTCTGGGATCTCTGACCGTGTCCCTGGGCAGGCAGGGGGAATGTCCCTGGGTCTTCAGGCCATGATCCAGCTCTGTATCCATTACCAGTTCCACAGCACCCTGCTCAGGCTGCTCCCCTTCCTTTCCCAGCTCTGCTGGCAGCAGCTTCGTTCCTCCAGTGCCGTGTGCTTGAGGCACTACACGTTCATCTGCCAGGCAGGACCTGGGAGGAACCATCAGTTAATGCTCACTCAGCCCCAGCAACACTCCCCCCAGGGAGACAAGGCCTCTCCTGCAGTGCAGGGGGTTTGCAGCCCTTGCTCAGGAGCAAGGAAGCAGTTTTAGCCTAGAGAGGCTCAGAATGACTCTGCTGCTGGCAGAGATGGGCAGCACAAGGGATCTCAGCCTCCTCAGCCCAGTGCCCAGGCACAGGGGGGGCTACAGAGCAGCAGGGCTTGAGTCAGACACAGGGGCAGAAGAGATAGGCTCAGCTAGCTGCCCTTTCTAGTTTAGGAGGCACTAGGAGTCCATGGGGAGGTCCCTGAAGGAGAAACCCTATGGAAATGCAAGAACATCTCCCGTGGTTTGTCTAAGCTTTGCCCAGCAGGTGCCAAGTTGGCCCTGCTTCAGGATCCCCAGGCACAGGGACTCCATTCCATGGACGTGCCATGCAGCACCCTGCTGCCTTTGGACTCCAGGAGTTCCCAGATCCCCAGACTTACTTGGCTGACCACTCCACAAAGCTGTTGGTGAGCTGGGAGATGACACGATCCACAGGGATGTACTGGGAGCTGTCCCTGGCAAACCTCTGGTGCTGGGGGCTCTGGAGATGCTGGAAGGTGGCAGAGGCCCTTTAACAACACTCAAACCTTTGCCAGGAGGGGAATTTGCAGTAACAGGCACTTCCCACAGCCTAAGAGACCAGAGGGCAAGAGGCAGAGCCGATGTCTGCCAGGTTTGGGAACACACAGAGTGTCCTTTCCCTGCTCCTGCTAATGGGGAGGCTGATCCAAGAGCAGCCCACACCCTCCCCAGCAGCAGGAAATAGACTCCACCACCACTGTCTGGCACTAAAAGCTGGGCTCTGAAAGCCCCCTTGTTTGGCACATTCCAGGAGATAAAAAACCTCCTCCCACCTTTTCCATCTCCCTGTGCCCCATGGCTGCCTTGGAACAGCCTCTTCACCTTATGGATCATGTGACAGGATGATCCCTGAGGCTCTTGCACCCCAAGAGAGGAGCATGTTGTGCTCCAACCTTCAAACCCCCTGTGCTCTGACCTGCTGGTCTGGGCACTCAGATACACCCTGATCCCATCTCAAAGACAGCTCCTGCTGGATACAGCAATTCCTCGCAAAGGAGCTCACAGTGCTAACGAGCATGACACGATTAACAAAGCCTCTGAGTGTCCCCCACAACTCTTGCAAGGAATCAGCTCCCAGGGGAACCTTTACCTTCTGCAGCTCTTCAAAGGTCTCTTGGCAGCACTCGCAAAACCCCCTCCTTTTCCTGGGCATGGTGACGTGTGTGGAGCGGGGGCTCTTCCCCCCAGCACTGTGCAGGGCACAGCCCTCAGCACCCCTGCAAGGGACAGCACGGGGTCACCCTGCCTGACAGGGACAGCTGGGACCAGCACAGGGCTCCTTGTGCCCACACCCAAAGGCAGGTGGTTCCCAGAGCCCAGGAACCAGCAGTGAGGAGGAGCAGGAGCAGGGTAAACACTTGCACAGGAGCTGCAGCCTACCTGGCTTGGCAGGAATTGGAGAGGCTTTTCAGAGGCTCAAATGGGCTGGAGCTTTTGGGTGCCAGGAAGTTGAGGTCAGGAAAGCTTTGGAACTGGTGATGGAAGGGCCGGAATTGCCTGGAAGCAGCAGATCAGGACATCAGACTCATGACAGTGCTGGCAAGGCTTCAGAGCTGTCCCTCCTTAGCCTGGAGGGGCTCAAGGTACCACCTCATTCATGATGAGATGCTGTCCAGTGTTCTTCTGTGGCTGTGCCAGAGTTCCCATTTCTGACTTCACACGAGAATGCAATTCTCATTTCATTTAACATGTTTAAAGTGCTAAACCCAGTTGCCAGTAACAGCTCCAATGGAGCACGTTTTGGACAGAAGGCAAGTTTGCCTGCTCAGCCCAAATTCCACCTTTGGCCCCAGGGCAGAGCACTGCAGTATTTCCAGCCACCCCACTGCACAGGAGGGTTTTGATTCCCAGGCCACATCTCTCCCCTCACACTTCATTGCGTGCAGCATGTAAACCCCAATATCTGACTCTTAATTGAGATGCCTTAAATGTTGCCTTTGGAATAATTAATTGGCCCTGTGGATGCTGGTAGAGTTACAGACTCCTCAGAAACACCACAGGGATCAGGTCCCCTGTGCCCAAGGCTGTCCTCAAGTTACAGGCCCTGACCTCCTGTGCTTCAATCTCACTCCTCAGTGCTGAGGGCTTGGGTGGATTAAGTGACCTGCTGAGGATCACACATGGAATCTGAGCAAGGGAGGAAACTGCTGTCAAGTCTCGTTTAACACCTTTTTTCTCCCTGACACACAAGACACCTGGATTGTTTCTCTAAACTCCCATCTGCCTCCCTCTAGGAGAGAGTCAACTTCCCAGTGTGGAACAGGGTCTGCACAGAAGCCAGGTGCTGCCTCATGGGCAGAGTAGTCCCTGGGAATGAAACCAGGGAAGGGGAGACCCCGAGGTTTTAGGGTAGGGTATTTAGAAAGGTCTTATTTACCTGCTCTGGTCTTCAACTTTCAGAAAGGGGGGCTTCAATTTTCCTGCCAGAGAGAACCTGGTTAGTTTTCCTGGCCGAATTCCCTACTTAGTCACACATTCCCCAGTAGAACTGGGCTCCAGAGCTGAGTGCATCAGAACTTCTGGCACTGGTGAATGCCAAGTGGTGGCCAAGCACAGACAAAACATCTCTAGGTGATCCTCAACAGCCCTGGCCCAAGTATGCAGTGAGGTGACCAAACCCCAGGCAGCCCAACCATGGGACATTTCCACCTTTGAAAGAGCATCCAGCCATCCCCTCACATCTTAAATGCCTCCTCCACCATACAGCCACTGGCCTAACCCCGAGCCTTCTGACTCCAACCCCAAGAATTGTCACACACCCCCCCCACAATGTGCCACTGAGTACGAGAAGGGAACTCAGGAACTGCAGCAGCTGCTGCGCTGGCTCAGAGCTCTGCAGCAACTTCCAGCACCTTTTCCTCCATTCACCCTGCCTCAAGTGCAGAACCTGGCTCAGCACCCTGGCTCGGGCCAGGATGGTGATGTGAAAGCAGCAAGAGATGCTGGAGACAAACCAAGGTGCTGCCAGCCAAGCCTGGCACCAGGACACTACTCGAGAGCAGTATCTGGCCTCTGCTCAGGTCCCAGGGAGGGCAAACAGCAGCTTTGCTTCCTTTGGAGAGCAAGTAGAGAGAAAAAGAGTCTCAGCAATGCATTGAGGGAAAATGTTTTCAGAGCCAGGCTGGGAGGGGAGGTTCCAAGGCCCCTCCTGTCCTGCAGGTACATTCCACTCACATTACGCTCACCTTGGAAACCTGAGTCCTGATCTGGCTAAGAAACAAAAAACACCAAGGTGTTCCCACAAGGCATCTGCCTGACCCTGAAACCAAGCCTCTCCTGCCTCCCTCATGGCCTCTGAAGGGCGAGGAGTTTTGTTTTCTTGTGATCTTGGCACTCAATGCTATTTTTTCCAAAGATATTTCACCCTCCTTCCCCAGAAAGGCTGAGCCCACCTGTCCTCACCAGCCTCACCCTCTCCTTGCCTCAAATGTGCTGCTACGTCACTGAAGCTGCTATTTCAGTGCAGGATCAAGTTTTTTCCATGCAAACACTGCCAAATGCTCAGCACTTCTGAGAGAGAAGCCACGTGCAGGCCCCAGATCCAGCTCAGATGGGTGAGCGATCCCAGCAGCGACAAACGGCTCCGATGCCGCTGCGAGACCCCAGGCCAGGCTCAGAGTGTGCCCAGCACAGATCTCAGAGCTTGCAGGCACAATCTGCCACATCCAACAGCTTCTTGAGCCTTTCTTCAGCACCTTCCCCTCACCCCAAACTGGGAAATAACTCCGAAGTGTCTCACACACCACCCAGGCTGGAGTCTGCTCTGACCGACGCACGCAGTCACACAAGTCGCAGACCAGCTGATGTCACCAGTGCCAACTCCAGCACCACAACTGGCTCTTGTCTAATTGCAGATGAGAACCTGGCTGTTCTCCCTCCCTCCTCCCTGCAAGAGCCATCCCCAGCTCGGTGTCTCAGCAGCACATCTCAGCCCAACAGAAGTGAGTGGGCTGGGAGGAACACGCTCTCCTCTGCAGGATGCGTTATTCCTCAAAACCTCCCTTAAGCTGCTGGATTCAATGTGCAGCAGCACTGTTCTCAGGTGCCTTGGGATTCTAGGAGCTGGCAGCAAAGGGTTTTTAGGATTTTTAAACACAGTGTGAAATCAAAGGTCCTCAGCTGTCCTGGGAGGCTGCAGCCAGACTCCAACAAGGAATAACAGAACCCATTCAAGGGGAACTACCTAAAGAGTTGGCATGTTTTGGGATTGCCAAAGGTTTTGATGTATTTCAAGATGTAAATGAAGCTTCTCCAAGCAGCTGCACATCTGAGCATAAACAGCAGCACAACTTCCAGGCCTACCTTTGTGAATTTTGGATCTAGAGGCAGGGCATTTCACCTGGAGAAAAAAGGGACACATTCAGCATGGGAGCAGCACAAGCAGAGCTGCAGTTACTGACCCCAGAGCAGCAGCAGCCTCGCCCACCACTTCAGAGCTCCTGTACCACCTAGAGTACCTCCCCCCATTCTGTCTCCCAAGTTACCCAGGGTTAGCTGAAATACAACACAAAGGCTGCCATGCCCTGTCCTTCCATCCCAACTTCCCTCTGACCTCTCCAATGTATTGACCAATCCTTTGGGATTGGTGTACAGTGGATACAGTGTACCAGCCACATCATCATCATCATCATCATAATCTTGCTTTGATTTGTCTGCGTGTGTGCTTTTTGCTTTTCCCTACTAAATCATCTTTATCTCAGTTCATGAGCTTTGTCACTTTTTCTCTCCTAGTCCTCTCCCCATCCTAAGGGGATCCCAGAGGGTGGCTGTGTGGGGCTGAGTTGCCATCTGGGGTTAAACCATGACCCTTAGGGTCAGAGTCAGCATTAGCTGTGCTGTGGATGCTAATACTTAGCAACAGCTGCCTCCTTCTCACCTGGATTTACCCCCAACTTCATAAACATAAGAATTCTTTTATTTTTTTCATCTTCATCAGTAGCACAGGCACCAGATTGGACCCAGCATCCTCCTGACTGGCAATGAAGCTGCTACAAGGACTGTTCAAACCCTGAACTCCAGAAATTGGCTGCAGGTAAGTTGTTACCTCTGTCTTCTGGCACTGCTTCCTTGCTCCCGAGATGGCCCGCAGCAGCTGCTGGGCATAGGCCAACATTTCTGAGCAGGTGGGATGTTAAAGAGCCAAAGCTGAGCCAGGGAAGGGAGCCGTTCCCTTCAGACTGCAGCCCACCCCCCCATGGCACTGGGAAAAGCTGGAGCCTGCAGCCCCTGGCAGAGCATCTCCCCAGGGAATGGTCCAAGATGAAGCCAAGAGAATATTTTGAGGGACAGCCCCTCTGTTTGCTCTCTAGCAGAGCTGGAGGCTGCTGGGGCTCTGCAGGAAGGAGACACAGGCAGGAGCTGTGCAGCACACGGAGCAGAGCCCAAGGTCTGGCAGCCCCAGAGGCTAAGCAGAGCCCAGGGACACGATCCAGACAGGCTCAGCCACAGCTGTATGTCACTGTCATCAGACACTCAGGAACCTTTTACTCCACACCTATTATTAGTATCAGAGTTCCACCATCTGCCTTTCCCATCACCCCCTCCCCATCCATCATGGGGACAGGAGGTGCCTCCCAGAACAGGTCCTCAAACATCAGCACTTCCTAATTAAACCCAACCAAATGCTGTCCTTATGATTGTACTTCCAGGTTAATTATAAAAACGGTCTTTTTGGAACAAATTGATGTACTGACCAAGACAGTGACATTTCCTAATGTTACACCTTCAGTAGATGACAGTGTGCCCTGCGTTTGCTGTTGCAAATGTGACAGTGGCACATTGTGTACACACAAATCTGGGCTTTGAGGGCAGACCCAGCCTCGGCCAGGATGGCATCACTCCGGGATATCTGCTCGCAATTTCTTCCTTCTGTTCTACTCTTCTTACATCACTTCTGCTCCACCTGTCTCCAACATCCCTCATTTCCAGCAGCCTCCTTGCACCCCACAGTGAAGGATACCATCCACATGCAGGATCTGGACTCCCCACAGGCGAGCGTTGGCGAGGATGCTGCTGCCACTGCAGGTGTCCTGTACAGAGAGGTTTGGCAAAGCACAGCTCAAAGCACAGCCACGTGCAGCTCTAAACTGAGCTCAGAGCCCTTCCTGCTGCCCAACTGACAGAGCGTGGCTGTTACTGAAATCAGGGCACAGCAGTAAAGGATCGTGCTCATGCTTTATCCATCCCAAATTAACAGCAGCATCTTGGGCAAACGTTTAATCCCTGCACGAGCCTCTAAGTGGGCACAGAGATTTATCTGGCCACTTGTGGCCTCAGGGAAAGGACTGCAGGGGAGCCTTTTGCCCCAGCTACATTGCTTTAGTTCTTCTTAGGCTAAAAATTCATCTAACAACAAGCCTTGTGTTAATAATTCTCTTGTGTTGAGCACCCAGATGGCTGGGACAGGCCTCAGAGGTACAACACTGGATGACATGGCTCCAGAAACAGCAGTGACCAGGAGCACTACACAATGTTCTGCAGGGCCACGAGCAACTGCTTTATGCCTGTCCCAACCCCAGGATCTGCTCTGTCAGCAGGGCAGGGGCTCTGCAGGAAGGCTGGCACTGGTTCTGCTCTGCTCAGCAGAGCTCTGAGCACACGCAGCCCCAGCAGAGCCCACCCAAGGCTGCTCACCTGGTTCTTCATGGCCTTGTTCAGCAGCTCCTTCCCCCGGCTCAGCAGCGCCTGTGCAGGGAGGAGACAGGAACAGGTCACAGCAAAGAGCTGGAGAGCAACAATCCCTGGGGATCCCCACACTCTGCTGGGCTCAACTCTGCCAGTGCAGAGAGCCTTTCAGAGAATGCAAACTGCAGAGAGGACCACTCAACTGCACCACCAGCACCAGCCAAGGCTTGGAATTATCGACCAGCAGGGAAATGAGGGCTCCAGAGTGAGCCAGGAGGAAACAGCAATTTAGCTTGGAAACTGCCTGCTGCATCATGGAATTGTTCAGGCTGGAAAAGCCCTGTAAGGTCATCAAGTCCAACTCCTCCCCAGCATAGCCAAGGTCACCACTGACCCATGTCCCCAAGTGCCACATCCACCGAGTTTTTAAATCCCTGCAGGGATGTGGACTCCACCATTGCCCTGGGCAGCTGTGCCAGGATTGGACAACCCTTTTCATGAAGGAGTCTTCCCTAACATCCAATCTAAACCTGCCCAGCACAACTTGAGGCTGTTTCCTCTTGTCCTGTCACTTGTTACCTGGGAGAAGTGACCAAGCCCCATCTGGTTACAACCTCCTATCAGGGAGTTGTGGACAGATCAGGTCCCCCTGAGCCCCCTGTTTTCCAGGCATCTGCACATGCTGGCGAGGTTAGGATCAGCCTGGGAACAGAGCCAGTGGTCTCAGCAGATTGGTTCAGCTCTTTGTAAGACAAAGGACAGTGCTGGGAGCCAGGACAGGGGACAAAAACTGGGAGAAACCTCTGCAGCTCAAATTTCCCACTGCAGGTGGTTCAGCTCCAGCTGGCAGAGATCCGCCAGGCCTGGACTGGGGCAGCTGCCCAGTCACAGCTTCCAGCAGACACCACATTCAAGGTGGGATGCTGGAGCTTGGCCACAAGCATTTGTGAGCAGAAAGCCCAGCTCCAACAGGCAAATGGGACCAGGAGAAGCCCCTTCCTGCAGGAGGCCCTCATGGATCTCCTCCCAGGCTACAGGGGCCTTGCCCTGTGTCTCTGAGTACCCAGAGTCTGCAATGGTTTTCCCTGTCTGTATTTCTCTGGCTTTCTCACCACACCTTTGCCTGCTCCCTCAGGAAGCCAGCCAAGGCCTCCACATCCCCTGCCATTCCAGCAGATTTCCTTGATTACAGCCCAAAGCCGTGACACGCACGCTTGAGTAGACAACGGTAGACACAAAGAACCAGAGTATGAATAAGGACAGCCAGGGAAACAGGAACAGAGCAGGGAAAAAAACCACACAGAATATTTGCTCAGAGCAGGAACAACTCCACCTTCCAAAACCGGCCCCAGATTCTGCCCTCCAGACCCCTTTGTAGCTCTTACAGTGTACGGTGGCTTCTGGCGAGCTCTGGTTGGGGTCCCTTTGGGGGCAGCAGGCACTGAGCCCGTGGGGTTTGTGCCTTCTGCAGCTGGGCTGTTCTGCTTCTCCTCCCGAGCCCTGGCCTGGCCCCGCTTGGCCTCTCTGTTGCTGGACACCACACAGGTGATTTCTTTGCTGAGGAAGCTTTCGGTCACCTGCAGAGAGACAGAACAGAGCAGCTCTGCAAGTGCCTGACCCTGAGCTGAAGGAGCCCTGCTGAACAAAGCTGCTGCTCCTGGCTCAACCCCCACGCAGCAGGGGCTGCTGGAGCAATCACATTCCTTCTTTCATTCCGTACTGACCAGGAGATCCCGTGATGCCCTAGAGATTCACTGCAAATAGTCACCAGAAATTCAGATCCAGGCATCCAGGACTCTGTCACCACCGCCTACTCCTCACACAGTGCTTACAAAAAAAAAAAACAAACCAAAACACCAACATCTGAGGAAAAGGGCCTGGACATTATGGATCAGCCTGGAGGAGCTCTGTCCCCAGGACAGCAGAAAAATAAAGGAGAAAGGGAACAACTGGGCAAGCAGCTCCACAGGCAACAGGGCAGGAGGGAAGCAGGGATGGAACACACACATGCCAGTCCTTCCAGCACTGTGCGGACCTGGAACACCTGGAATGTGGGGAGGGAAAGGCCAGAACACCTGGAACGCCGGGAGGGAAAGGCCAGAACACCTGGAACGTCGGGAGGGAAAGGCCAGAACACCTGGAACGCCGGGAGGGAAAGGCCAGAACACCTGGAACGCCGGGAGGGAAAGGCCAGAACACCTGGAATGCCGGGAGGGAAAGGCCAGAACACCCGGAACGTCGGGAGGGAAAGGGCCAGAATACCCGGAATGTCGGGAGGGAAAGGCCAGAACACCTGGAATGCGGGGAGGGAAAGGCCAGAACACCTGGAATGCCGGGAGGGAAAGGCCAGAACACCTGGAATGCCGGGAGGGAAAGGCCAGAACACCTGGAACGCCGGGAGGGAAAGGCCAGAACACCTGGAACGCCGGGAGGGAAAGGCCAGAACACCTGGAACGCCGGGAGGGAAAGGGCCAGAACACCTGGAACGCCGGGAGGGAAAGGGCCAGAACACCTGGAACGCCGGGAGGGAAAGGGCCAGAATACCCGGAATGTCGGGAGGGAAAGGCCAGAACACCTGGAATGCGGGGAGGGAAAGGCCAGAACACCTGGAATGTCGGGAGGGAAAGGCCAGAACACCTGGAATGCCGGGAGGGAAAGGCCAGAACACCTGGAATGCCGGGAGGGAAGGGCCAGAACACCTGGAACGCCGGGAGGGAAGGGCCAGAACACCTGGAACGCCGGGAGGGAAGGGCCAGAACACCTGGAATGCCGGGAGGGAAAGGCCAGAACACCTGGAACGCGGGGAGGGAAAGGCCAGAACACCTGGAACGTCGGGAGGGAAAGGCCAGAACACCTGGAACGCGGGGAGGGAAAGGCCGGTCCCGAGCCCAGGGACAGCAGCGAGCTCCGCCAGCCCCGCCGGGCTCCGGCTGCGGGGGAGCCGCGGAGGGAACGGGCTCAGCGGAAAAACAAGGAAATCAGGAAACATTAAAAAATGAGCAGAGTCAGAAAAGAGGCGAGGCCGCCCCAAGACACCCCCCTGGACCCCCCGCAGCCCCTCACGGCCCCGGCCCGCGCTCACCCCACCGAGCCGCCCGATGGCCTCCGCCAGCTCCCGGGCGCTGCGGCCGCTCGGCAGGTCCAGGTAGAAGGACTGTCCGCGGAGGGGCCGAGGGGAGGCCGTGCCGGCCATGGCCACGGCCCTGCCCGGCTCGGAGGCGCCGGGAGCCCGCCGCTCGTCCGTGTTTAAATTTCGCCGCCCGCCCCGCCCCGCACGGCGGCCGCGCAGGGACGCGCCGCTCCCCGCGAAACCGCTCTCCGGGGTAAAGAGAGGCTGTGCCAGGGGCGCAGGGGGCGCGGGGCGCACACGGGGCACACCGGGCCGCCCGCCCGGCCCCGCCGCTCCCGTCCGGGCACGGCCGCACCGGCACCGGCACCGACCTCGCTCCCTCCGCTCCCGCCGGCGCCACAAGTTTGTCCCGCCGCGGCCACCGTCCCCTCCCTCTGCAGGCCCAAGATGGCGGCGCCCGGCGGGGCGGGCGCGGCCCCGATCCCGATGGCGATCCCGATCCCGGCCCCCGTGCTGCTCCCGGAGCCGCCGCCCTTCCCGGCATGGCTCGCAGCGCGGCTGGACGCGCTGGGGCTGGACCGCGCCGTGTACGGCGCCTACATCGAGGGGCTGCTGCGGGAGGAGGAGAGCGACGAGGAGCGGCTGGAGGCGCTGCGGGCCGTCCTGGCCGCCTGCCTGGTAAGGGCGCGGGTCCCTCCGCCGCCCCGGGCCCGCGGGGTCTCGCCGTTCTCCCCGTGCCGAGGAGCGCGCCGTGCTCCCGCCGGGGCTCCCCTGCAGCCCACGAGGCGCCGGGGGGCTGCGGGCTCCGTGGGGAGGACGGCGCAGCCCTGGGCGCATCGGCCCCTTCCCGGAGCGGGTTACCCCGGCCTGCGAGGACACCCGCACCAGGGGCTTTTTGTGCCTCCACCCGCGAGCCTTGCGGGGTCTCGGTGCTTGTTTGCGGGTGTTGTGCCAGGCTGGGGCTGATGGGAGCTCTGTGGAAGGGGCTGCTCGTGGGGAGCGCAGGGATCGCCCTGGTTTGGGTGCAGCGCTCGGGGTTCAGCGCGGGCTGGGTGGCGCCGGGCGGGCATCGAGAGGTGACTTTTAATGGGAAATCCTCTGGCAGGAGTGTGGGGCGGTGCTGTCGGGGCTCGCACACGCGTTGTCTGTCAGAAATCGGATCCCGCTGGGGCTGGGACGGACGGGAACAGCCGTGCGTGGGCAGCGCTTGCCTCTGCTCCTGCCGGATTCCTGGGAGCCAGGAGAGCGCAGGGACGGATTTCTCTTCGATAATCCTCCCTGTATGATTTTTACAGTGTCTGTGTCTCGGGATTTTTAATAAATGGATGTTTCACAGTGTAAAACGTTAAATCATGAGTAGCGCTGGTGTTGGGAACTGTCTGCTCAGTGGCTGTCGCTGATTTCCTCCCAAAATATCACTGTGGGAGCACAAAACCCAGAGGGACTGGGAGGGTTATCACAGGTATGACACCATTCCTTCTGTACACTGGCTGTGCCATCCCACTTTTAGGGTTTCCTAAAAGCCAGAGCACCCTCCCCTGCTGTCCCTGTCCCCTCCCCACCCTGGGGCACAGCAGTGAGCTCCTTCAGCTGTGTCAGTGCAGCTTGGAGCCTCAAAGAGCCTGAGAAGCAAACGGTGCCTCCTGAGGGATGGAGCCAGATGTCTTTGCAAAGTGCTGCTCTGCAGTAGTCGAGGTTAATTAACCTCCCTGTAATTACCAGACTTCATTCCATCCCCATCACTGTGCCTGGCCCTCTCCAGGCCTGGGAAGTGTGTCCTGGCTGAGCAGTGCTGGCTGGCCCTGCCACTGATATTCCCCTTTCCTGATATTCCAGTTTTCTGCCGTTTCCCCTTTCCTGCTCAGTGCTCAGTTCCCTCCTGTGCTGCTGCTGCCGGGACTGAGCAGCTGTGGGGCTCCCCTGTCCCTCCAGTCCAGGGCTGCTCAACATCATGAGCTGAGCCTCATTTGCAGCTTCTGGCTCACTTGGATTTTTCTGCCATTCCTGTAAAACGTTTTTGTCTCTTGAACCCTCAGACTTTGTAATTACTCATTGTAGTCTGTTCTTTTTTAATATCTTTTTTTTGTTTCTTTATCTTTAGACTCTGCTTATTTCTGTACTGACTTTTAAAACAATGTTTGATTTGGTGAATTTGGGGGTTTTCTTGCCAAGTCTCTTGTCCTAGTTCCATACACAAATTACAGGGGATTTTTCTTTTGTTCATTTGTTTGTATTTCACAAACACTGTTAAAATAAGGTGACATTTGCTCTCATGTCCATGGTTCCTCAGTCCTGATCATGTCTTGCTCTAGGGTTTTTCTGCCATTCCTAATCAAGAAACATGAAATCGAGTTCTGTTTCTGTCCAGTTCTTCTCTTTAAACCAGATAGAATCCACCTCACCTGTATTTTCCATGGTTGATTTTTTTCTGTATTTACTGAATGCCAAACCAAGATAATTTCTTGTTTCTTTGCAATATTTGGTGGTGGCCCTTGAGGTCTGTGACCCCCATCAGTGGTGTCTGGCTGTCCTGTGTTCCATGGAGCAAATGCCAGAGGGCTCCAAGACACTCAGCACCTTTAGGTAACAAATCCAGCTGCAGGAGCACAGCTGGAGAGAGGAGTGAGAAGCTGGGAGAGATCTGCAGGGTCAGGAGCTGCTCCAGGCACCGCAGCTGGGATTCCCCTGGGATTCTGTGCTGGGACCACGGTGAGGCAGCAGTGCCCCTGCTGCCCCTGGGGATGGGGGGAGCAGAGATTCTCCTGCAGCCCCTGGAGGAGCCCTGCTGGAGCAGGGAGATGTGTCCCACTGCCATTGCTAAGTCGTGTTTAACGTTCCAGGCAGGTCACGGGGGAGCAGGATGTCCGTGCAGGTGGTGATGGTCTGTCAGCACCAGCACAGGGGTTCCAGCTCCTGGCCCCAAGCTGTGATTTATCCCCTGTAATTTATTCCCTTTAGTGAGCTTGGCGTGGAGGCAGCACTGAGTCACTTCCCTGTGGCCTTGCTCAGGGAGAGAGAGGATGCAGGGCAGGAGGCTTGGGGGCCTCGTGGGTGTGGGCAGGGCCGTGGCACCCCCACAGCCACCCTTGTGGAACCCACGTGTGTCAGAGTGTCCATGTGCACAGCGACCAGGGAAACCAGAGTCCTGTGTGTGTTTAACAGGCACATTTGGGGTGAAAAGCTCTTCCTGAGCTGACTGCTGGGCCTGCAGATCCTTTGTGGCTGCTGCTTTTCTTGTCTGACTGGTGCTTGTTTGAAGCAGCCAACTCTGTTCCAAGTCTGAGGAGTCTCTTTTCCCTTTCTAGGAAGAAGATCTCTTGAATGATGTGTGCAGAGAGGTTGTGGAGAGGTGGTCTGACTCCCAGGTCGTTGATTGCAAAGAGGAGAAAGAAGGTAGAGTGCTGTGCCCTGGGGTGCTGTGCCCTGGTCCTCAGTGTGGGGTGACCTGCAGGGCCTCACCTCAAAGGGAACTTTTTCCTGGTAGGAATTAAACCAATGCTGCCCCATGGCTGCAGGTCTGAGCTGCCTCTCTCTCTATTGCTGCTCAGTCACTCTTTCACCTGGCACGGGGATGAGCAGCTTCACTTTGGGCTGCCCCAGCATTTGCTGCTCTTTGGGTTCATCATCCTGCAGGGGAAAGGTGGTGGGGTTTTTTTTCCTTTTCTTGTTTGTGTTTTTTTTTTGCCTTCTGTTGTTTATTTGGGGTTTTTGTGGTGGTTGTTTGGTTATTTGTTTGTTTTGGTTTAGTTTTTGTCATTTTTGTTTTGTTTGTTTGTTTGTTTTGTGTGTGTGTGTGGTTTTGGTGGGGTTTTTTTTGTGTGTGTTTTTTTTCTTTTTCTACAGGATTTTTTTCTGATGAGACAGCCATTAAGGTCCAGTCCGAACCATTCTGTGCTTTTTTCACAAACCTCCTTTCCCAGCACATCCAGGGCTGTCTCTGCTCAGTGCTGGCACTGCAGCTATTCTGGTATAGAAACCTGTGCTGCTTCTGTCGAGGCAGTCTGGAAAGCAGCTGGTTTGTGCACCTGCAGTGCCCTGGGGAGAGCTGCCTGTCCCTGCTGCTGCTGCTCACCCCCACACGTGTCTCTTATTTCCTCTTCCAACATTTTCCCTTACAACTGTCCTTTTTTGCCATAAATGCCTGTTGGAGGAAGCTCTGTGAGGCTGCTGCTAAACTGTCACTGCTCCTTCCCCAGCCCCACTGTGCCTGTGTCCATCCCCTGTGCTCAGCTGGGAGCTGTCCGTGTGTGGGGAGGTTTGTCCTGGTCCCTGTGCAGGGCTCTGGATGCAGTGGGCTGTGAGCTGGGAGGATTTGTGCTTCAAGCACGGATCAGTGACATTGCAGTGGCACAGACCCGACAGGAGATCGTGACAATGGAATGTCCCTTTGGTCTAAATCCTGCTTTTTGTTGGCATTGCATTTTCTTTTTGCCTCTGGTTGCAAACAGCACATGGTCAGTGCCTGGTGTCACCCAGGAATGGCTCTGGCAGCAAGTCCCTGGTCACTGCATCAGCCCCAACCTCCCCCTCTGCCTCACCCCCTGCATGGACACAGTGGCTCCACCACTCAGCAGCTCAGTGGCTTTCCCCAGAAATCCTGGAATTCTGCTCTTGGCCTGACCTTGCCTTTGGCTGGGGACGGGGAAAAGTTAATGCTGTTCCATGCATTAAATAAAATAAATTCCTCTTGAGGACAAGTGACTGGGATTGTTGGAGCTGCTGCTGAGCTCCTCCTGCTCCTGACAGTGCTCACCCACAGGGATTTTTCTTGTTATAAAAAAGCAGCACGGTGTGTCTGGAGTTATGGAATTCCAGGGTGAAATTAAATCGCAGGGGTTCCATAAAAGGATAAATCCCCACTGAAGTGTGTATCTACTCAGAATAACAGAGTCCTGAGGATAAGTGATTAACAGACTGAAAAAAAATTGGTGTTGAAACCCAGATATCATTTTAGGAAATGGGCAGTGGGATTTCAGTGTTAAAAGGTAAATCAGCTGTTGGTTTTTCTTGGTTGGAAAGAAAGGGAGAGCATGGAACTGATGCCTCACTTCAGGTTTTCAGAATTTCTCTGTGATGGGGGTTAAGTACATACTTAAATAAACTTATTAAGCTGCTTTGAAGCGTAAGAGAATGTGATTTGGGGTCAAACGGATTTTCATTAGCCAGAGCCTGATTGATTCCAGTTTCACTGTGAAACTTCCCTTACTCCAGGAATAACAGTGTCTGGTGGTGGCTGGGTGCAGCCCAGGGAATTCCCCTCCAAGAGAGAAGCACAGCCTGCCATCACCTGTCACCTCAGGGTGTCAGCCCCATGCTGGCCTAGCCAGCCCCGTGGTGGCTCCTCAGCAGCTCCATCTCTCCCAGATCCCAGCTGGAACTCCCCAGAGCAGCTGGCTTTGGCACCACCGGTGCCCTTGGGAAAAGCTCAGGGGTGTTTTTGGGTGGGACATCTCCCTTTGGGTGGGTGCATTTCCCCTGCAGGACATGGGCTGGTGGAGCTGCAGAGGGAGCAGGCAGTGGGTGACACCAGGGGCTTGGTGGCCGTGTCTGTGGCCTGGGCTGACACCGTCACTGCTCTCCTGCCAGATGAGGTCCAGGCCATCGCCAGCATGATGGAGAAGCAGGCCAGGATAGTGGTGAAGCCCAAGGAGGTGTCCCAGGAGGAGAAGCAGAGGAAGGCTGCGCTGCTGGCCCAGTATGCCAACGTGACTGATGAGGAGGAATATCCTTTTCCAGCACTGCTGGGGGCTCTGAGGGACATCACCTGCTCTAAACCTCCTCAAACAATGCCCTCCCAGCTCTGCAGGGTCTGCTGGGGAGAGCTGGGGATGCTTTGCAGTCTTCCTTCAGCAAAATACTGCCATGGCCAAAGCATGGAAGCTCCTTGTTTGTGGAGTGCTGCGAGCTGATGGTCCTGGCAGGGTGTTTGTCCCCAGCAGCACATGGCTGTGGCTCTTTGCCCAGCCCAGGTGTGTGGCGGGAGAGCAGTGAATGCCCCCATCCCTCAGCAGCTACTGCTGATCTCTCTTGCTTTCCCAGGAGAAATCTGCTGAAATAATCCTTTACAGAGAGTGTGTGGAGTGGGAGGGTTAGAAGTTAACTCTTTGTGGTGCTGAAGAATGAGCTCTTCCCTGCCCAGCAGAGTAAATCGTAGGCAACTGCATCTGGCTGTGGAGCAGAGGGTGGGAGCTGTGCTTACCTGCTCTGTGAGAGTCCAGCTGCTCCTTCCTGGCTTTATAAGGCTGTTATTTGAGAAGTGTGGCTGTGGAGAGGCACAAGATCATTACTGATGTCTGTGTTTCCTTAATTCTCTCACTGGTGGGGATGAACAGGATGGATTGACGACAGCTGTAAATATTGGATCAGAAAAATGTATCCTTTCAATTCCTGGTGAGTCAGGCTGCTTGTCAGACAGGCAGCCTCCATGGTGAGTTTCCCATTCTTCTCTCCCTGTTTCTGTAGGGTCACCTTTTAAGCTTGGGGATTGTTTTTTTTCTGTTTTTTCTCCCCTGACCTTGCTCACAGTGACAGTGACAGTCCGTGTGCTCTGTGTGCAGCACTCACACCGACCCTGCCATTCATTTCCTTCTCCTCCCCTCTTTCCCTCTTCCACCTTTTTGCAGCTTCATGGATCATGTGTATTGATAAGGACAAGGCTCCCAGAACATCAGGTTAATGTTGACTGGTGTCCAGAGAGGGAAATCGTGTCAGGAATGAAGCTTGGCAGGCCATGGTGCAGCTGAACACTCGGGGTGGGCAGGACCAAGGGGCCTGTGTCTGTCTCAGAATTGGGACCATCCTTGAGCTCCCAGCTGGCACATTTAAGATGGAAGCAGGTTTTATCACATAATTAAAGATGAAACCTAATTTATTCTTGTCTCTGCATTAGGGACATGCATGCACCTGTCTGTCTGCACGTACACACGTGTATGTACATGTATGTGTGTGTTCAGACATGTCACACAGCTGCAGTGAGCCCACTCGAGGCTGTGCCCTGGGTTTGCTTCTTTTCAGGTCTGTAGAGGTTTGACAGGTATTTTTACACATCAGTCTCAAAAACCAGTAGGCAACATCATTTTTCTAGGAAAAAAACATAGAATTACTAAGGTTGGAAAAGTCCTCTGGGATTGAGTCCAGCCATTCCCCCATCACTGCCAAGGCCACCACTAACCCCTGTCCCCAAGTGCCAACGCCTGACCACCCTTTCAGGCAGTAGTTTTTCCAATATCCAACCTAAAGCTCTCCTGGCACAACTTGAGGCTGTTTCCTCTTGCCCTGTCCCTGTTCCCTGGGAGCAGAGCCTGACCCCCACCTGGCTGTCCCCTCCTGTCAGGGAGTTGTGGAGACTGAGAGGGTCCCCCTGAGCCTCCATTTCTCCAGGCTGACCACCCCCAGCTCCCTCTGCCACTCCTCACTGGAATTGTGCTCCAGACCCTTCCTTCTCTAGGAGTGGGTGTTTTTTCAACCTGACTTTTCTTTCTGGAAAAGCAACCAGAGATTCCTTCTCCTTTCTGCATTCCTCATTCCCCAGTTCCATACCTGCCTGGTGAGGAAGTAGGGAGTCAGAAGGTGAGAGAGGAGGTAGAACAAACCTCCCACGTGCCACAGGCACCATCTCAGGTGACCTCAGCCAGAGCGTTGTCGGCCCTTAGCCCTCTGCAGCGCTGTTCCGAAACACCAACGTGGAGGATGTGCTGAATGCCAGGAAGCTGGAGAGGGAGCTGCTGCGGGATGAGTTCCAGAGGAAGAAAGAGCAGGATAAACTGCAGCGGGAGAAGGACAAGCTGGCCAAGCAGGAACGGAAGGAGAAGGAGAAGAAACGAACACAGAAAGGCGAGCGGAAGCGGTAGCTGGGGATTTCCAGTTGGACTCTCAAAGGATAAAATTAATTCTGAATATGGTGTGTGTTTAAAAAGCAGCAAGAATGCCAGGCACGTGGACGGGAGCAGTTCTTGGAAAGTGGTGCCTTTTTTTTCCTTTTTTTTTTTTGTTTTGTTTTGTTACATAGCAGAACAGAATCTCTGAGTAGCTCCTGGACTCAGTGTGCCCTGTGCTTGTGGTATCAGTGTCCCAGTTAGTGCTCGTGGCCAGTGTCTGTACCAAAGAAGGGTGAAGTGATTATGTCTGTCTTGTTAAATTGATCCATTTTTACTTCTGACCACGTGGGAGCAGAGCATGGTGTAGGAGCAGCCCCTGCACTGGCCGTGCTTTGAGCTGAGCCTATCCTGCCATGAGCCAGGACACGCTGCCCTGGGGCACGCATGAATTCATTGACACAAGCCTTGAAAAATGTCTCTGCAAATCGCTGTGTTTGCACTGCTGAGGCCGACACTCCAGCCCTGCTCAGGCTGGGAGAGCAGGCCTGGGGCTGAGCTCAGCACAGGGCAGTGCTGGGCTGCAGCAGAGGAGCGAGATGTGTGAAACAGAGGTGAGCTGCACTGATGTGACTGCATCACCTGTGGCCTGTGAGTGAGGGAAACACTGCCCGGGCAGGAGCGTTGGCCTCAGCAGCAGCAAACCACACTCCTAACGCAGTTTTAGGACTCCAGAGAGCTGGAAAATGGTGTTCCCTAATGTTCTGTGGGGTGAACGTGGACTGTTAGTTCCGCAGCTGTTGCCAGGGTGAAGCTCTGAAGCTGGTTTGGCACAAGCAGGGTGAACCAGGGATGCACTGGGGTCGCTGCCCATTGGGCACAGCTGCCATCAGGAACTGCAGTGCTCCTCCTCTCCCCGAAGGGCTCGTTCCTGCTGCTCCAGCCTTTTTGTGATGGTGTTGCCTGCTGGGGAAGGAGAACACTAATCCTGTGAACTGAGGGGGAAGGAGGGGCTGTGGAGGAACGGGTGTGCCTGGGCTCTGTGCTGCAGCATGCTCCAGGTGTTTGCTGTGAGGTGACCTGTGCTGAGCTCCTGTGCTCCTGCACTCCCAGGGTGCCCAAGCCAGCACTGCTTTCAGCACTGCTCTGACTGCAGGGCCAGGCCTCCCCCTCAAGCTGCTGCTGTGTGTGTGTGAGTCTCCAGCTGCTTTATCTTTGGACTTGAATAATAAATCTTGATTGGCCAAGAAGTGAGTTCCTCTGAGTGATGTTGCCATTGGTGATGGCAGTGCCAGTGGTGTGTCCCGTGTCCTTGCTGGCCCCTTGCCCAGCAGCAGCATTTCTGAAGGCTTGCCTGTTGCTGCCTTGGTGCAGATGCAGCTTCATTCATGCCCTCTTTCTCAGGGCTGTGGTGCCCTCTTTCCTGGGAGCTGACCCAGCTGTGCTGCTCCCTGGTGCTCTCTTCCCAGCCTGGCCTGGTGCACTGCGGTGCTTCCTAGCTGGTATTTCAGGGACTGCGGTGGAACAGGGCAGGGGGCAGCTCTTGAGGGAGGGGGTGTCACTCAGCCCCAGCTCCACAGGCCAGCCTCATATCCTGGTGCCCTGGAGCCCAGCACCAGCTGGGGCTGAGGCTGGGTGAGGCACTGGCTCTGCCTGAGGCAGCCCTGGCCACCCGCGGGGCTCAGGAGGCTGGCAGCACGGGCAATCTCATCTCCTGCTGGCACCCCACTGGCTCTGGCAGCAGATGCTGCCCATCCTAGTCAGCCAAAGTGGCTTTTCCCAGAGCTCTGTGACCTGGCACTGAACTGCTCAGCCCTTGGCTTCCAAGGAGAATGCAAGCTGAGGGCTGGAGCTGCCTACCTGCACAGGCACGGCCCACCTGAGCCTGTCATGGCCTCCTGAGACCTTTGGTTGTGAGGAGCCAGGGAAGGGCAGCGTTCACCTCTTCAGGGGAGGAGGCCCTGAGCCAGTTCTGCTCACTGCTGTGCTCCAGAGCCTGTCCAGGAAAAACAGGCTACACTGTGTGTGCACATGCCTAGGAGTCTGCATGGATGCAAGAAGGGCACAGTCACACACATGGTGGGAACTGGCTCCCCCAGCCCTGCAGATCCCTCTGCAGGCACCACTGTCCCCTGCACTCCCAGCCAGGCACAGGGATCAGGAGCAAGGGCAAGTCCAGCCCTTTGGCTTCCAGCAGCTGTTCTGGGGCAGAGTGGAACCGTGGCCAGGAGCAGCACCAGTGGTGTTAGAAACCCTCAGGGCTGTTGGAAACCCAAAGTGAGCTGATGCTTCGCAGCCCATGAGGCTGCAGGACTGCCCCCTCTGCCCACCCCTGCCCCCCAGGACTATGGGCCCACCCCTTCCCGTGCCAGCAATTTGTGCCATGGATCGTGTGCCCAGGCAGGCAGCAACTCGGCTTCTGGAGCTCCAACCACTGCTGCTCCATTCAGGACAGTCAGCAGCGCACAGCTGGCACTGACAGCACGGAGTTATTTATAGAGCAGGAATACTCTGGACTCACCCCTAAGATTCCCAGTGCAGATGACAGAATTGCTGCATCAGCCTTCCCTGGCAGTGCAGAGCTTGGAGCGGAGACATTTGCAGGGAAGAAACATTCCCTACTCTGGCTCCCTTGGCATGTCCAACGTTATGGTCACAGCTGTCTCCAGAGAGGCATTTCAGCCTCCCCTCTGCTCTTTCCTGAACACAGTTCCATAACAGACCGAATGCTTCCCCCGGTCCCGCTTCAGGCTCGAGGAGCCCGGCCTGGAAACACACTTGCAGAACAGAAGCTCTTCAACAAAAATGAATTTATTTCTTATAGACAACTCCAGTCAGCACAGTCAGTTTTGCTTTGACATCAACACAGCCTGGGTCGAACTGAACAAGCCCCAGTGCAGTGGCTGTTAGGAAGCTGTGCTTGTTCTGCCCCTCTCACCCGGCAGCACTTCTGTCGTTGCCGTGATCACACCCCACCTTCTGCTGAGCCTTTCTCAGTCGTTTCTGCACATCATCTCATGACAATTTATCTAATGCTATCACCCCTTCTGCAAATCAGCATTCCCAGCAGCAGGAAGAACAGAGCCATGTCAGTACCAGGGTGTGCAGGCATGGTCAGCTCAGTAACTGTAACCCACTGTTCAAGTGGCTTCCCCAGGGCCACTCTGTCCTGAGCACCAGCGTCGGGTGCTGGTGAATCCATCACTCCTGCTCCTAAAGACTGAGAGCTGCAAGCAAACACCAGTGCTGGGAGCTGCCCAAATGCAGAAGGGAACTAAGAAGTCGAGAAGTTGACAATCAAATTTCAAACCAAACTAGTAACTTCAAGAAAATCCAAATTTCAGAACTTGGCACGACCTTTTCTGAAGTTAAATTAAAAACAACGCTCATTATTGAAGCTCCTTCACAGCTCTGCAGGACAATCCTGTCTGCCTGTCGTAGTTTGATTATGCTTAAATACTTTACAACAGTAGTTCATTTGTTCCCAAGAGCATTCCAAATACCTGAACACATTCACTAAATTCATGGTTTCACACAGCAATTATGCTCTACTGGTAATTTAGTGGCACCTGGTGCATATTGCCTTTCCCAAACGTAGACTTTAAAATCTCAAATTCATAAATATTTGTATTTTAAATATCTAGTTTTACATGAATATTGGGTATTTCTAGCTTTTTTTCTTTCTGTTTCCAGGTTTTACTTCAATAAGGAAACCATTTTACATCACAATCTGATCTGACACCAACCTCACACCCCGTCACACCACAGTCTTTAAGAATCATTATTTAAAAACCTATTTCCTAAAGCAAAACTAAAAGGAGTTATGGGGACAGTTGGACACCAGGCTTCACCCACAGGAGTTAAATAATATCTTGGCTGTTAATGAATTAGTCTGATTATTTTTTTAAGTTAACATTCACCAGTTTGGCTTTACAACATTCTGACCCTGCCCATCACGTTAACAGCTTAACCTGAGAGCCCTTAAGGCAAATCTCACTTCTCATCAAGATATAGCTTTAAATATGAACTTTAGCAGTTGAAACTTTGAAGTAACTAAAAAGAACCAAAAATTACGAGGAATTCACCTCTCCTCTCTCATACACACTGCGGAGCAGGTCCGTGCACGGCCCCGGGGCTCCCTCTGCCCCCCCTTCCCTGGGCCCTCGCGGGGCCGCGGCCGCAGCCGGGGGGGTCTCGGCTCGTTTCTCTTCGGGCACCGCTCCCTCCTGAGGAAGTCTCTCCCGAGCCCGTTTGCCAGCGGAGGGTTTGGGCAGGGTCATCTGGAAGGCGCACCACAGCACGGTGCGCACCTTGCGCGTGGCCAGGCACAGGGCTCGGAGCGCCGCGGCCAGAGCCAGCACCACTGCAGAGGGAGGAAACGGCCCTTTAGTCCCGGAGCGCTGCTGGGGCTGCCCTCGCCCCACACCCTCGGTCCCTGTCGTGTCTGACCTCGTCTGGCCCTTTACAGGTTTATAAAAGCTGCAATTGCATTTCTCTGCCCTCACGCAGCGAGGCAGGTGTGCCGTTTTTAGGTTCTGAGTTTGTTTGTTAAGGAGAACCTTCCTACTGATGCTGCACCCCGGGGCTGGGGTGCTCCATGTTCACACACACACACACACTAATGGCACCTGGGCCCTCCCCTTCTGGTCACAGCAGGGTCCTTCACCTGTCCTGCCAAGAAATCCTTACCACGGGTGAAGGAACAGCTCGTTTGGGGCACTGGACTGAAGCTCACAGCTCATGTTCTGTGAAGGGGTGCTGAACCGTGGGGCTGTAACCGTGGTCCCGTTACTCTGGCACAGGGTGCCCAGAGCAGCTGTGGATGCCCACCCCTGGCAGTGCCCAAGGTCAGGCTGGACAGGGCTTGGAGCAGCCTGGGACAGTGGAAGGTGTCCCTGCCCATGGCAGAGTTGGAACTAGATGAGCTTTAAGGACCCTTCCCACCAAAGCCATCCTGTGATTCTGTAATAAGTGCTTAATATTGGATCAGATGGAATGGAAAGGTGCTGTGGAAACAGGGCTGGGCAAGACCGGCTCCCAAACAAACCAGAACAGCTTCAGGCCTTTCCCTCCAGGTTTTGCCTGACGGAGCAAATACAGTTACTGCATCCAATAATTTAGTGTTCAAAAAAATCCTTCCCAACTGCTGCTCCAGGACAAGCAATGGGAGGCAGAGGACCAAGCTCCACCCCTCCAGGTAAGTAATCAGATCCCACTGTGCAGAGCCTCCTCTGCTCTCCCAGCAGCTGCACCAAGGACCTGGATGATCTCCGGGTCTGACAGCTCCTTCCCAGACTACTCTGTTCCAAAGACAATTGTTTTCATGGGCTTCGACACCCAAAAAACCCCTTCACCTTAACCAGTCCCATAATCTTCAGTCAAAGTAAAGAGAAACAAGAATGATGGGGAACAGGTGAAAAGAAAGAATGCTGCAGAGTGTCTTCTGAGGTAAACTTCAGCATTACAGAACTCCATGATGGGATACCCCAAAGAAGTAAAATAATCCCTGTAATTCAGAGGGAGAAAGAAAAGCAGAAGGGATCAGAAGATTCAGAAACAGCTGCTGACACAAGGTAGGAGGGCAGAGGAGCAAGGAGCAGGAATTTACCCTGACTCCCATCTCAGAGACAAAGGAACCTGCCACTCTGCCCGTTCACTGGTGAAAGATTAAGCTGAGTATTTGGCTTATTTGGAACACCATTAAGAATGAAGACATTCTGCCCATTGTATTTTTGTGCATCCACCCAAAATATGATTTGTAACTATGCCAGTCTAAGACAGACGATGCTTGAAGAGGAAATCCATTTGTAACCTAAGGCTATCTCAGTCACTTTGGGCAGATTCAGCAAGGAGATACCAAGGAAGTTCTAGACAAAGATAGAGCTGGAGGGTTCATAGGAAGAGGGATATGAGGGACAGGGAGAAGCAAGAGGCAATAGCTTAGTAACACCTCCAATCCCTGAATGTGTTATCAAAAAAACCCACTAATTTTTATTCCTTTCTAGTTCATTAATTGAATGAATGCACCTCCAAACTGATTTGATCTATTTATCTCTAAAACCCAGTTTCATTGTCTCCTCAAACCCTCATCCAAACCCCGCCCAGCCCGCCTTTGACAAAGCTCTAACACTGAAAAGTAAGTTAAAACTTGAATTACAACCCCCCTCACTTATTTTTGCAAGAAGCATTCAGCTCCCCAGCTACCTTCTCAAGGTACGTAAGCCCAGCTGTACCTCTCTCATCCTGGCACCTGGGAGGGCCGTGCCGCTGCCGGCTGGAAGCACTGACAATTTCATCCTTCCTGCAAGCCTGCACCACGTGGATCGACTCCAGGAGTTTGTCCAGAGCAGTGGAGATGTTGGCGTGCAGCGGGGAACTGCGCAGGCGCTCCATCTTCCCCAGTAAAGTCACAACCTAATGAACAATGCACATCTTACAGGGGTTCACACTGTACCCATCCACACTCACAGGGAAATTACCTAACTAGGGAGAACACATTAATTGTCATCATTACTTTCTTTTGAGAGAGTTCATGAAGTTACAGCTGAAGCAGTTTTAAGTTCTTACCCGGGATTTGTTATCTCCAAACCCAAAGCTGTGGTACAGCTGGGTGTGCAAAACTACAACACCCCAGTAAGGACCCCCAGGTTACTGGTTAATACCAGATCTGTACAGTTTTTGAGACCTCCATGAACAAAAGGTGGTTTCAGAACAACGTGCCTTTTCCTGAATTCAGAGCACTGCTGCAATTTCTGGGTGAAAACCCAGATGGGGACCTTGTGCTGTGCAGGGCAGCCTGGGCCAGCAGCAGTCACAGCTGCACTGGGACAGGGACAGGGAAAGCTGCTGTGGAACCACGTGTGGGCTGACTTCGGGATGAACACTCAACACTAAGGGAGCTGAGAACAAACATTCAGAAATAATTCAGGTTTGCTTAGTCCACTGAAAATGTGCATCTTTGTTGTTCTATCTTACACCAGTCACATCACTTGTGGGTTTCCCAGTGCTGAGTGACTCCTCAGCCATGGTCACATAATGCTGAGAACCTGGCTACTGGTCTGCAGAAAAAGAGAAACTAAAAAACCCCAAATTGGGATTCTCCTTGGGCCATGGCTACACTTAATGCCTTAAAGGAATGCATGTGACTGTCGAGAAGATTTAACTGGATGCTCCAGCTATGAAGAGTTAATCCCAGATTCAGCCACTCAAACCTTTGTTCCAGGGTTCCTCTCTGGCCATCACCAAGATTTCTGATGTTAGAATCCAGGTTAACGGCCCCACTCTGCTGTTGAGCATCCTTAAAACTACCTAACAAGGTACCTTACAAGGGTTTGAGGTGCTGTACCCTGAAGTTTGGCTCCTCAAATGGCTAGAGAGGCTTAAGCAGTGTTCTGGAGGCAGTTTTGAATTACCAGGACAAGGGCAGGCAAGCCTTCTAAACATGGAAGCTAAGGCTATTCTTTTGGGATTCAGAGAGCAGGAGTGTTGGTACACTAAGCCCATCCATGTCTTCCAGTCCATCCCTCAGCTGGCTGAGCAGCACCAGGCAGGTCCTGCAGGCAGTGAGCAGACACAGCTCCAGGGATTCTTTCTCCTGTGTGAGGCAGGCAGGACAGGCTGCTGCTCCCCCCTGCTGCCCAGTGGCTGGCCCAGCACTGCTGCTGCCTCCAAACCCAGCACTTCCCAGAACCCTTCCACCCCACAGCCCCTGGCAGGGGGGACAGCTTGGTTTCTGCTTCTCCTTGCCTGCAGCACCAGCACCATGGCTCTGGTCTCTGGGCCTCAGGAGGCCACAGCAGCCCCTCACCATTCTGATGGTGGAGTTTGTGCTCCCTCCTCCCCCAGCTGTCACCTCCCCAAGGACCCTGGGGCTGTCAGCAGCACCGTGGTTTGCCCACAGAGCTCAGCAGATGCCAGTCTCCCTTGCTCTACTGGCTTAAAGAGCAAACTGGTAACAGAAACTCAGGCTGAAGGTGCATCAGATAATCATTCTGCATTAAAATATACCAGACTCTAAAGCAAATATATATGTCAATATCTTCCAAACATTAATTAAACCTGGTTTTTCCCACAAAGACCTCCTCCATCACAGTGTCTCCAAATCCACAGTGAACATTTCCCTGCCGAGCTGCTCTGAATGCAGCACCCCTGAGAGCTGTGCACAGGCTCCAGGACTGGATGCTGCACCACGAGCATGCTCCTGCACCGGGAACCACATCCTCCTGACACATGAGCCTCAGCCCCTCTGTGGTTCCTTGGAAACAGCACCCTGGAGCTGCAGAAGCTCTCACAGGGACTGCTGAAATGCTGTTCCCTGCACAGCAATGAAGAACAAAGCTATTTTGGGAAAAGCTGCTCTGATCATCTTACCTATCTCACACTGTACTCTAAGTTCTGTGGGATAAGCTCAATAGATTTTTTTTAGTCCTACAACTCACTCTGGCTTGTTCCCGTAGCTGATCCACAATTAAGCGATCAACCCTTGATGGATTTGATGTCAGCCTTGGAATTGGAATGTTGTTAGTACTGGAAACCTTCTTCCCTTGGAAATTCTTAGCAAGAGCTGATTCAGTCTGCAGGAAAACAAAAGAACAACTCCCTCAGAATGTACATGCAGAGTGTGCTTCATTACAGAAACAAGAAAAAATATTGGGTTCAATTTCTTCCCATCAGGGTTTTGGAGATTTTTAAAGGAGACAATGAGGATTCAGGCATTTGGGATTTAACCCTCTGGTGAGACAATCACCTGCTTTAAGTGAACAACTGCTTTACTCAAAGCAGTTCAACTAAAGCAATCGTGCCAGCACACCGTGTTCCAGCAGTGCTATGTCTGCTCACTCTGACTACAGCCTGTACTGGTTTTGCCTGGAAATAAAATGGAGGCAAGTCAGAATTACAGGGAAAAAAAATGACCAAACAGATGTGGATCTCACACATAAAATTAAAATAGAACTGTTTCAGTCAGCAATTAACCTCATTTTTGTACAGATTAAACTACAGAAAGATTTTTTCCTAAGCACCCTGGTCCAGTGGAAGGTGTTCCTGCCTTTGGCAGGTGGGTGGAGCTGGATGGTTTTTAAGGTCCCCTCCAAACCAAACCACTCCAGGATTCTATATTTTATTTAACCATCAGAAAACTATTTTGAAAATTATTGGCAAGATTCTAAGTTTCCATCTCTTTCATCCCCTTGTTAGGTGACTCTAAAACACCCATAACAATGTAGGATTACCTAAAACTGATTTAAAATTGCAATTCTTGGGATGGTTTCATAAATGGTCCACTATCAACAAGAGCATGAAGTGCCAAGACAAGGGGGAATGGCTTCACACAGAGGGAGCAGCTTTAGACTAGATATCAGAGATAAACTGTTCCCTGTGAGGGTGGAGTGCCCTGGCACAAGTTTTCTAGAGCAGCTGTGGCTGCCCCATCCCTGGAAGTGTTCAATGCCAGGTTGGATGGAGTTTGGAGCAGCCTGGGATAGCGGGAGGTGTCCTGCCCATGGCAGGGGGTGGCACTGAGGGAGCTTTAAGGTCCCTCCCAACCCAAACCATTCTGGGATTCTGTGATAAAGCTGAATTTCTCCCACCACGGCTCCTGGCCGTGCACATGCCAGCTTTTTCTCTCTTGCACCCCAGACACCATCTCCCCCTCCTGAAGCTTCCTCTGTACAAAGCAACTACTGGCTTTTGTCAGGAAACACCACCAAAAAAATCCCCACGTTACATCTTCTTGGAATTGGTTTCTTTGTAGGGGCTGGCACAGGGGAACTCCAATAGTGCCAGGTGACATTTGGCCCAGCTTCCCCCACAGACAAGCCCAGGTATTGAAATTCAAACCTCATCTCAGCTGGTGAAATGAAGACAGGTTTTCCTACAGACCAAAAAAGGCAACTGCTTTTACCAGGGCTCCACACAGCACTACCTGAGCCTTTTATTGTAAGGGTTTTAATTAAATGACCCTTCCCTCAGCCTCTGTTTCGGGAAAAAAAAAAACAAAACAAACCAAGAACCCCTTCAAATACACCTTAGGTTTAAACCTTCAGGGAAACAGGAGGTAGGAATTCAGTATAGCTTCTAAAAAATGGAATTGAAAGAACGAAAGTTTAGTTTCCATTCAAAACATATTTACTGGATTTGCTTTCAAAGTTCCAGAGGCACTGTATTTATTGTATTAACAAAAAAGGTTCCTCCTGAACACATCTTCCCCAGCCCTGGGACTGGAAAAGCCCCTGAATTCCTGCTTTTAGTGCAACATTCCATACAACATTAGCTATGCTTCCAGCCAGGCCACAAATCTCCATACCTTTCACTTTCTGTCCCAAAACAAACTTGTAACTTTAAAGTCCCATCAAGCATTTCAACTTCTCACAGCAGAACTAGCCATGATCTGTGACTGCACTGAGCAGGATGAGATCTACATCAAATCTGTGATGTTATTCTGGTTTGGTTTTCTTACCTTCTTTCTTTCTTTCTCCAGCGCTCTCCACTGCTCGTAACACTCTTCCAGTCTCACATGCAGCTCGCTGGCAGGCCCACTGCGACTTTTAACTTGCTTTTGAAATCCAAATGCTGACACAAAACCAGAAAGGGCATTGTCACCGTACATCTTCTCTGTGAAGCACGGGTAGAGGCGTTTGAGGTCGTCCTGGGAGAACAAGGTGTGAGGCTCCACCAGAGGCACCACAGACCGGCCCAAGAGGTGAGCAGATCTCATGGGGAAGGTGCTGGGGCCCAGCTGCCGGTTCCGCCTGAAGTCACCCACCACGCAGTTGGGAATGCCTGGAGCCTGCAGGCAGCTCCCAGCAGCAATGGCACCGGTGTCCCCGTTCCCTGCCCCGAGATGCAGCTGCCCCTGAGACTCCAGTAACTCCTGGTACATGTCCTGAAACACCCCATCCACCTGGTTCTGCCCTTCCAGATCACAGTGCTCGCTCTGCGGCTTCAGCTGGAAACGCTTATTGTTCAGATTGTCAATGATCCCCAACTGCTGAGCCAAGTAACTGTCACAGAATCCATTTGGCTGCTTCAACTTCTTCTCGCTGAGGTACTCGATGAGGTTCTCTTCCCCACCCCTAACCAGGGCTTCCATGCACGCAGCTGCCCGAGCTCGCTCTGCAGTGCTGTAGCCGAAGTCAAGGCTGGAGAGGAATGGGTTGTCTTGACAGTACTTGTGAAGTAAATTACTATTTAAAGGCAAATTTGAAGATGGCAACTGAAAAACATCATTAGAATGACGAGAGCTTTTTGGAAATGGAGGTGACTGATTATTCAGTTTCAACAAAGGGTTTGGATTCTGGAAGGGGCCAGAGGCCGTGGGTTTGGTTTGGATGTTCATCCACCCTGGCCTGGCACTAGAGCCTGCTGAGGGGACTGCTGCACTGGGCAACAGCGGGAGTGATTTATAGAATTCAGGATTCTGAAGATCGGCCTTGGAAAACTGCTGCTTTTCCACACCATTATTCCCTGGACAAGCTGCAAAAGATTTTAGTCCATATTCAAATTTTTGCCCAAAATCAGTGCTGAAGGAAGATTCGCTTGCAAATTGTTTTTCTGATACAAGTCCTACAGACTTGGGAAAGGCAAAGTCATGCTGATCTGAAATTGTATCTTCAAATTTTTTCTGAGTTCCTGATTTAACTTGAAATAATTTAGCATAGGGCTCTGCATCCAGAGATGGTGCCTCAGGGGTTCCATTTACCAGCTTTCTATTTTCTTGGAGGCTACAACTGGTGCCCTTGTTGGGCTTTGCTTTACCAGCATGAGAATATTCAGTGTATCTGGTAAAATCTGTGTTCTCATTGTATCTGTGACACTGTGGAAGGAACGTTTCTGCCCGCTTTGGGTGCACCTGTGCATCTGCTCCTTTGGGACACACCTTCTCCCTTCCATAGGAATAAGCATCAGCTCCCGAGTCTTTGATTGCTTCCGAGTACCCAGCCTGGGCTGCAAAGGTGTTTTTCAGGTAGGGGTAGTTCTGGTATACAGGTGTTGTCTTCACACTCTCATTAGCCTGCAAGCTGCAGCCATTGGCACGATCACTCCTGGCAGAGTACAAGCTCTGCTCTTCCAGGTCCACGCCGGCAAAGCCGCGGTAACAATCGTCTGCTTTCTGCTGCGCCACCAGAGCGGGACTCTGCAGGAACTGCTTGTCAGCAGCAGGGAGGGACTCGGTGCCATAGAAACCCTGCTGGGGCACTGCTCCAACAACTGCCCTCCTGGCTTCTGGCAACAGGTCATGGTGCTCCATTCTGCTCGTGTTCACTGGCCACACTGACTTCAGGGCAGGAGGGCAACTCCTTGAAAAACAAGAAACACATGGTTAGGCGCTGATCTGTGCTGCTGCTCTTCATTCCCAAACACACAACAAGGTTTAAGAAACTAATTATTCCCAAATCAATTCTTTCAAATGATTTCAAGATGTCTGACTTCAACTTCTACCCAGTCCTGTCATCCTCAGTTTCCCATATCCAGCTTGTCTAAACACACCACCACATCTCAGGAGGTGTGGACAGGCCTTCAAGCTGCAAGGGATCTGTACACATCAAACCCTGGTCTGTCAGTCCTGTCCATCATCACCAAAATACTCCTGGCTCAGCACCAAGTTCAGGCACCCAGACTGCCCTCAGTCTTCCAAACCCATGCCCCAGCACTCCACAGAAAAAGCTTCTCTCTCACTCCCTTATGCACTGCTTCCTGCAGGTAAAGCCAGAGCATCCCAGCACACCTCATTTCTTTCCACTGACCAGCATGAATGAACACAGGACCATCAATCCCTGACTGCCAAGGTGAACTGTAAACAGACTTAGTAAAGGGAAAATGTTCCTGGAAGCCACTGCAGGCCAGATCTGGCAGCACTGGATCAGCCCTGCCTGTCCACAGCAAAGGAATTACTGAGTTGTCTTGTGATATCAAGACTGACTCTGAAGTTTTCCCTGATTTCAGCCACATAACTCAGCACTCATAGAAAAATCACTGGAATTGTTTGGGGAGACAGAAAGGAAAAGCAGTGCCTGGCTTGGGAACCTGAGAACTGGGCTCTCTGTCTTGTCTCTTAGACCTGGAAAAGACAGAGAGCTCTGTAAGAATCTTGGGGACGCTGGACCTGCCCCCTTCAGTTCATGTGTTATGACTATGGAATTGTCTCTTCCTGTGCAGGAATAGAGGCAAAATAAACCTGACATTTAGAAACACAAACATTGCTTAGGTAGCACTAACAGGAAGAAACATTAATTTTGCATGGAATTTTCTCTTGCCAGTTCAGACAAATGTGAAGGAGTCTGTGCTCTGTGTATTTTTTCTGTGAATTTACATTAATTAAGGAAGAAACCTAAAGTCTGAATTTAGTCTTGATTAAAATAAAAAAAACAGACCAAGGCATACATCCAGGGGATTCATCTGAATACAGCATGTCCACAACACTTGTTAAGATCTTATTAAAAAAATGCCAATTAACAAGTTCTGTAAACACCAGAGAGCCAGAAGCTGCCATGCAATCTCAGTGCCTTGGGAAAAGCTTCCAAATATCCCAAGTGAAACGCTGGAAGATGACGGGAAGGGAGAGAAGGCTCACAGAGCAGGGCCAGCAGCAGATGGAGCTGACTCAGGAGCACAGTGAGATCAGAGAGGGGACTTTCTGTCACCTGCACCTCACTCACCCCTCAGCAAAGCACGGCTGTGGTTTGTCTTGTTCTTCCAAGATGTTTGACACGAGTCCATACAAATCAGTTTCACTGCCATAATCATTCCTTTCGGGCTGAATCCTGAAAACCAACTGTGTATTAATACAAACAATTCCTTCATTCATTGTACTTCCTATGTTAAATTAAACAGAAAAATATAATCCATCTACTCCAACACACACACACACTCCCCCTGTCAAGGATGACTACCTGGACTTCAGGTTAATCTGAGGAGCAGCAGGTGGCTTGGTGTCATCTGTACACGTAGACCAAGGGGGGTACAAAAGGGAAGGGTCCATGGGTGCAGAGTACTCTGATGTTGAAAGGGAAGAGCTGTAGGCCTGAGGTAACTCCACATTTTCTTCATTCTGCATTTAATGTACAATAAAAGCATTTATTTAACATGAAACACATCTAACTGTCATTTTGTCATTGTACATGGTTGTAACTGAGTTCACTGTTGGAGGAACCAGCACATGAGAAGTAAGCAAGCTACACACTTGGAATCTAACTGACTTCAGGCCATGTTAATGTATTTAAGCAGAATTCTCAGGATTCTTAAGCAGAATTCTGTCCCTTCCCTTGCTCTCTGTGTGGCAGATGGAAGCTGATGGTATCATTCTCACCTTTCACCCCTCTTCTGAGCCCAAACAGATGCTCTCAGCTGTGCTAAACTAGTGTTGCTTAAGGCTCATGGAAAGCTTTTGTATTTTACATCCTGCCTGGCAATTGTTTAAGAAGAAGGTGCTGGAGCTGCACATCACAACTTCTTTGTCACTCAGCCTTGTGTTCTCTGTGTCCTGAGCTGACCTTTGCTGGAAACTGAGGAGGGGACACCTCCCCAAGCACCCAGAGACCCCCCCCCAAAAGGCCTAGATGGGCATAGTAACAAGTATAGGTACTGGACTTGTGAGATGCTTTCTTCCATCCCACCAGACACCAAAGTCAGGAGCTGTTTGCATTTGAATGGGAGAATCCACAAATGGGGCCAAAGGCTCGATTATACTGGACCTTGCCACAGGGATTTAAGAACAGCCCAAGGTCTTTGGAAAACAATGTAAAACTCTGTATTCTTGGGACTGGAATGGGAGGCATCACAAAAAGTCTAGTGAAGAAATATGAACCACACTGTGCACCCACAGATCCAACAGCAGCCTCCTCCAGGACAAGCCAAAAAAGGAACACACCGGGAGGTTATTGGGGAATAGACTTCTCTCATTGCCATGGCAGAACGGGTATCAATGCTTCTTGGTAACAGCTGATGCATTTCCTGGGGGCCTGAAGCTTTTCCCTGCCCAACCAATCAGGCTGAGCAGTTAGGTGAGGTACTACTGAGAGAGATCGTTCCTAGGCACACGATACCTATAGGTGTGTCAGCAAACTGTCCCGGTTCTGGCCAGGACGGGGTTAATTTTTGCAGCAGTGGAAAGGGGACCCAGAAGTTACTCTGTACCACCCAACCTCATTGCCTGGGGTGGGGGAAAGGGGCTCTTTCCCAGGGAGAAGCGGGGAGGGAGCCTGCCCAGTATTACTGGAAACCATTCCATGTGAATGCTTCCCTGTACCCTCTCCGTGAGTGCTGGTGCTGTTACCTTCCCTGTTCTTCTCTCACGGCTGCTCCCAGTAAACTGTTCTTAGCTCAGCCTGTGATCTTTGCCTTTTGTGCCTCCAGTTCTCCTCTCCACTGTGCCACAGCAGGGAGGGGAGATCAGCGTGTGGTTTGGAGAGTCTCAGGGGGAGAACTGAGCTGGGAGGTGCCATTCCCAAACCAGGACAGCCTTAACTGGCACCCAACAAACGTTGAGACACAAAGGGTTGGGTTAACAACAGATCTGTCCAGAGCAGGCTGGCAACAAATCTTATCCAAGCATTTGCTGGACTGGGTAGGGAGCACCAGGCTCTGGGGAAGACGGACAGTGCAGTGGACTGTTAAAAACCACACTGGAAACAGGGGCTGGTGGGACCTTCAAACATTGGATTCTACATTTAGTGAAGGCCACCTGGCCAGTGAATACCCGAGGCTACACCAACCCAGCTGGCCCTGCCATCAAAACCTCCATGTATCATAGAAGGAACACAGGACAAAACAAAGAGGCCTCGGATGCTGCCACCAGCACTACTGAGGGTCAGAATAACACCTAGACCTAGAGATAAACTCAGTCCTTTTGAAATCTGTACAGGAGACCTTATCAGGTGGTCTCTTCCAAACCACATTCTGTGAATATCTGGGCCAAGAACACTTGTGTAATTACGTTATGTCCCCAAGGAGAGTTTTGTCCTCTATCAACAAGTACTTTCACTGCAGAAATCTAATTGATCTGGACCTTCCTGTTCACGACATCCAGGTGGGAGACTGGGTCTGAGGCCATGGAACAATGAGGCACCAAAGGAACACAGGAAAGGACCACACCAGGTTTATTTCACAACACGCAGAGCTGTGAAACTTCAAGGACTAGAGCTGCGGAAGCACCATTCAGGACTGAAGAAAACTACAGGACCAGGTGAGTGAGAAACCATCTCCTCTGGACCTTTGGGACTAAGCAAGTTAAAAAGTAACTTCAGGAACTGTGCCTGGGAAGAAGGCCTGTCTTACACAGAGCTTGAATGCCCTCAAGGGGTAGTAGCAATTCCAACTGCACTCATTATTTCAGACAAACACAACTGCACAGACCAGGACTGCAAAGACAGTGCCAGATGTCAAACTTGCTATAATGTTGGTAAAATTTTACACTGGTTAGGATTCTTACTGTGAAATGTTTCCTTGAATTGCCTCGACCTTTTTGAATATGAAACTTACATATGTAATCCTTTTGTTTTCTTGTCCAGCCAAAGATGGCAACAGGAAACCAATTGTACAATGGTTTAAGGAGGATGGAAGAGAATTAAATTATTAATTAATGTTACAACTAGATGGGAATCTGACAACACACATTCTCTAAAATTTCCTTTGATGCATAAGGAGGATGAAGGTAATATCATTGCTGAGGTATAGGAGATAAAGCAGTAGCAGAAAGCCACAGGATACAAGTAAGGGTCAAAGGAAACCCCAGACCATTAACACCTCCCAAAGCACCTCAAATCTGGGAAATCAGCCTGCATGTCATTAAGGAAGCAGGGAAACAACAAATACTATTTAACATTGACTATACTTAAAACTTTAGTATATAGTATTCATGCTATTATTGCTCTAGACCTGTTCAATAATGGAAGCACAAGGCATCCAACAGGACACAGAGCATGGACCCATTCAGAAAGAAACAGATGACAAAGCACAGGTGCCAGCACCTGTACAGCACATGGACAGCAGCTGAAGGAAATACAATTGAAATTCAAGATTTCTGCCTAGATATGGAACAGAACAGCTGTAATTTTGAAATTCCACCAGTGATTAATACAAAAATGACACTCAGATACATGAGTGAAAGGTGGGTATGCTTTAGTACTCGTTGTGAAGATACAGAAATAAATAATTCAATCACATTCTAATTTTTGTGTTTTTAAATTTACCCAGCTCAGAGATTCTAACTATTCAACCCCCAGGAGCTTCCTTTCAACTACTAAGAAAAGCCCTATATCTTAATTTCAACCATACAACCCAGCCCTATGGGTATGAGCCTTACGCTGGTATAAAAATTGCTACAATGTAAAAATTTGCAAAGGCACTTAAAAGCAGCTAAAAACAATAGCAGAAACACTTTCTTACTATCCACCATGACACTAAACAAATCCATCAGGTAATGGAATGAGCAAAGAAAGACGGGAGATCACCACAAGTGGGATATCTTATTTAAGGCCGCACAAGCTCAGCGACTGCATTAGGCAGGAACTGTGGATTGGACAGGCAGGTTTATGCAAACTTCAGTGTCTGAATTCTCTCTCTTTTCACTCCTTGCTGTGCTTGGTTTGTGGGAAACTTCCCCAGGCACAGAATAAACAACGTCTCCTTTCTCAACCTGACCCTTCCTCTACGCTTAGAGAGTTCTTAAAACCAGCAACAATGTTAGCCTAAAACTTCTGCTCCACTTTCTACTGGTTGATCCCTGCCAGGAGTTAGGAACTAGACCCCCTTTCTCCCCATCATTACAGAGTGTTAAGGTACTGAAATAAACTTACAGCCGATTGATTTCTTGAGGAAAGGCACTATATCCTGATGAAGTGAAGAGGAACATCTTTATCTTTATCTAATCTGTTTGGTTGAGACACGATAGGCCTTCTTAACTCTCAGTAAGTGTCTGTACTTACTGAGTACAAACAACAAACGGTGTTTTTGCAGGGTTAAAGACTCACAATACACTCCTTTGTGGAGCAGAGTAGTCTGACAAAATAACAAGTCCTGGATGAAGAAGCAGCAATCCTGGTCTCGAAGGTACTGGGAATGAATTTTCATTTGAGTCTTTTACCTCAGCGAAAGTGTAAGGCTACGAAAGGCAAAACTTCCAAGAGAGAGCTGACATATTAACTGCCCTGGCACTTTCTGTTGATCAGACTAAGAACTGGCTCATACAAACTCTTGGACTACAGAAATATCTGAGGCAATAGCTAAGGCTCTCCTTCTTACCCACTTTGCAGTTTTCCTAGAAGAGCTGTTTGCTCCTCACTCTGCCTACAATTGTTTATGCCATTAACATGAACATTTCACCACAACAATGGTGAAATACCATTTCAACAAACATCCCCTACAGCTTCATCAGTGACTGCTTTAGAAAAGCCACCGTCCCCTCTGATGAAAGTTACAACAATGAAGATTTACTGCAGTTACATCAAACACTGTGATTTACGTTCACCAGCGTAAGCGAACACTTTAGAAACGTCTTCCGACCGTTTTGTTCACAAGCAACCCAAACTCTTGGAGAGCTATAAAAACAATCAATAACCAACCGAACCTGTGATTTGTAGCAGCCATAGAGCGAGGCAGAGCCCGGCAGGGCAGTGCTGAACACATCCGAGGGCCTCCCGCCCGCTTCCGCGCTGCCCCAGCAGCGGCCGCCGCCTCGGAACGCCACGTTGGGCTGCGGGGACAGGGAAAGGACAGGGACATCAGAACACAGCATGGCATGAGGGGCTGCGGGGACAGGGAAAGGACAGGGACATCAGAACACAGAACGGTGTGAGGGGCTGCGGGGACAGGGAAAGGACAGGGACATCAGAACACACGGAATGGCGTGAGGGGCTGCGGGGACAGGGAAAGGACAGGGACATCAGAACAGAACGGCATGAGGGGCTGTGGGGACAGGGGAAGGACAGGGACATCAGAACAGAACGGCATGAGGGGCTGTGGGGACAGGGGAAGGACAGGGACATCAGAACACACAGAACGGCATGAGGGGCTGCGGGGACAGGGACATCAGAACACACAGAACGGCATGAGGGGCTGTGGGGACAGGGAAGGGACAGGGACATCAGAACACACAGAACGGCGTGAGGGGCTGCAGGGACATGGAAAGGACAGGGACATCAGAACACAGAATGGCATGAGGGGCTGCGGGGACAGGGAAAGGACAGGGACATCAGAACACAGCATGGCATGAGGGGCTGTGGGGACAGGGACATCAGAACACACAGAACGGCATGAGGGGCTGCGGGGACAGGGAAAGGACAGGGACATCAGAACACACAGAACGGCATGAGGGGCTGTGGGGACAGGGAAAGGACAGGGACATCAGAACACAGAATGGCATGAGGGGCTGCGGGGACAGGGAAAGGACAGGGACATCAGAACACACAGAATGGCGTGAGGGGCTGCGGGGACAGGGACATCAGTACACACAGTCATAATTACACGCAGACACACAATTATAAACAGAGCTGAAGTTATGGGTTTTATACCAATGTTAACTTAAAGCTCATCCAGTTCCAACCCCTGCCATGGGCAGGGAACCCTTCCTCCCACAGCAGCAGGGGAGTTATTCAGCCTTCACACATTCCTGGACACCTCTGGCCCTTCCACCACTTCTCCCAAACACTGTTTAAGTTACATGATGGCATGGATGTGCATTTCCAGTTGTCAGGAGCTGGAAATTTCCTACAATACACGTTCTGAGAGCTGTGGTGGAAATCTGCTCCGTCCTGTAACTATGGGAGAAACAACTCCAACTAGAGGGACACCCCTCCAAGTGCCAGAAACCACAGGCCAGCAGGAGCAAGGAATGAGAACAACCAAAAGCTGAGGGCTCTTCTCTTCTCCCAGGGGTGAGGCATGCAAGGAAAAGCCAAACTGGCTGGCTAAAACCCCCTCTAGCCAACAAATAAAAAAGTGAAGTTATTGGCATATTACCATAGCAGCTCATTTGGAATGATTAATAAATTCAGAAAAGTCAAAGTTTCCCAGAGTCAGGGTTCTGACTCTGAGTTCTGCTCTCTAGAAACACATCTTTCTGCAGCTCCCAAGTGATCTTCATTGTAGCTCACACCACTGTTAAGCCCTGGTATTTTTCTGGCACATTTTCCAAATAAGTGAGCATACCAAGTTATTGTAGAGCTCGGCTCTATGTCCTGAGCTTACTGTGCCATGTTTTCTCCTCAGAGATTGCCATTCACCTGACACTGCGATCCCACAGAACAAGGGCAAACTTGTAGGGCCAGAAGCAGCCCTAAGACACCCCCATACCCACACTTTCTTCCTTCTTCCACAAACAGGTGTTTTTCAGGATGCTGAGGGGTACGTTCCCCACAGCCCCGAGCTCCGTGTCTCACACCTGCTCCCACACGGGAGAAGGCCGGATGCCGGAGGGGGCAGCAGGGCTCGGACACCCGCCGGGCTCGGGCCTCGGTGCCCTCCCAGCGCCCAGGGGGTCAAGCCCAAGACAGCCGCGGCGACCCGCCGGGTGCGTTCGCGCACAGCGAACCCTCTCCCCATCTCGGTCCCCGTCCCGCTCCCGTCCCTCACCTCCATGGCTCCGGGCCGGTCTCGGCGCGGGCCCGCGCGGGGCGGCCTGAGGCGAGTTCCGGCCGTTGTCCTCGCGCCGGCCCAACGGCCGCCCCACCCCGCGCGCCCCCGCCCATTGGCCGGCGCCGGGGGGCGCTCGGCCAATCAGCGCCCGCGCGGCCGCCTCGCGCCTCCCCGCGCAACGTGAGCGGCTCTGTTGGCCATGCGGCGACAGCCGCCCGGCGAGCGAAGCGCTGCGCCGCGATTGGCCCCGCCCGCCGGCGCGCAGCCAATGGAAAAACAGCTCGCTCGTGCCGCCCGCCAATGAGCGGCCGCGGAGGCGCCGCTCGCCCGGAGACAGCGCCCCGAGCGCCCCCTGTCCCTGTGACCCTCCGAGCCTGTCACCCCCTGTGACCCTCCCGAGCCTGTCACCCCCTGTGACCCTCCGAGCCTGTCACCCTCTGTGACCCTCCGAGCCTGTCACCCCCGTCCCTGTGACCCTCCGAGCCTGTCACACCCGGGCCCTGTGACCCTCCGAGCCTGTCACCCCCTGTGACCCTCCGAGCCTGTCACCTCCTGTCCCTGTCACCATCCCGAGCCTGTCACCTCCTGTCCCTGTGACCCTCCGAGCCTGTCACTTTCCCGAGCCTGTCACCCTCCGAGCCTGTCACCCCCTGTCCCTGTGACCCTCCGAGCCTGTCACCCCCTGACCCTGTGACCCTCCCGAGCCTGTCACCCCCTGTCCCTGTGACCCTCCGAGCCTGTCACCCTCCCGAGCCTGTCACCCCCTGTCCCTGTGACCCTCTGAGCCTGTCACCCTCCCGAGCCTGTCACCCCCTGTCCCTGTGACCCTCTGAGCCTGTCACCCTCCCGAGCCTGTCACCTCCTGTCCCTGTGACCCTCTGAGCCTGTCACCTTCCTGAGCCTGTCACCCCCTGTCCCTGTGACCCTCCCGAGCCTGTCACCCCTGTCCCTGACACCCTCCGAGCCTGTCACCCTCCCGAGCCTGTCACCCCCTGTCCCTGTGACCCTCCCGAGCCTGTCACCTCCTGTCCCTGTGACCCTCTGAGCCTGTCACCTTCCCGAGCCTGTCACCTCCGGGCCCTGCCCGCCCCGGGCCCTGTCACCTTCCTGTTCCTGTCACCCCTGGGCCCTGTCCCCCCCCCAGCACTGTCACCCCTGGTTCCTGTCACCTCCGGGCTCTGTCACCCCCTCTGGGCTCTGTCACCCCGAGGTCCTGTCACCCCTCCACTCCACCCTGACCTGTCATCCTCGAGCCCTGTCACCCCCCTGACCCTGTTACCCACCCCGACCCCGTCACACCCCCACCCCAAGCTTGTCACCCCATCCCCGGAGCCTGTCACCCCTGAGCCTGTCACCCCCCCAGACTTTGTCACCCCCCCTCACACCCCATCATTGTCCCAGGCCCTGTCAGTCACCCCCTGACCCTGGCGCCCCGTTCCCGTCCCTCAGCCGCTGTCCCCTCTCGCCAAGCACAAGGGTCCCGGGGACCTGTGGCCCAGCCAGGGGACTGCCACCCAGGACACAGCCGGAGCTGGGGACCCCAGACTCTGCACACACCTGTAAGGGCATCAAAGCCAAGCATTTCCTCAGTTTGAGGTCTTATTTTGCTATTTAATTATCGCACCAAGGTTAGGTGACCTGGCAGAGGGAAGCCTGGCGCGGCTCTGTCAGCGTGGCGCTGCGAAGGGGCTCTGCTGCCAGCTCAGGTGGTGACAGTGACTCCCAGAGGGGCTCCTGGATGGTCGGACAGCCCATCCATGGCAGCCCTGACCAGGTGCTCTCTATCTCCTCAGTCCTGCTCATCTCTGACAGGAGCAAGAGCAGCCCTCTGTCACTCCTCACCGGTGACACAGCTGTCCCCAAGTGCCTGTGCCCTGCTGAGGAGTCCCAGCGCCCCAGGGCTGCTTGGCTGGCAGAGAAGCCACGGGGGAGCTGGTGGCAGGGCAGCTGGGACAAGCAGGGGGTCACAGCCTGTGTTGGTTTATACTTTTCATTGTTGCTGCTGCTTTAGATACTCTGCCAGCGCCTGACTGCGGCTGTTCTCACAGAAAATGACGAAGAAAAGCTCGCAAGCCCTGAAGCCACACCCAACTTGTCTTCACTTCTAAAGATACTTTGTTTTGCACTCCTCAAACTGTTTTTAAGGCGCCGGGAGACTGCATTTTTGCTGCCACTCAGGGCAGTAAGTGCCCACAGAAGCAGATGTTATTTTGTCAATCTTGCTCTTTTTGCTGCCATACACGTCTCGCTTCCTCAGCGTGGGCTGCCAGCCCGCAGGATCGTGGGGAGGGCAGCCAGGTCTGCCCAGCCCTTTCCTAAACCCACCCAGGGAGGGCGGCCACCGATGTTCTGCCTGCTGGAAGGCAGAGGATTCACTCCAGGAGGTGAGGGGGCCATCAGTGAAGGTCTTGGCTCCAGGCTGTGTCCCAAACCCCTGCCCCAGGGAAGGGCTGTGGGGCAGGGATGTGGGGCAGGGATTTGGGGCTGGCTCAGGAGCAGCCCGGTGTGGGCTGTGGTCTCCCTTAGTCCTGGATCTGCAGAGGAGTCAGTGTGATCTTTGTGCTTGGTTCGCGGGAACTTTGCTTTTATTTTTCTGCCCCTTTTGAAATGGTGCAAAGTGGGGAAGCACGGCCACCGCCTCACTGTCCCTCTCAGCTATTCCCTACAAATTAATATGTATTAATACCGGGACCGGCCGGAGCCCTCGGCCCACCCCGCTATGGACCGGGACCGGGACCGGCCCCGCGGACCGCCGGCGATACCGGGACTGGCCGGAGCCCTCGGCCCACCCGCTATGGACCGGGACCGAGACCGAGACCGGGAGCAGCCCCGCGGACCACCGGCGATCCCGGGACCGGCCGGAGCCCTCGGCCCACCCCGCTATGGACCGGGACCGGGACCGCCCCGCGGACCGCCGGCGATACCGGGACCGGCCGGAGCCCTCGGCCCCGCCCACCCCGCCGCACCGACCAATCCCCACAGCTCTCCCCATGACTGACAGCAGAACGTCCTGCCCCTCACCGCCAGGCCGATGGGCGGGGCGTTCCGTGACGCACCCCTCAGTGCCTTGAGCGGCGGGCAGACCGACCAATAGAAAAGCGAAATCGCGCAGGGGGCGTGGCCGCCCCGCCCTCGAGGCCCCGCCCCGGCGCGCCGCGGCGCCTGCGCTGCGCCGCCCCCTGGCGGCCGCGGGGAGGGCCTGTCGGTCGGCGCTGCGGCAACATGGCGGGGCGGGTAAGTGGGGGGGACGCGGACCGGCCGCTATCGCCCATCCCCTGCCCCCTCCTCCGCTCCTGCTCCTCCCTGCGCCACCGCGGCTTTGCGAGCTTCCCGCAGCCCCGCTGCCAGGAGGCTGGTCAGCCCTCGGGGGTCTCCCGGAAGCGCTGTGAGGCAGTGGTGACCCCCTCTCCGCCGGCGGTGTGGGGGCTGCTGACGGTCCTGTGAGGCTGTGGAGACCCCCCGGTAGTGTGGGGGGCTGGGGGGTGACCCCTGTCCCGGTGTTCCCCGGGGATTGCGGGAGGCTGAGGTGGCCTCCTGGTGATGTGGCATGTGGGACACGACTGGGGTTCCTTCAGGAGCGGGGCAGGGGTGAGCCATTTCCCTGTGGGGCAGGATTTCAGGGTCCCCCAGGGCTGCTGTGGGACCTGGATGCCCCCTTGGCAATGTGGGGTGTGGGGCAGGACTGCGGGTTCCCTGAGGATCAGGGTGACCCCTCTCCATGTGGCTGTGAGGCAGCGTTTAGGGTTCCCTGAGGTGCCGTGAGGCTGCAGTGGCCTTGTGGGGTGCAGAGCTGGATTTTGGGGTTTCTTGGGGATGCGCAGAGGCTGTGGTGACCCCTTGGTGCTGTGGGATGAGCGTAGAGCTCTCTCAGGGGTGGGGGGCAGGGTTGTGGGGTCCCCTGAGGGTGCAGCGAAGCCCGGGGGTGTCTCAGTGCTGCTGTCAGGATTTAGGGTGCCCGGGGTGCTGGGAAGCTCTGGTGACCCCTCTCCCTGTGGGCAGGGACCTTTAGGGATGCTGTGACAGGGGGTGAGCCCTTGGTGCTCTGGGATGTAGGGCAGAATTTTGGGATTCCCTGAGGGGCCTCTGTGAGTCTGGGGTGCTCCTGTCTCCATGGGGTGTGCAGCAAGATTTCAGGGTGCCCTGAAGGTGCTGTGAAGCTCTGGTGACCCCTTGGTGCCGTGGGATACGGAGAGATTTTCTCCTATGGGAACCAGCCAGGTGCTGTTTTATAATGTGGGTCCACCTTTTGTTGTGTGGAAACGCCTTAAGGGTTGTGCAGTGGCTTTATTCTATTAATTTAAACAATAAAAAAAATCCCTTATTAGCGATAGATCACATCAGCAAATGGCCAGAAAGGCTTTAAAATGTTTAGGAACAGCCTTGACTGTGCAATCCCTTCTTGTAGTGCCTGCACATCCCCTCTTTTTCAGTGTCCAGGTGCTGCAGGATGCGTTTGGATTGCTCTGCTCTTTGCCAGGAGCTCAGTCATGCTTTGCTGGGTATCAGCCTGGGAAAGTCACATTTTTCATTCGTGGCTGGAATCTTGTCTGTAGGCCAAGTCACTCAGTGGTTGAAATGCTGGGGAATTGGTTTTCCCAGTGCTTTGTGCACCGTGCTGGGCTGGTGGATGGAGGGCAGCTGGTGCAGGGCTGTGGTGCAGAGCAGGGGTGAGCAGTGTGGCCCCTTGACGTGCTGTGCATCACAGGTGCTCCACTGCCACCCCTGAAATGTGCTGAGTAATTGAGAAAAACCCCACGTGTTGTGGTGAAGAACTCTTCCTCTGCTCCACATTCCTGGTCTCCCCTTCTCCGTGCACCTTCTTCATCTCAGCCTTTGCCCTTACCCAGGGAAAGCTGTGAGCCTTGGCTGGCCTTTTTCAGCATTCTGCTGCCCAGAGCAGGAGCCCAGCACCCTGGTCAGTGGTGAGATAATTTTACCCACACTGGATGTGGTTCTGAGACTCCTTGGGCCTCACCCAACCTGGCTGCAGTGCCCCTGAGCCCTCCCAGCTGTGTCCCCAGGGAACGGCCTGGTGCATGCTGAGTGCTGGGATTGGTGACTGGGGGTGTGGGGAGGAAGGAGAAAGATCAACCTCAACTTTATTCTTCTGCTTTGAGCTTTTCTGCTACTAAAAAAATGTGAGACAAACATGCCTTTATTTGACCAGCCTGGGAGCCTGGTGAAGGCAAGGGGGATTTATGTGAATTTAAAGGAAAGATTGATGTTTAGCTGCCTCCTGATCTGGCACTCGGATGAGTGATGCTCTCCTTGGGTTATCAGGAAGCTTCTCAGAATTCAGTGTTTTCATGATTTGCCTACAAATGCAGCTGTTGCAGAATTATCAGGGTGTTTAATGCTGCAGAGAGAATCCTTAAGCTGAGTGTTCCATCTCACTCTCCAAGCTGGGTCTGACCCTTCGAATGCTTTCCAAGGGAGCTGCGTGCTCCTTCCAGCTGGCCCGTGGGGAGGCTGAGGAGCAGGGAGAGCAGGCAGCAGCACCCTGGGGCTGGGACCCTGGTGAGCACAGAGCAGGCTGTGGGAGGATGGAGGTGTGTGATAGCTCCAGGCACAACAGGTGAGCTGATGCTGGAACGCAGGTGCTGTTCTGTTGTCGGCGTTTTTAACAGGTGCTTCAACCTGCAAGATGGGAAGAGGAGCTTCAGCGACTCCTCCTGCCCTGCAAATCTGTTCTGCAATGCCATTTAGAGCTTCATCTCTTTTGCTGGACTGGTGTGGTTTGATTTGTGCTGTACATTCTCACAGGGAGAAATGAATGGCTGTCCTGATGTACCAGAGAGACAAAATATTTAAACTTGTAGTAACATTTTGAATAATTCAGGTGACTGATAAGCCAAATCTGATTAATTGTGTGATGCTGTTTCAGGTATGTTACTCTGCTCCCCTAATTGCACTGGGTCTCTCCATGGCAAGGAAGAGATGGTGATTAGCAGTGATTGAAGTTTACAGGAAAAACAGTTTATGGTGATTAGAAATAATGGCTGTTTCTGTAATAATTTATTCTGTATCTCTGCATGGGGATCATTAGGCACGCAGGCAGAGCAGTGAGGCATCTGCACGAGAGGGAATGGTGGGAAGCTGCTGTGCCTGCAGCTGGTTACGGACCTCTTGTGCCAAGTGGACCTCTGGAAGTTCACTGGGGCTGTCTGTACCTAATTGATTTGAACTACATCAGGAATTAGTTCCCAAAGGCATCTAGAAAGGCCAGGTGATTTCTGTGCCTTGTTCCAGTGAGTGGATCCAGCACAAGCTGCATTTCTGCCTGTGTCTGCACAGGCTGGAGAGCTCCATGGGGCTGGGGCAGGTGGGTCAGTGCTGCTCCTCTGACGCCCTGTGTGTGCAGGGTGCTCTTGTGGATCCCACAGCAGAGGCACTGTGGTTTTCTCTAAGGAATATGGGATTTGTAGTAGCTGAACTTGTGTAACAGTTCATGGTTAGAGATCATGGCTGTTTTAGGGGGGGTCCCTCGTGTAACACACCCATTTTTGTTCCTCTGATGTTTGGGGCTGCTTTGGGGCAGTGCTGCCTTTAGCCCAGTGAGAGCAGACTCTGCATTGTTGGCTCCTCAGAAGAGATTCCCTTTGTGTTGGGTTGGAAATGGCTTTGGATTCACTCAGGGACTGGATGGTGTCTGACCCTGCAGTGACAATGGTGCTGTCACTCCTCTCGAGAGCCTGAGACTGAGCACGGGGTCCTGCTGGCATCTGGTGACACCAGGCGCAGGATCCAGAGGTGCAGCAGGAGTGGGAAGGACAGACTGAGGCCCTTGGTGCTCTGCTGCCAAAGGCAGTGCTGGCCTGACCCTGCTCTCTCGTGCTTTCTGCAGCCAGCACAGAATCCCAGAATGGTTTGGGTTGGAAGGGACCTTAAGGATCACCCAGTGCCAGCCCTGTGCCATGGCAGGGACACCTTCCACTGTCCCAGGCTGCTCCAACCTGGCCTTGGGCACAGCCAGGGATCCAGGGGCAGCCCCAGCTGCTCTGGGCACCCTGTGCCAGGGCCTGCCACCCTCCCAGGGAACAATTCCTAACATTTAATGCCTATAATATACCTGAAACAGCACTAGACAATTTATAATATTTGGCTTATTATTCGCTTGAACTATTTAAAAGTACTTAAAATGTAGACAATGTGCCTTTAGGTTGGATGGTTTGGGGTAGGGACTTTGAGATAATGGGGACTGGGCTTTATGTTGATGGGTTAAAGCTGTAAGGTGATTTCTGATAACATATGGAACCAGCCTTCAGAGATGCAGGGGTTGTCAGGCAACTAAAGAAAGGTTTATGAATCAACTTAGCTCCTTCGTGCAGCCTGGTACTGTTCCTGCTATCGTCACTTAGTTTTTTTTAGTCTTTCCTAGCGTGTAATGTGAAGAAATGGGGTTTTAGCAACGCTTCAGGGAAATGGGAGAAAACTCTGTCTGAATCTCTGTTTCTGTAATCGCTTCTGCAACCTCGGAACTGCCTCGTGGAATCATCACAAATCAGCTTGTGGCCTGCTTTCAGGACTTCTGCCGTGCTGAATTATTTAAAAGAAAACCACAGAGCTTGTTAAAAATTCTAAAATTATGTAGAATAAAATTCTGAAGACCATGTGAATGTTTGTGGGCATATCTGGCCCTTCATCTTTGATTAATTTGTTGCTTGGCTCAGTGTTGCAAAAGCAGTGTGTCCTAAGCTTGTGCTTAAAAAGTCACTGCCAAAGGGAGATGTCACTGCTGCCTCTCCATCTCCAGTTTTTGGGGTGCTGGTGTGTCACACCTATTATGTGAACCTGCCAGAATAATTAAACTCAGGTAATAATTTTTTTAATAGGAAAAAGTTATTTTAAAAAATCAGAGAATATTTTTAAGGATCATTTAAAGTGTGAACTTTGTAAGTATTACTTTTGATTTTTTTTTTTTTTTTTTTTGCCCCAGGGCACAGCAAGATCTTCTGTTTTCTTCTCCTGTTCTGGGTTCTGTGCCTCAGATCACAGAGGTCATTCAGGCTCAGGGTAAACCCTGACTCAATTTGGAAGAAGTTCTGCCATAAAAGCAGATCTGCTTGAGTCCACAGAAAAGCAGTTGCCAGAAGGTAGTGGCACGTCTGTTTTGCTGAATTACCCACCAGGCAGGTTGTGGTTTCAGTGCAATGAAATTACCATTGATTCATGAAAACAACTAAAATGTCAGTCCCCAAGTCACGGAGTGATCTTTTTTTGATCCAGGGTTGGTGGAAATGTTCAGGTGCTCTCACAAGTGCAGGAGGGGACAAGCTCTAGGGAGAGCTGCTGCAGTGACACCCCTGAGCAGTGGGACAGGGAACTGCGGTGGCTTTTGGAAGGATGAGGTTCAGCCTGGGGGCTCTGCACGATGTGTTCAGGATGCTGCCTCACATCAGGGAGGTTCTCTGGCAGAGACCAGAGTTTTGTGATGGAACACCCATGTTGACCATCTCCAGAAGGTTTTCAGACCTCCAGGAATTAGAGAGCTGTGTTGGAGAACTTCTGTGAACAGAAAAAGCCCAACAAGAAGCCCAGTTGCTAAAATGAATGGAAGAGCTTCTGTTGCAGTGCCCTGGAGCTGTGTCTGAGCCAGCTGATTGTGCTGCTGCTCATAAACCAAGGCTGGGTGTGCAGTTCCTCAGGCACTGCTGCTCTGCTCCTCCCTGTGCAGGCAGATCCTGCCCTCAGGGAGGGCAAAGGTTTGAAGTATGAAAAGATTTAACACGTTTCTCTGGTCTCCTGGGATGCAATAAAGCAATGACCTTCTATCAAAAAATCTGGAGTAATTGATGCCCTGGAGTTGTGTCATGTGCTTTTTTCTGTAAAAAATAGAGCACTGCTTGCAGGCTGCTGCATCTTAAGCTGCTGGTGGCTGTGTGGTGTTTGGTACCTCAGAGTCATGGGGAGTTCAGTGCCAGGACAGCAGCAGCCTGGGCTTTCACAGGGCAAATTCCAAGGGGGATATTTTTAATATTAACAGATATTCACATTGTCCCTGTTGCCATCAGGTAACTTTTCTAACTATAAACGGGATGAAATTTGCATCCATGAGGTGTCCTCGCTGCTCATGTGGCAAAATCCTGTGACCTGCATCACCTTACTCTGATGGGTGCTGGTTCATTCCCTTGGCATTTTTTAAAGATGTTTAGATGCAACACAACAAGCAACAATTCCCTGTAATTAAATTGTTGATCATCCTGGCTTGAGAAAGGAATGTGAGGCAACATGCACTCAAAAAATGGATGTGTTAATTAAAATGCACATATCCTGGGTCATGATTGCTTAACAGGAAGGTGGAGCTGCTGTTCCTGCTGAGCTGGCAGAGAGCAGCTCCCTGGCTGTGGCACAGCAGCTCAGGTACAGGTGCATTTCCTGAAATCAGCTGATGTGGAGAAGGACATCTCTGGGCAGAGCTGTGGGGTTTCACCCCCGGATTGGGGTGACCCCAAAAGATGGAAAAGTCCCTCATCCAACCCGTGCCTTCGAAGAAAGACTCAGTAGTCCTCTGTTGTCTGTTCTCAAGGTAGTTTATTGTTGGTTATCTAAAAGATTCTTCTCCTGAACTGCTGTGGCCCGTTCAGCAGCTCAGACAAAGGCACACTGCCCTCCCAGGGGGCTGGTGCCATCTTTTATATCACACATTACGTGTTCCATGTTTATACTTTTTCCCCAATGCCTCCTGTCTATATTGAATGGTGACTTTCTACTCTAGACCAATCTGTGAGTGCCAACATCACCAAAGACATGGAGGCTAGGAAGGAGAAAGAAAGAGGACAGGGCACACCCAAATCCCTCCATCTTAGAACCCCTGACCCCCATGTACAAAACTTGGACCCCTGTGTTCAAGGCTTAAAACCCCCCTGTACAGCACTCAGAAATCCTTCCTTTCACTTCGTGACTACTTCTACTACAATACCTAAACTTGTGTGACTTCTTGTTCTTCCTGCAAAGTTGGTAAACTGTTCCGTGGGTCAGATTCAAAGCCACAGGGGTCTCTGGCTGCATGCCAGGGTCTCAGATGCTTTTGACCTGGGTCTGGAACATCCGAGAATGTCTGTGGGACATTCTGAGTTCCGACACAGAGCAACCTGTGTAATTCTGTAGATGCTCTGCTTGGAGAAGCTCTCCTTTGGCACTCTTGTTTCTTCTGCTCTGTTGGGTCAGGCAAACCCTTGGTACTCTTTGTTCTTGGGACTCTAAATTGTCTTTCTTGTGATGTTGGCAAATATTGGCACTAGCAGAGCTGGGTTCCCAAAGCTGAGAGCACCTGGTAACCGCAGGTAAACAGCGCTGGAGTGACAGAGCTGCCCCTGCAGACCTGAGTTCATTTGAGCTTTGCAAACAAAGGGAAGCAGCAGTAAAAGCCAGGATCCTTTAGCTGTGGGAGAGGCCCTTCTGCCCTGATAAAGTGGCTCTGGGGTGCCAGGATGGGCAGTAATTTCCCGACTCAGGCCCAGAGAGTGCAGGGCTGCTCTCAGAGACAGAAACTGGGAAATGTGTTGAGTGTTTGATAAGGAGTGCCCAGTGCACAGTGTCTGGCTGGTGCCTTGAGAGGCTCCCTGGAGCAGAGGCTGGGCAGTGTTAAAGGAATAAAGTGGGGATTTATTAGAAGGCCTTCAAAGGATACACCTTGGGCAGTACAAGAGCCTGGCTGTGGCTCTACCCGAGATGGACTCAGAGTCACGAGTTTTCACACTTTTATAAGTTTTGGTCCGTTTCTTTGTTGGGGTTAATTGTCCAGTTACAGCTTCAGGTTATGCAGTCCCATCCTCCCAGATTGCTCTCCTCAGTTCACTGTTGTTTGTATTTTTTGGGCCTTCTTGGGCTGGAAAAGGATTGTTTTGTCCAACTAAGCTGTGAAGAGAACTTGCTAACACTTTATATGAAGTACAGAGTTATATACTAGTGCAGTGCAGAATCTGGAAAATGCGGAAGCTGAAACTTTCCTGTGTCCTGCTCCTGTCTGTGCTGGAGGAGAGCTCTTACCAGGCAGGGATGTTACCACTGCCACGGGCAGACAATGCAGGGGAACATCCCCTGTTTCATTTCCAGCCCCAGCTGATGCAGGAGGTGCTGGTGGGAGCTCTTCCCTCTCTCCTCCTCGGAGCTGTTTGGGTTTCTGCGGTGCAGCATGATAATAGGGGGCTGATTCACGGCGTGGGGAGGAGGGATCCATCTCACCCAGGCATCTCTGGACCCTGTGCTGAGGCTGCCTTGGTGACTGCTCACTCAGTGTTCCCTGCCTTTGTCTAAAATGTGAATATTCCTTCTGAGATGTGAGCTTCCCGAAGCGTTCCTCTTTTTTAGGAGAAGAAAATTGGTATCTCTGAGTTTGTTGTCGAGAGAGAATGCAGCTCCTTCCTGAAGAGAATAAAAGCTTCCAGCAAACAAATAGAGGTCATGGGGAGTAGGTGGAATGGCCGGGCCTGAGCAGGGAGTCAGGGCTGCGTGTTCCAAGGACAGCAGCTTATCCTGGCACAGCCAGGAGGTCTGGAAGGGCCTGTCTGGCCAGGCCTGCTGATCCAAAAAGTTCCTTGTAGGTTGATTTCCTCTTGTGGCTGCAGAAATATAGAAGCTTTATTCAGTGGGTTTTTTTTGACATGTCCAGAAAAACCCTCTGCAAGCTAATAAACTTTCTTAGTTAATTTTTAAAATTATTTAGAACCACAGCATTTAGGACAACTTGTGTTCCTGAGCCTGGTTCCTGATGGTGACAGTGTGTTGTCATTCCTTTTATGAATATTACTGAATTGTTCTTTAGAGGAGTCTTGGTTTTGTCGTTACTGTTTCTCCCTGCCACAGAGCCAGCTTTCCCTCCAGGTCAGGAACCCGCTCTTACCTGGCAGCCAGGAGCTCTGCTGGTGTTGCTGTTTTATGGCCATTTCTTGTGTCCTTCTCTGCTGAGCTGTTGCTCAGCTCCGTGGTGTGTTATGGATGTAGAGAGCAGGCACAGTCCTTGGGCTTCCCTGTGCTGGGAGCTTGGTAGGTGCTGAGCCAGCTCTGCAGCTCATCCTCCTGCTGGAGCTGCTGCTTGTCCCCTGTGTCCCCAGGTGTAATGTCCACCTCTGGTGTCCCTGGGATCTGGAGATACAGGCAGAGCTTTGTGCGTGCGTTTCCTGTCGGGAGCATACTCCTGGAAAACGTGTAGCATCTGTGATTCATCGTGTCAGTTCCCTGTTTATCTTCAGAGCTCCTTTGACATCATAATTCTTCCTGTCAGTCGTCAAACTTCATTTTATTGCCAGACCCGTGGTGGTGGGTGAGGGTTTGGTTTGGAGTCAGCCGTGGTTCCACCCACAGAGGCACCTCTGCTGGGGCTCTGGGGAGTGTGGACTGCACTGCTCAGCAGGAATTACACCTCTGCAGGTGTATTACACCTCTCTGCCCTCTGTGGGTGCTGAGGCTCTGGGCTCAGAGAGACTTTGATGCCCAGCAGCTGCTCCAGGAAAGCTTGTGTGCTTTTTGGAGCAGGGATCCCCATCTCAATGCAGCTGGCAGAGGGCTCTGCTGGGGAAATGGAAATGTCTGGTACCCAGAGTTGCCATTTCCTAACACTCCTCTGCCAGCACCTGTGGGCCAGAAATTCCATCTCTGTGCACCTGCATATACATGGGATGTGTGTCTGTGTCTGTTTTACACAAAGGAGATTTTTACACATGTACTACTTGAACAATATTTGTCTTGTACAAGCCATGTGAGAACAGGGCACAGAACCAAACCTGCCTCAGCTTTAGAGGCTGTTTCATAATCTCTTGCTCAGCATTAGGAAATGAAATGAGTTCAGTTGTCTTGGATGAGGAGCATCTTTGCCTTAGCACTTAATGTTTCAGCTCTTCTCAGTACCAGCTGTCAGCAATGCTCTTCAGTCACTACCACCACCTTATCTCTGTGGGGAGAAACATGTTTTTCCTTGGCTTCCTCTACCATCACCCTTAATGATTCACAAGAGGTGAGTTGACAAAACACGAGAGGTGTGTTTTGTGTATGTGTGAAAATATCCAAATAGCAGCACTGCTTTCTGGGCTTTGGCAGGGGTTTGGACTGGATGATCTCCAGAGGACCTTTCCAACCCCAGCTATTCTGTGATTTTGTGAGCATGTGAGTTTTGTATTTTCTGTGGAGGAAAAAGAGTCCTTGCAGCTTTGGAAAAAAAAATCCCTGAAAGATCAGATGTTGTGGTGATTGTTTCTATTATGTAGCTGTTTGGTCTTCAGGGCAACTTTTCTTTGTAAAAATAAAATATACCAGTGTCACTAAGCCTCCTGGGCTTTGAGGCAACGTTCCTGCTTTGTCACAAACCCAGAGGTGGGGTCCTTCATGTTTGTCTCTCAGGGTGAGATTTATCAGTGCATCGTATGGTCTTGTTTTCCTCTTGGCAATCAGAAGGAATGCTGGAACAGGTCTGGGTTTGATGGCAGGTGCTGCCTGGCTGATGGATGCTGGGAATGCTTTAGCAGTGTGCAGTCACCTCCTCAGGACTGTGCTGTCCTTGGAGTCTCCTCTTTGCATAAACCAGAACGATACCTGGAGGTATTGGGAAGATTCTTTTGCCTAATTTAACCCTAATTTCTCTTCTTTGAGCCAGATCTATCTATGTTGTGGGCGTGGGTGTAACAGCAGCCTGTGAGGTGTGTGGGTCACCTTCTGCCTGGCAGTGCCACGGGGTGACTGCAGCAGGTGGCATCTGCTGTCACCTGCAGGAGCTTGCTCTCTGCTTTGTTAGAGCTGTCTTGCCTGCTTGCCAGCAGTAACCTGCCAGTTTGCTTAAAACTAGTTTGTGTAAATATTCTTTGAGATCCCTAGGAATGCTCACAAGGATTTTCCTGCCCCTGTACCCTGCTGTGGTGTGGGATGGCAGTGAGGGGAGAGGGGCAAGTTCTGGAGTCCTTGTGCTGCTGTCCTGGGAAGCTGGAACCCAAACTGCAAGAGCTTAAAGTGTTCCTCACAGCAGCACCACTGGCATATGCCAGCCATGTGTGTTCCAGCCCTGGACTGTGCCAGGAAAGCTCCCTCAGGAGCAGCCTGTGCCTGTGCCCTGGCTGTGGCAGCTCAGCTGCCTGACAGAGACAAGGATCCATCCCTGGAGCACCAGCTCTGGGTATGAGCTCTGTGGGGAGGCCAGGTAAGAGGGAGCCCCTGCAGCTCCCCACTGCAGCATGTTCCTCCTTCCTGCCTGGGTGATTTCCAGTTTAATTGTCACCTCCTCATCACCAGATTTCCTCAAGTTGTCCCTTGCCCTCTTGTGGAGCTCCATGCCTGTGAGTGAGACCCCTGTCTTGCAGCTGTGTGATGTTGAAACCTTTTCAGAATATAGATAACCTTCTGAAGATCTGCAGAATCCTGGAGCTTGAGGAGGGTGTGTAGTGGAGGGCTGGGAGCAGAGGTGCTGCCTGAGATGTTGGTCATTGCCAGGGAGAAATGGGCTCCTGCCAGACCCCAGGAGGAGGATGAGCTGGGCTCTGGGATGGCTGGCACGGCCTGTGCTGCTGCTGCAGCCACGTTATTTCAGACACCCAAGGGTGTTGTGCCATCATCTCTGCTGTGCTGCAGAGCCCGCAGTCGCTGCTGGGTTTGGAATGCACTCCTTGCTGTTCCTGCATTTCCCGCAGCTCTGTGCTCCAGTGCAGCTGGGAAGCAGTTTGTCACCGAGGATTAAAAATGCACTTGAGGACTAGAGCTGTAAAAAGGTTTAATCCAGGAGCTCCGTGTCCACGTTGCTCCAGAAATATCCCCTGTAATGCGTTTTATCAGGGCATGTCCTTCACAAAACCGTTCCCTGCAGATGGGAGCAGAAGTGATAAAATGGTGAATGTTTGCTGTGAAGTGCCCCAAGCCTAGGGGCCTCAGCAGACAGGCTGTGCATCTCATAAATCCACTGATGTCATCTATTTTATTACAAGAACATTTGAGTCTTTTATTACACTGAGCATTCAGGTGGATAAATCTGCTTCGGTCCTGAAAATGAGATCTTTTTTGGTTGTCACTTATGTCAGGGGCAATTGAGCATTATTTAGTGAAAGTAATGATTTGGTCCTTTACTAAATAGCAAGTACTTGAGGCAAATCACAGCGTGCCATGAAAGTTGATCTGAACTTTAGAGCAGGCTGGGGGGGAATTTCTCTGATTCCTGTCCCAGAGGGGCTGGGGAAGGAAGGCTGAGCAGGGCAGTAACTCCTGGGGAATGATTTAGATGTGTGTGTTGGGATCAGTGCATTTCCTGTGCTTGCTGCTGGGATTTAAAGGTGCTTCAAGAGAAAATCCCTCCTGAATTACTTTTAGCAATAGGTTGAGGCTGTCAAATAGTTTCTGTTGCGTTGCCTGCAAATTTGTATCTGACAGAGGTAGCTGTGCTTTGGTTCTCCAAATGACACCTTGGGGAGCAAGTTCAGCTTTTCCCCGGGTGAAATGTCTTCAGTCCCTAGCTAATGACAGAAACATCCTGCTTTTTCCATCCCTTTCTCCCCCTCTGGAGGCATTTTGATCACAATTTTCATCGTTCAGCCCTTGTTTTGTGGTATAATCCTGCAGGAACAGGTGGGGTGAGGGTGTAGGATGGGGCTGAGGTCTCTCTGCTGTGCTCCCCCCGTGCTCCATCCTGCCTCGTGATGGGGATGGGCAGCTTGGGCTGGGAGTGCTGCTATTTTGGTTTTTAATTGCTGATTGATGAATAACAGTGGAAGGGACAAAAACGAAGAGATACTCCTGAAAAAGGATTGGTCCTCTGACATTAGAGAATAAAAAGAGGAGGAGGACTCCCCCACAAGATTTGTTGCAGTAATTTTTTTATAGTGATAGGATGGAATTAACTATTTTACCTAATTTTCTTCTGTGTGTTACGGATCTGGGATGTTTCCTGTCGAGTGGAAAATACTCACGTGTGATATTTCTTTTGAGAAGCAGTGCAAAAGGATTGTGGGGTCGGAGAGCAGCTGGCTGAGGTCAAACCTTCCTGTGGACTCTCAGTGCTGCCCTGTACTGCACTGGGTGAAGGGATTTATGCAGAATGGACGTGCTGAAATTCCAGTTTTCTGAGTTATGTTCAGGGAAGAGGGAAGGTCCCATCTTTATCCCTCCTTTCCTCCCTGCGTGGGCTCTGTGACCCAGCCCAGCACTGAGACAGGGTTGTAGGGGAGCTGCTCTGACTCCAGGCTGCTTTTACTTAGCAGCTTCCAGAAAACCCCAGTGCCCTGTCGCTGTGCAAGAAACACCTTCCAGGGAATGCTGATTACCTGCTGCCTTGTGCCAGCACTGGGGGAAGCTTCATTGCCAGGGTTCACTTGCAAGTCAGCAGTGTTTGCCCTGCAGGCTTTCTCCAGCTGATTTTAAAGTATTTGGGTAGCTAGGGTAGAAAATACAAAGTACATAACTGTCCCAAAATGCAGAGCTTTGGGATACAAGTACCTGTGAATGTTTGGAGGAAGCTGGGAGAGGAGCTTGTTGATACCAGTGGGCTCTGGGAGTGTGCCAGGACCCAGGAGACCTGTTTTGTGGTTTTGTAGAAGTCTTGAGGCTTGGCTTGGGAAAGGAAAAACCAGAATTGTATTTGACATTTTCTCCACCCCTCTCTTGTAGCCTATGCAAGCAGCGAGGTGTCCCACTGACGAGCTGTCCTTGACCAACTGTGCTGTGGTGAACGAGAAGGACTTCCAGTCTGGGCAGTAAGTGTGCACTGTTGCTCTTCCAGCTTCTAACCAAAAAGGAGTTGTTCTCAAAATTTGTGTGGAGGGGGAATGACATTTCAGGCTTGGAAAGGTGAACACGGCAGTTTGATTAACGAAACCTGTGTGTCTTCAGGGATCAGAACTTTCAGCGTGGCTCTCTCTGGAAATGGCAGATGCTGGAGGAACGGTGGCTGTTTCTCTAAAGTATTTCTTTCTTGGGAATGGCATCTGCTTAACTAATAGAATAATCATTTAAATGAAATAATTCTTGGGTAATTTTTGTTTGTTTTGGTTTTGCTGTTGTTTCCTGTTACATAGTGAGAATATTTGAACTATTTCAAAACTTTTTTTTTCATTTTATTGTGTTACTTGGGGCATCCTCTCACTTTCACATCGTATGGGAGTGCTGAGCAGAGCCAGGAGAACTCTCTCTTGTTCTTGGAGTTTTCATGCACAAGAACAAAAGGGAGAAGCAGCCAGAGTGTGGGCACAACAAGCTGGATTCTTTAATTGCAGTTTTGGGGTGGTTGATGGAACCTGACTCTGGGGTTTATTTCTGTTAGGTGCAAAACACCTGCATTGTGCAGCTCATCCCACACAGAAGGGTTTTGGATTACCAGAAGCCAATTCACATACTCAGATTCTTTGCTTTGCTGCAGCTTTAGGGAAGCTCTGACAGATTTTAGTGTGTAGGTTGTGGACAGAAGTCATTAATTTCAGCTGAAAGGGAATATCACGTGCGCCACAAGGCAGAAGGGCTTGGGTTTGAAAAATGAGAAAAATGTTCAAGGAGATACTGAATGATTTGCCCACCTTTGTATAAAGACCTGTCCCAGTGAGCTCTGCTGAGGGTGGAGAGCACAGCAGTGCTGAGCTGCAGCAATGCAGGGATGTGTTCAGCCTGTCTGTGCTGGCCTGGCTCTGGAGGGGTGACCTGAACTGTGATTTCATGAGCCCAAGTGGAGTAGAAAATGCCAAAACCAAACAAAACCACCCCTAACTCAGCAGAACTTTTAGAGTCAGAAGCAGGCAAAAATGTCTGCTTGGGCAGAAAAGTGTCCTGGTCTTTTCAAAGTATGGTTTCCCCCAGGTTGATTTTTTTTCAATGTAATTGAGTTACAAAAATACCTGAACTGAGCATTGTACCTCATGCATTATAAAAACTTTAATTTCCTCCAGTATGGGTGTCCTGCAGGGACCCAGCTGCCAGCCCTGCAGCTGGCTGTGCTCCTTTTGCTTCCAGAGCCCTCTCTCCTGGCATTTGTGGCAGCATGCAGGAAGCAGTGCCCTGGGGTGTGCTGGCTCAGCAGGCTGGATGTGATTCTGGCTGCTCCCTTGCCCCTGGGAGCTGTTTATTTCTAGCAGTGGTGCTCACACACCAGCAGTGTGTTTGGTCAGGAGCACATGCTGCAGATGGCTGCTCAGTGTCAGAGGGAGCACAGGCAGCTCCTGGTGTTGGCAGTGCTGGAGCTGGTGCTGCATTGCAGCTCCCTGGGCCAGGCCTGCTGCAGCTCTCCTGGAGCCAGCCCTGCTGCAGCTCCCCTGCAGCCAGCCCTGCTGCAGCTCCCCTGCAGCCAGCCCTGCTGCAGCTCCCTGGGGCCAGCCCTGCTGCAGCTCCCTGGGGCCAGCCCTGCTGCAGCTCCCCTGCAGCCAGCCCTGCTGCAGCTCCCTGGGGCCAGCCCTGCTGCAGATCCCTGGGGCCAGCCCTGCTGCAGCTCCCCGGGGCCAGCCCTGCTGCAGCTCCCCTGCAGCCAGCCCTGCTGCAGATCCCTGGGGCCAGCCCTGCTGCAGCTCCCTGGGGCCAGCCCTGCTGCAGCTCCCTGGAGCCAGCCCTGCTGCAGCTCCCTGAGGCCAGCCCTGCTGCAGATCCCCTGGGCCAGCCCTGCTGCAGATCCCTGGGGCCAGCCCTGCTGCAGCTCCCCGGGGCCAGCCCTGCTGCAGCTCCCCTGCAGCCAGCCCTGCTGCAGATCCCTGGGGCCAGCCCTGCTGCAGCTCCCTGGGGCCAGCCCTGCTGCAGCTCCCTGGAGCCAGCCCTGCTGCAGCTCCCTGAGGCCAGCCCTGCTGCAGCTCCCTGGGGCCAGCCCTGCTGCAGCTCCCCTGGCTCGGGTCCCTCCCCACGCCGCCTGCTCCGGAGGGTTTTTGGTGGTACCTCCACAAGGGCTCTGCTCTGTTTGCTGCTGGGGGTGTAGAGCTGGAGCTTGCCCTTGGATCAGGGAGATGCTTTAACCCCAGGGTGCTGCTGATGGTCTTCTCACGCTTCACTTCCTGCACCTCGTGAGCTGGGCAGGGATGAGTCAGGGGCGAGTTCACACCAGGCCATGCACTGCCTGGTCCCAGTGTGTGCTGTGTGGTGGTTTAGGGAGTGGCACCATCTTCAGCTCCTGTGTCCTGCTTCTATTTTGAGGACTCTTGGTGCAGTTTGGAAAGAGAAACCAGTTCTGAGCACAGCCAGGCTGTGAGGGGACAGCAGTCAGGACAGGTTTTTGTTCCTGTTGAGAACTGCTTGTTCCCTTTCACATGGGAAGCCCATCCCTCCCAGGCCAGTTTAGTTTTCTGAGGAGCCCTTGCTGAATGATTGCTGTGGGTTTCCAAACATGCACTGCATGGGATGAGATCCCTGCTGGCACCTCCACATGGATACCTGAGTCATCCCCTCCCTCACAGGAGCCCTGCTCATGCTTCAACACGAAACCTGATGCACTCACAGGTTAATTCATGTCTGCTGGAGTTTCTCTTGGTTTGCTCAGCCTGGCCAGCAAACTTCCCAGCAGTTTCCTGGGCCCGGTTTCCTGGAGCCCTTCCTAAGAGCTGGCAGCACATGGGTTGGATCTGACAGCTGCAGGCGAGGATTTACACACAGAACAGAGCAGCAGTTCCTCCTGGGAGAGCTCTGGGAGCTGTCTGGCCCTGGTGATTTGTTGTTCCTTTTGTTCGTGGATAAGCAGAAGCTCTTAATGAGTTTGAGATTTCCCCCCTGTGTCTCCATGAGCTCTCAGCTCCTTCCTGGTGAACATCAGTGTAGGAAAGTGCATTTAGTTTTTCTGCTGTTGCCTTATTTTGAACATTTGCAGTGCATGGGTTGCTTACAGCTTGTTGGAAGCTGTCTTTGAGAAGAAACATGGCTGTTCCTATGTCTTATGCAGATTTTTCTCACAGAACCTGTCAGGATTTAACCTTTCCTAGTATTGCCTTTCAGAAAGCTGATTTTTTTTTTTCATTTTTTTTCTCTTTGTTTTTTCTTTCTGGCATCTATTTGTCTGTTGCCAAGCTCTGCTGTCTTTCTGCTTTGCTGGCGATGTTTCTGGTGAATGGAATATCCCAGAAATATTTGGTAATTGTAATTACCTAATTGGTAATCAAATCTTTGTGGATACTCCTCCCCAGTATTTTTACCAGGTATTGTCATTTTCTTGCATTTTGGGTTTTTGAAGTGAAGCCCAGCAGTGATGGAGTTTGTTTCTTCCTGCAGAGATGCTGGATCTCTACATGTTGAAGTCATTGTTGAGTGCACAGCTGAGGACCCCTTTGGGACTTTAAAAAGCTTTAATTTTGGGTCTTTTCCTGTGTCATGAGGTGCTTCCAGTCAGGTGTTAGTTGTCATCAGGTGCATTTTGTGGTGAAGCATTTCTGAACTGTAGCTGGAATTGTTTGTTGCCTCTGGGCATGTTTCTCTCATACTTTGCAGTGTCACACCTTCCTTTCCAGTTGGTTGTGTGTCCGTACTAATTTGGATTACTCAGGCTGATGCTGTGGTGGAAAACTCCTGCCTTCAGTCCTGTTCTCCTGGATAGCTCTCTGCTTTACCCATGTTCAGTTTGAGATGAGCTGTCCTTGGAGCACTGGTCCATCCAGGGAGGATCACTGCCTGTTCTGCTGCTGGTGCTCTCCCTGCTCATGGAATAACCCAACGGCTTGGGCTGCAAGGGGACCTTGAAAACTTCCACTTCCATCCCCTGCCATGGGCAGGGACACCTTCCACTGCCCCAGGCTGCTCCAAGCCCTGTCCAGCCTGGCCTTGGGCACTGCCAGGGATCCAGGGGCAGCCCCAGCTGCTCTGGGCACCCTGTGCCAGTGCATCCTGTTCCTGGCTAATGCAGCCCAAGGGGATCTTACCCACATGTGCTGCAGGGCTGTGTTGCTGGCTCCTCTTGAGCTCATTGTCCACCTGGTTCCCAGGGATTCTTGGCCCCCAGCCTGCACTGGGACATGGAATTGTTCCTCCCTGGTGGAGAACTTTGAATTTTCCCTTATTGAGCTTGATTGGGATCTGTCGAGGTCCCTCTGAGCAGCAGCACACCCAGGTGTGTCCCCTGTGGTCTGGCTGAGGAGCTCTGTCCCTCCAGCTGCTCAGAATGAAGGGGTAAAATAGTTTTGGCCACATGTGGACTCCTGGAGTGTCCTCCTGCAGGGGGATGTGCAGATCCCAGTGATTTCCTGCTGTGGAATTTGCAGATCCCAGTAACTTCCTGCAGTGGATGTGCAGATCCCAGTGATTTCCTGCAGCTGGGTTTGCAGATCCCAGTGATTTCCTGCAGTGGGATGTGCAGATCCCAGTGAGCTGCAGTGGAATTGGCAGATCCCAGTGATTTCCTGCAGTGGGATGTGCAGATCTCAGTGAGCTGCAGTGGAATTGGCAGATCCCAGTGATTTCTTGCAGTGGGATGTGCAGATCCCAGTGATTTCCTGCAGTGGGATGTGCAGATCCCAGTGATTTCCTGCAGTGGGATGTGCAGATCTCAGTGAGCTGCAGTGGGATGTGCAGATCTCAGTGAGCTGCAGTGGGATGTGCAGATCTCAGTGAGCTGCAGTGGGATGTGCAGATCCCAGTGGTTTCCTGCAGTGGAATTGGCAGATCCCAGTAACTTCCTGCAGTGGATGTGCAGATCCCAGTGATTTCCTGCAGCTGGATTTGCAGATCCCAGTGATTTCCTGCAGTGGGATGTGCAGATCCCAGTGAGGTGCAGTGGGATGTGCAGATCCCAGTGATTTCCTGCCGTGGGATTGGCTGATCCCAGTGAGGTGCAGTGGATTTGATACTGTTGGCTGCAGCCCCAAGTGCAGCTGCTCAGCCTCCAGCCCCTCCCTGCCCAGTCTGTATCACAGCAGGGTCTGAGGGTGGTTGTGCCAGGCAGTGTGGAAAGTTTGCCCGTGTTGGGATAAATCCAGCTGTCCCTTCAGCCCCAGAGCTCACCATTTCATTGGAGAAGGCTGCTGTGCTGGTCAGGATGGATTTTCCTTTGTAAATCCACGCTGACCACTCCTAAATCCATGCTCAGAGTGACTCCCAGTCACTTTCTTGTGCTTTAATCTGCTTGGCTTCCTGGATTAGTTGCTCCATCACTTCCCTAGGGAGTCAGGTGAGGCTGACCAGCCTGTAATTCCTTGGATCCTCCTATGTGAAGGCAGGAGTGACATCTGCTGTCTTCCAATCTCCATAAATCTTCCCTGGCTGCTGTGCAGCACCAATTAATGCCTTGTCCTCCCCTTAGCATTTGTATGGAACTTCACCACCTACGCCAGGTTCCTGGATTTGTGCCTGGGGCAGGAGGAGGAGGCAAGGGAAGGGTGTCCTGGCAGCTGCTGGGTGATTTTGGGTCAGAACCAGTGAGGACTCAGCTCAGTGTCTGCCTGAGCTGGGAGCTCAGTTGTCACTTTGGTGTGTTGAAAACGCTTCTGACCCTGCCAGGCCACCGAGTGCCAGCAGTGTCCGGGAGGGCTTTGCAGGTGACAGCTGGCTGTGGCTCCAGGTTTGGCTGCTGTGGCTCCAGGTTTGGGCTGCCGTGGCTCCCAGGTGGAGTTACATTTCCTCTTGTCTCCAAGGGCCATGTGCTCCTTCCTGTGGTGTGGCTGGAGCTGTTCTGCACACAGGATGGAGCCAGTGCAGATCCTCACTTGGATGCTGCTGGATTGGCTGGGCATGTGCAAATGGCAGTGTAGGGAGCATATGTGCCTGGAAAACAGGGGCTGCAGGGAGAGGGGAGGGCCAGGAGCGTGCACCTTGGCTGCCAGCGTGGCTGATCCTGCCCTTGCTGGCCCTGGGGTTGGTGAGGGGTGAAATCCCATAGAGATGGTGCCTTGTGAACCCAAGGGTGCTCACAGTGCCAGCAGCTGTGAGAGGAAGATGAGGTGGACCCTGATTCCACCACCACCCCGCTGCCAGAGCACACAAATCCCAGGCTCCTTTGGTTTTGCTTTCTCATGCCAGCAAGCTGTCTGCCTATCACATGATAACAGCTATCAGGCATAGTCTGAGGAAGCTCTGAGCAGCTTTTGAGTATCTTTGTTGCTGACAGCCTCAATTCTGAGTGTGACAGACAGACACATGCCATGGCTGCTGCTGTGTCTGCTGCTGACTGCTTGTACTCTCTGGTTTCATAACTGTTCTGTGGTGGAATTGCAGAGTCATTGAGGAAAAGGCCTCCCAGGTCATTGAGTCCCACCTGTGCCCAATGCCCACCTTGTCCCCAGCCCAGAGCACTGAGTGCCACATCCAGGTGTTCCTTGGACACCTCCAGGGATGGGGACTCCAAACCTCCCTGGACAGCCCCTTCCATGATGTTCTTCCTGATGTTCAATCTGAACCTCCCCTGGCACATCTTGAGGCCATTTCCTCTCATCCCGTTCCCTGGGAGCAGAGCCCAGCCCCCCTCCCATCCTGGCTGCCCTCTTTTGTCAGGGAGTTGTGGAGAGTGAGAAGGTCCAGGCTGAGCCCCTCCAGCTCTCTCAGCCACTCCTGGTGCTCCAGACCCTTCCCCAATCTCCATTCCTTGGATATGTTCCAGCCCCTCAAGGTCTTCCTGGCAGCGAGGAGGCAGAACTGACCTGAGTCCTCGAGGTGTAGCCTCACCAGTGTTGCAATAAGGTAGAAAAATTACAAAGAAAGGCCTCATAAAATCGAGCCTGCTCTCCTAAAATCAGTGGCTGGCCGTGTCAAGGTAGCACTTTGCAAGTTTCCATAAGAAAGCAATCCTGGTGTGAGCAGTTCATTAGCATAACAATCTGTTCCTGGGTGAAAAACAGCTAGTACCTGTACAAACTGTTTTTATACTGTTAGATAGAAAAATGAGAACTGTCTCTTATAAACAACTTTCCCTGCACGTGCACGCTGGGGGTTTGAGTGACCAGTCAGTACAGAATGACAGCTTGTTGCTAACTAGTAAAGTAATTGGCAAGAAAGCTGCTGACCAACTGGAGTCACCCACGAGGTCTGTAAAACGGGATAAAAACCAGTTGTGTGAGTAAAGAGGGAGCTTTTTCCTGATTTATTCAGATACACCAGTGCCTGGCACAGGGGACAGTCCCTGCCCTGGGCCTGCTGGCCACTCTGTTTCTGATACAGGCCAGGTGCCCTTGGCCTTTTTGCCCACCTGGGCACACATCAGCTGCTGTTCACCTGCTGTCCATCAGCACCCACAGGTCCTTTCCCACAGGAAAATGTGGGTCCTTTCCCACGTTCCAGCACTGGTGCTGTTTTTCCAGCCACACAGATGAGTTCAAGATCAGCTGGTCACTTGTGCCAGGAGGAACAGCCTCAGGGCCTGTGTGATTTTACTTTTTGTACAGGAATTCCTCCCATTTTTTAAATCAAATTTCCAAACAATACACTCAGATCCCTGTATGGGCTTTGCATCTACTTCTTGTTGGCATCACTGCTGGGGATGGTGCTTGTATGGGGGTAAAATGTTGGTGCTGTGGTGTTAATGCTTGAGATGTGAACCTGTGTTGATTTTTAACTGTGGTGGTTGTGGTTGTGGTTTGGTTCTCTCTCATTTGCACAGTGCAATCCTGAAGTAAATGGCTACTGGGGGGTGTAAATATTGATTTTTGGAGTAGAGTTTTGCAGTAGGGCTTTGAGATCATGTTGTACCAGGGAGGGGTGGTGGGCTCTGTCACCCTGCTGGGTGTCTGAGTCAGGCTGTGCCTCTAATGCTTTTGGTTTTCCTGTGTAGCCCTAGAGATAAGCTGGGTGTTCCTTTTGAGCTCCCACAGCCCTGTGAGCAATGCAGAACCCTCGTGGTACAGATCAAAATAAAATACTGATCTCTTTTCCAGACATGTTGTGGTGAAGACCTCTCCCAACCACAAGTACATCTTCACGCTGAGAACCCACCCCTCGGTTGTCCCTGGCAGCATTGCCTTCAGCTTGCCCCAGGTATGGCATGCTTGGACTTTCCACTCTGCTACACAATAAGCAAAATATCTCTCTTAGGGTCAGGATGGATGATAAGTTCTCTAATTGGACTAAAAGTATGCTGCAAATTTGATTTCTGCCAGCAGAAGTTCAAGGAGACTCATACTGCAACTGAAGTGACTGTGCTTATATTGCTCTGATATATTTTTAGTGCATGGTGGTGGGATAAAGATACTGGAAAATGTGTAATTTAACCTTTTAAAAATCCACCAGGAAGAAACTATTTGAAAAAGAAAAGCCTAAGCAATATCTGCCTTTCCTTGTGAATCTTTATTGTTCTCCATTTTCCCTTGACTTTAAAGGGTTTCTTAGCTGTGTTTTTCATTTTTAAGACCTGCTGGAAGTTTTATTGACCACATTCAGTCATTGTTAGTATTTTTAGATGAAAAGTGCAATGAAATGCATAAAAAAACCCCAAACCCCTTTGTCTCCTCTTTCTTAATTAAGTCATCATCAGATGTTAAACGATGGTTGGAATAAATAATGAATATAATTAACTTCTAAATCAAAAATGAAGCTTGTAGATTTTTACTGCTCACACTGAGTCTCATCCCATGAACCCACAGCAGTTGTGTGATTCAGTGCTTTCCTATCTCACTGCTCCAGAGCCCAGTCTCTGTGCTGCAAACACAGGAGATTTTTTTTTTTCTCAGCACATCTTGGCACAAGCCCCCAAATGACATTTTGCCTTTTGATGTGCTGCTGGAACTGGGTGTGTCCCAGTGAGTGGGTGGGGGATGTTATGTTCACCAGTTTTTGGTGCCCAGCAGGAGATGTTGGTGCTGTTCAGGTCAGGGCTCTCAGGTTGAGGGTTGATTTTGTATTTGTGGGTTGTTGTGGAGCCAGGAGAGCCCATCTGCCAAGGGGTGAGGGCTGGTGCTCCCCTTGGAGAAGGGGCTGTGCAGGGAGTGTTGCAGCCTCCGGGAGGTGCATGCTTGGTGTATGGGATTATGGAGCTGTTGGGGTTGGAAGGGGCCTTTAAAGGCTGGCTGAACAGGGACATTTCCCACCAGACCACTTTGTCCACAGCCCTTGTCCAATATGACCTTGAATGTTCCCTGGAACCTCTCTGGGCAAGGTTTTACCATTTTCACCCTGAATTCACCCTCTTTTAGTTTAAAGCCACTTCCCTTTTTTCTTTTCCTACTGTCCCTACTAAAAAGTCTGTCCCCTTAAAAGGATTTAAGCCCACTTTAAGTATTCAAAGGCCACAATGAGATCCCCCAGAGCTTCCTCCAGACTTAACTCCCATTCCCTCAGCCTGTCTCCACAGCTGTTTCAGCCCTCTGAGCATTGGGGCATTCCTGATACTGGGTTTTAATTTTAAAATTCCCAGTATTTCCCAGATCCTTGGGTAATTGCAGTCAGTCTGATACCCCCTGTGTGTTTACTGCTCCTGTTCAGGGATGTCTGTGCTCTGAGGCCTCCAGAGCATCTCTTTGTTGTACACTCACCATTCACGTGGAGTTCCTGACCACCCTTATTCTGTGGTAATCTTGATTCTTGACTCCTGACACTGAAAGCTGTGACAAATTTGGTATCCTGAGAGCCTAAACCACAAATTGCTGTACAGTGACGACAAACGTTTAGCAGAAACCAGCCAGGTGAGCATGGGGGTTGAGCTGTATCTCGTGCCACAGAGGAGATCCTGACAAATCTTCCCCCAGCGGTGCTGGCACTGCCCAGGCTCCAGGGAATGGGCACAGCCCCGAGGCTGCCAGAGCTCCAGGAGGGTTTGGACAGAGCTTCCAGGGATGCACAGGTTGGGATTGCTGGGATGTCTGCAGGAGCTGCACTGGATGATCCTTTGTGGTCCCTCCCAGCTCAGGAGATTCTGTGGATACTGGAGAGGGTGTAAAGGGGGAAATGTTTACTTTGTTAGCAAAGTCATTGTGTTCCTTCTCCCAGACAAAAAGGCAAGTACAAATGACCATAAACTTCAGCTTTTCAAGTGTGATCTCCCCAGAGCTGTTTGTAATGACACCTACACCTGCCTGGTGCCTCTGTTTGTTACCTGAGGGGTTGTGAAGGTGGCATAGGCTGTGATGAGGGCTGAGAAAACACTGCAGCCAGTCTGTAACACAGCAGCAGCCACTGGGAAAACCACATCCTTGCAGTCATCAAGCCAGAACTGTTGGAATTGTAAAGGTTATAGATTTTTTTTTGGTGTCACATAATTCGTGAACCGTTTCCCACTTCTGCAGTTCCATGCAGCACAAGCCTCCCTAAAGGAATTTCCAAGGGACCAAAAGATTGGAACAGTTTCATTTTTTACTGGTTCTCTTGGTTCAGCTAATATTGTACCTTGGAGTACATTAGAACATGCTTTTAAAATGCTTGTGGGGTGTGTAATAGCCATTCTGGTACTTGTGCATGCTCAGAACTTGGGCTTTGGTAGGAAATGAGCAGAAGGACAAAAAGCTCCATCCAGCACCACAGCTTCTGCCTCCAGGATGGTGGGGAGACCAGCAACCTGAAGGAGGCTGGACAGAACAACCTTCTGAGATCCCAAGAATTATTTGGAGAGATTATTCAATGTTTTTGACTTGTTTCCTGTTAATTTGGGGGTCTTTGGGTTATTCCATTCTGCCCCTTTTTTCTGCTGCTGAAGGTTCTCTGGGGGATCCTGCTCCTCTGGGTGAGGAGGCTGCCTTTGAGAGGGCAGCTGTTCTGCAGGGCAGGTGTTTGTTCTGAGGGACAGGTGTTTGTTCTGAGGGACGGGTGTTTGTTCTGAGGGACAGGTGTTCTGCAGGACAGGTGTTCTGACCTTTTTGTCTTGTTTTTCAGAGAAAATGGGCCGGCCTTTCCATCGGGCAGGAGATCGATGGTGAGTCAGTCAGTCAGAGCGATTGGGATGTGTTCATAAAGCTGAATTCATGTTTCCATCCTGAAGGGAAACTGGATTGGGAACTCACAGAGCTCCAGTCCTTCTCCAGGTGATGTGAGGATCTCGTTAATGAAGGAGCTGCTCTCCTCTTGAAGCTTTTCTGCTTTTAACGTTTTCCAGGCCTGGGCAGACTGTTTTGGCAGTTTCTCCAGATACCTGTTGGTATCTCAGCCTGGCTGTGTGTGGGATGTCAGTGTCCACATGCAGATATGAACACTGAACATGCCCTGGATAGCCTATTCCGGGTCTCTGGAGAACACTCCCACTAACAGAGGACAGCTCTTGTCCTTGGGGAATTTCTTGGCACCAGCCCTGGAATGAAAGGGGATGTTTTAGAGCCAGGAGCAGCAGTGTGCCCTGCAGTGCTGAGCTTTGGGAGCAGCACTGATGTTTGCACCAGTAACTGACCAGAACATTCTGCAGCAAGGTGAAGGGCTGAGGTGAATCTCTGTTCCTATTTCAAATCTTCCTCAGGCCTTCCAAGCCATGGTGAATGTCTGGAGGAGAGCAGTTAGCTCTTTTGTCACTTTGTGCTGTGTGTCACACACACCCACTGCTTGGGTCACTGTCAGCTACAGAAGGGTGTTGGACCTGTCTGTAGCTGCTGGAATGCTGACCAGACTCCTGGCAGCAGGAGTTACAGGAGGGTCTCCATGTTCTTTGCTGCAGCAGGTTCAAGTAATGGATCCCATTTATTCTTGGGACCATCAGGAGTCACCTCTGTGCTCCTGGAGAGGGCAGCTCCTCCTCTGCCTTGCTGGGATCCTGCTGTCTGCACTGGAGCACACTGTTCAAGAGGCCACTGCTTTGCCTCTGGAATAGCTCACAGTGCTTCAAAAGTTCTCTCTTTGGGACTCTGGGCAGAGCTGATGGCTGCATCCTGTGTCAGGATGACGAGGGCTGGACCTGAGGAGTGTGTGGCTGTGTGTCCTGGTTTGAAAAGCCAGGTGTCTGCTGAGGAAAGCAGGAGCCACCCCTGAAGTGGAAAATGTAAACCCCCTCCTCTGAATTGTTATAATTTTGAAATTAAGGGGTTCTCAGGCAAAGATATGGGAATAGGAATAACAGTTCTTTACTAGAAAAATTAAAATGCAGTAATACAAACCAACCCTGCCAGAGTCAGAGCATGCCCTGACCCCCTGTGTGTCAGGGTGGTGGCAGCAGTGCCATTCCATGGTGGCTCAGCCCTCCTGCAGGGCCAGCTGTGGCTCTGCTGGAGCAGGGATCCTGCACAAGGGTGCAGTTTTCCTCTGAAGCTCCAGGGCTGCTGGAGATGGGCCTGGGAATGCAGGGGAGAAGAAAGCTGCTCCTCTGGGAATGCAGGGCAGGAGAAAGCTGCTTCCCTGGGAATGCAGGGGAGAAGAAAGCTGCTCCCCTGGGAATGCAGGGGGCAAAGGCTGCTGTGCTGTTCCCAGGCTCAGATTGGATCCAGGTAGGAATGCTTGGCTCCTGCCCTGGGCAGAGCATCTCCCCACGGGATGATGGAATTTGATCAGCCATGCAGGGACACTCACTGGCCATGGACAGAAGATAATTAATAATTAATGGCCCATGAACAAAAGAGATCTCCTGGAGGGAGGATTGGCTGTGGGAGAGATAAAGAAAACTGCCCCATGACCAGCAGATACCTGCCCCAGCTCTGGCAGATGGCAATGGGATTCACACCCTCATTTCCAGCCACTGTGGGTGTGAGGTGCTCCTGGGGCAGCTCCCTCCTGGCTGGTTGTTTTCCCACACCTGTGGTCTCAGCAGCTCCATGAGCAGGGATCAAATACTCAGATGTGAAGTCTGATGTGTTTGTAGGGACAGCTGGAGTGGGCGTCTCTGCCTCTCTGGGTGTCCCACAGAGCAGGATTTTAACCTGGAGAGGAAAGCTGGGGGAGAGCTTCCTGCTCCATACAGGAACCTGGAAGGAGCCTGGTCTCTTCTCCCAGGAGGAAAGGGACAGGATGAAAGGAAACAGTCTCAAGCTGTGCCACAGGAGGTGTAGATTGATGTTAGGAAGAATTTCTCCACAGAATTGGTTGTAAAGGCTTGGAACAGGCTGCCCAGGACAGGGGTGCAGTCACCATCCCTGGAGATGTTTGAAGAACTGGTGGATGTGGCACCTGAGGGTATTATTTACTGGTGACCATGATGCTGGTGCTTGGTTGATGGTTGGACTTGGTGATCCTGGAGGCCTCTTCAACCTTGATGATTCTGTTAATCTGTGATTTTTTTGCCTGCTGGTCTTATTTTAACTGAAGAAGGACCTATAACAGGGGAAGAGTCATAAATTAATTTGTTTCTCACCCTTGTTTGGCTGATCATGTGCCAACTCACAGATAAGTGCTTTATAGTATCCCAGTCTTTTGGGGAAGGAAGCACTGATATTCTGTGATCAGCTCTCAGAGCAGTTTGTGACTGTCCTTGTCCTGGGCTTTGCTGTAAACCTTCCAGCTACGTGGGAGCCTGTGTTAACAAAAATAATGCAGTGATTCTGTGCAGAGTGACTAAATGTCATCTGACTCCGTGCTGGGTGGAAGGGATTTGTAAAAGCATTCTGCAGGTAGAGAGAAGTGTTCACAAAGCCAGTGATTTCCCAGGGCTCCTGCTTTGTCCCGGTCCCCTGATAATGTGGAAGCTGTGTTTTAAATGTCAGTGTAAATGCAGCCCACAGCTCTGTGGAGCAGTGATGAGTCCTGCTGAGCCCCTGATGATGCAGTAAAGGTTTTCCAAGTGAGTGGTTTTCCTGGTGGGAAGGCAGAGTGCCCTGATGGATGTGTCTGTCCTGCCTTCTTTGCACTCCAGCTGCCCTTGCTCCTGTGTTCCCAGCAGAGATGCCCAGCTGGAGCCAGGGCAGGCTGCCTCAGGTGCCTTCCCACCCCAGGGAGGTTCCTGCTGCCTTCCCAGAGCCAGGAGGTCTCTGCTGCACTCCCAGCCTCTCTCTGGGACATTGCAGGCTCTTGGAGCTGGTGCTGTGCTCTGCTGGGTTTGCTGCAGCACTCAGTCCTGGGTGTAAGGGCTGCTGGCACCTCAGGTCTGTGCTGTGACCAAATCCAGGGACTGGTATTCCAGAAGCTTTTATACAACAAAGCCACGAGGTTCAGCAAGGAAAAGGAAACTGCTCAGTGGTGACCTGTAAGGTGACAGGAGCTCCTGGTGTTTGCTTGCAGGCCCAAAGGGGTCACCCTGCTGCTGTACCCCTTTTGAAAGAGCTCAGTGCACCAGATCAGGAGTAGTGTTCTCATCTTCGTCCCTGTTTCCTGAAGATCTGTCTGTGGCAGCTCCTCCCAGGGTGGCCCGTGCCAGGAAGGCTGTTGGGTGTGTGCTGTGTGTTCTGGTCACACCTTCAGCAGGGACAGGCTCTCCTTGTTCCCTTCAAGTGAACAATCCTGGAGCAGCCCATGCTGGGGGCTTGTGTTACCATCAGCCTCAGCATCTGCAGGTCTGTTCTGGAGATGGTTCAGGGGATTCTGCATCCCTGAAGGGAACCTGGGCATGTCAGCATGGCCCAAGGGGTCGGGGCCATGGCCCTCTGGGGTTTCCTCTGGTCAGGGATGAAGGACAGTTGATGATGTGCTTTGTTTTGGGCTGACAGATTGCATTGCTGCATTTGAACGTGCAGTAATTCACTTTCTGCTGCCTCATCTGGAGAACAGTACTGCAACCTGTTGCCTCAGAAAACCAGTGATGGCCCCTTGTCACTGCCTTTGGGCAAGACTACCCTTAAAGCTGCTTCTGGGCTTCCTGGAGATGTGTCCAAACCCTTGGGTGGAGATACAGCCATGTGAGAGCATAGCATGTCTGGAGTTGCTTTCATTGTCCTCATCCCCCAAAGTCTGTGTGGTATTTGAGGCGTTTTAAAGGTTTATTAAGAGTTTTTAGAGCAATGCAAGGATTTTCAGTGACAATTTTACTATATTTTTGACCTTTTAGTTGAACATGGATTAAGAGAAAAAAGGGTCTCTAGCAGAAATAATATATTCAGTTTTACTAAGTGAAATTCTCAAGGGAAGAGAGTGTGTTGCCAAACATATTTAATACACTGGGGGGACCTTGCTGTCCTTAAATGTGCTGTTTCTTGGGTTTTTTTCAGTTTCCTTATACACTTTTGACAAGACCAAGCAGTGCATTGGCACCATGACCATCGAGATTGACTTCCTGCAGAAGAAGAACATTGACTCCAACCCCTATGACACAGACAAGATGGCTGCAGAGTTCATCCAGCAGTTCAACAGCCAGGCCTTCTCTGTGGGCCAGCAGGTGGGCTGTGCTCTGGGCCTTTGAGGCTCCACTGGGCTAAAACTCCTCGTGCAGGCTTGTGAGGGACCATCTGAGGGTGCCAAGAGCTCTGCAAAGGCTGGGTCAGGGGCAGGAATTGTTCCTTGTGTGAAGTGATGCCTCAGGTTTTAGTTTTTCTATTTTTCAGGTTCTGTGCTGCTTTAGTGGGTGGCTCTGGGTTCACATCAGGGGATGGTGAGCTCTCTGCACAGAGCAGGGAGACAAAACAATTCCTGCTCCAGCTGGGGACCAAGGACAAATGATCCAAATCTCAGGCCCAGGAGCACAAACAACGTGGAATGAAGAGAGAAAAACAAGGATGGGACTGCATGGGCTGGAGCTGTCACTGGACAATGAACTCCAATATGCAAATGGAGCAGAGCTTATAAAAGTGAGAGACCCCGTGACCATTTTGGGTTCGCCTGGGGTGCAGCCCTGGCTGGGCTCTTGTGCTGCCCAAGGTGGATCCACTGAGGTCTCCTAATAAATCCCTGCTTTATTCTTTAGCTCTGCCCAGTCTCTGTTCTAGGCCAGCCTGCCCAAGGCATCAGAAGGATGTCTTTGTGAACAGTAAAACCATTGTGACTTTCACTGAGCACAGAGGGGTTTAGAATCTGCCCTGTCCTAAATCTGTGAGGAGAATCTCAGGGCTTGGGAGAGTGTGGGTCTCTCTGTGTTGTGGCCTGGTTGGATGTGAGCATGGCAACTCCTGGAATCTTTTGGGAAGTCAGTTTTCTCTCCTTCTCTATGCAATCAAGACAAACACCAGGTTTAATTCATTCTCAGTGGCACCTCCCAAGTGCAGTGTATTTTATTGTTCTGGAAGTGTCCCAGGCCAGCTTGGACAGGACTTGGAGCAGCCTGGTGTGGTGGAAGGTGTCCCTGCTGTGGCAGGGGTGGCACTGGATGAGCTTTAGGGTCCTTTCCAGCCCAAACTATTTTGGGATTCCATGATTTATTGCTGCTCTAGACTTAAGCAGTGAAACAGGGACATCAGTTTTCCTTGAGGACCTTGGAAAGCTGATGTCCCTGTAATTGAGCCTGCAGGGGTCTGCAGCAGATGGACTTCAGCCCCTGCAAAGCCCTGTGTGATAGCCTCTGCTTTGCCTTGTTCTCAAAACAGGTCAATGTTGGTCTCTCATAGCATTTTCACCTTGCAGGGTCTGAATCTTAAGCCAGCTGGAAATAAACTCAAGGAAAAGGAGGCAAGGCTGCAGACCCAGCCTGGTTTTCTGTGGGATGGACCCTACTTCTCATTCCATTCACTCTGTCTCTCATTAGCAGTATTCCTGAAGTGTCCTTGTCAAGCTGAAATGCAAAAGATCTGAAAGTTTTGAGCTAAATTGTTCTCCATGACTAGCACCAATTATTGAAGCGAGAGGAAAATGTCACTAGATGGTGCAGAACAGAACACTGAACTGGGGGGAAGGTGGGGGGGGAATAGATGATTTTCTTGGAAGGAGAATTTTTCTTTGAGCTTCTCCAGCTGACTTCATGTTCTGCAGCTTTAGGTCTGTTACTCTTGTATTGGGGCAGGGACAGGACATGGTCAGCACTCCAGAGCTTTACAGGGAAAAAACTCCAGGGGAGCTGCTGGGTGGTTGACTCAGTCTTCAGGCCTCTCTCCCTTCAAACCTTAGTAGTCTTGTCAGGATCTTTTTTAGCTTTTTTTAATGAGATTTGTTTTCCCTTTCTACAGCTGGTGTTCAGCTTTAATGACAAGCTGTTTGGGCTGTTGGTGAAGGACATGGAAGCCATGGACCCCAGCATCCTCAAAGGGGAGTCTGGAACAGGCAAAAAGCAGAAGGTGGGCTCCCAGGAACTCCTGTGCATTCCTTGGGGACTGCAGAGCTGCAAGTCCTACCAGCTCATGCTAGCAAGGGCAGTTTAGGTGACCTGCCTTTGGAGGAGTCACACATCTGGCTCATCTGTGTGTCAAAGGAGACACAGAGCCTTGTTTGCAGTGCAGTGCAGCCTCCACTGCAGAGCTGGGGAGGATACAGGAATAACCTTTTGGTCTTTAAGTACTAATTCATGGAAACAGCCTCTCTTGAGTTTTTTTGTCTTCCAGATATGTCCAGGTTTGATTTTTCCTTCTGTAGAAATGACAGGATTTTGTTTTCTCCTTTACTTGCTAGATCTTGCTGAAATAAAATTGTTGGGTTTGAGCTAAACCAGTAAGTTCTAAAAGCCAGGTTGTTGTACCTGGTGAGCTTCTCCCTTCAATGGTGTTTGTTTTAGAGGAGGGGTTGGTATTTTTCATTCTTCCCAGGAAGTGGAGATTTTGCTGCTTTTTCCTGCCTTCTGAGATGTTCTTGGAGATACCAAAGGAGCAATCTGAAGCCGAGTCTAGTGGCAATTAATATAATTATTTCTTTCCGTTCCCTTTGCAGATCGAGGTTGGTTTGGTTCTTGGAAACAGCCAAGTTGCCTTTGAGAAAGCTGAGAACTCCTCTCTCAATCTGATCGGTGAGTTCCTGCACCCACACAGAAATAATGCTTGAGATCTGCTGCTTTTCAGACCCAGGAGACTTCATTGCCTCAAGGGTGTTGTTTGTCTTCACTCCTAGGCTTAGCTTAGCAAGGCCAAATGGACCAGTAGATCCAGGGACAGCAGTTATTTGAAGTATTTTAACTCTTCAAACATAAAAGAATGATGTTTTTAGGGACAGAAACAAGCCAACAGCTCTCCCATTAAATTTAATTAGAAGAGAAGGGATTAGCAAATTGAGAGCTTTCTTAAATGTGTGGTCAAAATGTCAAAGTCCTGCTCTTTGGAAGGCCAAGGGAGCTGCAGAACAGCACTGGGGGTTGTGTGGAACTGCTTCCAGGAGTTTAATCACACAACTGGGAACTGATTTAAGCAGACAGTTTCTAAAACCTCAACAAAACAAATCCCTGTGTACAATATCACACTTGGTCATCAAAGAAATTAAGGAATAATTGGTGTGTCCTCCACACACATTCCTTTAGAAAGAAGCTGCTGAAGGGGTTGGGCTGGGTCTGGAGTGTTCCATGGAGGCACCAGTAGGGATGGTGGGACTGGGCCCTGGGGAGGGCAGTGAGGCCCTTCCCTGCAGTGGCTCTGCGTGCCCTGGGGCTGTGGGGGTTGCCTGGGGACCAGGGACACCTCCTTTTCCCTTGGCTGTCCCTTTGCTTACCAGTGGTGTGAGGTGGGTGACTCTTTCCAAGCTTCAGCTGCAGATCCCTCCCTGGCTGTGAATCAAGGCCGAACACACACTTTTATTTTAATTTTTTCTTGTTTTTTCTTCCCTGTTTTGTTCCTTCCTCCCAGAACCCATGAGCTAAGGACACTCCTCCTTTTGCTGCTGCACGGATCAGGAGTGGCAGGTGCAGGCTGCTGGGAGGGGGCTCAGGGGGCCACGAGGTTTATTTTTGCAGTAGGCTGCAAAGCTCTGCTTGGCTGGAAGTGCTCAGTGCTGTGAGTCCTTGTTACAGGAATAAACCATCTGAGGGGAGCAGCCACTGAGGAGAGGAGAATTCAGCTCATCCAGCACTGCAGGAGCTTATGGCAGGGGCTGAGCTTTGATGCTGCCCTGAAGGGCCACATTTGGGGTGGGACTTTGTGTCCTGCAGCTGCTTTCTGTTGCTGCAGGCAGTGGAGGGTGTGAGGCTGTTGGGTGACCACACCTTGCCCCTCACCCGAGTTTTGGTCCAAGCACTCAGCCTGTGCTGAACCCTAACAAAGCTCTGTGGGCTGATGGCTGTAATTAAACATCCTAACGAGGGTACAGCTGTTAATAGCACCAAATGGAACTTGCAGGGGCAGGGCAGTGAGTTCCCACCTGTGACTGGGGGATCACAACTGTTCAGCTTTCCCTCTGCTGCCAGGACAGCTGGGGGCAGTGTGAAATAACCCTGGGCACTGAGGGTTATGTCAGCAGGGCATTGTGCCTGGTTAATAGTCAGAGCCATATAACGACCTGGCATCTCCCTCTTGGCACGTGTGGGAGAGCTGCTGCATTGGGAATAGGGGTCCTTCCCCAGGATTCTGTTTCATTGTCTTCAGACAAGACAAAAGAGCTTCTTGTGCCTCAATTTACTTCTGTCAAATTGGTACTTCATTTAATCTCCTCATTGATCTGAGGCAGAATTGCTTAATGTGCTCTGTTGGTCTCTGGGGAATTGTAAAGTTCTGAATAATTAAATTGTGAGAGAGGAGATGAAAGTGAAGTGAGTGTCACTGAGCTCTGCCTTCAGTGAAGGGCCTGCACTATTTCAATAGAGAAGAATTGTAATAATTTTTTAAAAAGCCAATTCTGTTTGTTCTGTTTAGCATAAAATTGTGTTATGAAACCGTTGGAAGAGGTTTTAATCCAATCTGCAAGAATTTTACTGTGCTGAGGTGCAGCCAGAAGGGGGGAGTGTAGGCCAAGCTCTGTGGGAGCAGGAACAGCCCTGGCTGAGGGGTCTGACCTAAAAGCTGGAGTGCAGCACTGGGATAATAAACACAGGGGAATTGTGGATTGGTGCTCCCTGCAGGGCTGTAGGTGCTCTGTGTCCCAAGTGCTGCTGGGCTGTCCCTGGCATCTTACCCAGAGGCAAGCTCCTGTTTGTTTGTTTTGCTGTCCTTGGAATTGAAATATTGATTCCAGATGTGTTTAGACCAGGATTAAAGAGTCTGGTTGAGCTCACACAGAGCTGCTGTTTGCTGTGCTTCCTGGACTCTTGCTGCTCATTCATTATCTGGCTGAACTTGAAATACCTCTCAGGAGAGCTCGTGGAACAGAGCAGCAAAATGCACACTGGTTGTTTGCTAGGATTGGATATTGGGAAGGAATTGTTCCCTGGGAGGGTGGGCAGGCCCTGGCACAGCGTGCCCAGAGCAGCTGTGCGTGTCCCTGAATCCCTGGGAGTATCCAAGGCCAGGTTGGATGGGACTTGGAGCCACCTGGAATAGATGCAAGTGTCCTTGCCCATGGCAGGGGGTGGCACTGGATGGGTTTTAAAGTCCCTTCCAGCCCAAAGCCACCTGTGACTCTGTGATCTCTGTGACTCTGTGGGGTTCTAGGGTGGGAAGGCCCCCACTGGAAAACCATTAAGGGGCAACCCTTAAAGCACTCTGCAAGTCTGGGGAAACATCCCATTTCTGCAGCAGTTAAGGATAATTGGCAGTGTCTTTGCTTTTTCTCTGGGCTGTCAGATCTCTGTTGTTTCCCTGGTAGCTGAGGGTGCTGAAAGCCATGTGCAAGGTTGATCCGACTGATAAAAGTGTCAATGCTTGTTTATTGGCTTGAATAAACCTAAGGTGAGACTACATGGGTTTGCCAGCATCCTTCCAGCATTGGTGCCTGTTTTCTGCTTCCTGGACACTCTGATTACTCCCAAGCTCCTCTGCAGAGGCACTGGGGAGCTCTGTGAGGCTGTGGTGCCAGTGGCTCAGCAGCAGCAGGGAAAGGAGATGGTTAAAGGGCTTGCAGACCTGTGCTCAGGGGTCTGGAGTGCCTCTGGAAGAGGCTGTGGAGCAGACAATGAACTGAGATGGTTTACCAGGATTGGCATTGGTTCTTCTGACTTGTAAAGGAATTGTTCTGTGTGACTTTGCTGCAGATTGCTCCAGTATCTGGGGACTGAGGGGTGAGTGGACTGTCCTTTCCAAGGGATTCTGGAGAAAGTTTGGAGAGGTGCAGATCTTAGAACCTGGGGTCTGTATAGAAAAAAAAATAACAGAAACTGTAATAAAGCATTAAATGAGAGGAAAAGGATGATGCACTGGGAAGGGCCAGCCTGTCTTGTCTGAGGGCAGTCCTGCCTCATGATCCTACTGGAGTTCATTGCAGCAATCAGAAAGCTCTGGCAGCAGGGCTGACATGGGCTGATTGTCAAAGCTCCTCCAGCAAAGTTCTTTGTCAAAGTTTCTTAAGAAAGAATTAAAACAGAGATCTGTGGGAGAGAAGGTCCTTGCATGAGTCAGTGAGTGATGAAAGGGAAGGAGGAAATAGCTGATGTCAGTGGAGTTCAGTGGGAATCTCTGCTGGGCCTTTGCTGCTCATTGTAATTATTGAATAAGCTGGGAAAAGGCTGGAGCAATGAGGTGCCCAGGCTGGCTCTCACTGAGCCCAGGGACTGAGGCAGGAAATGGCAGGGGACATTCAGCACAGAGAGCTGTAACTGATGTGTGGGAGGAAGAGCTCTCCTGACCTGAGTAAAACTGGTGGCTGTAGAGGGCCCAGATCCCAGGCAGGGTTATTGTATTTGCAGGGACCACCAGCAGGAAGGAATGATGACTCTGACTCCATGTTCTTAGAAGGCTCATTTATTACTTTATGATACTATATTATATCAAAGAATACTATACTAACTATACTAAAGAATCCAGAAAGGATGCTTACAGAAGGCTAAAAAAGATAATAATGAAACTCATGACTCTTTCCAGAGTCCTGACACAGCTTGGCACTGACTGGCCAAAGAGTGAAAACAACTCACAGCAGAATGCAATGAAACAATCTCCAAACACATTCCACATGAGCACAGCACAGGAGAAGCAAATGAGATAAGAATTGTTTTCCTTTTTCTCTGAGGCTTCTCAGCTTCCCAGGAGAAAAACCCTGGGTGAAGGGATTTTTCCAGAGAATGTGAATGCCACAGCAGGATCAAGGGAATGAATGCTGCCCCCATCTTGCAGTGTGTTCCTGTTGTTAGGAGCTGTTAAATGTGGCTGCTAAGAATGATCACATATTGTTCTGGAGGGATATGAACAAAGCAGAGCATCCATCATTCTGTACCTGTACTGAAGGTACAACCAAACTGCAGCACCTGCAGCTCCATTTGCCTGTCAGAGGGTGTGGGAGGAAAAGAGAAGACAGAGAGGAGCAGGGGTTCCAGTGTGGAGCTGCTGCTGCACAGGGAAGAGCAGCTGGGCACTGGGAAAGGCAGGACTGAGGAGGATGCAGGACAAACCTGCTGTCATCCCAGGTGGCCTGCAGCAGGGTGGACACTGGTTCTGGCAGCAGCCACGTGAGCTGGGTGCTGAGGTTGTGTGGGTCCAGGGGCACCTGGGTGAAATTTGTGGCAGAGAAATCTACTGTGGATTCTTCAATACACAGGAACACCACCTGGCTGGAGAAACCCCTGAACTGAGCAGTGAACTGGGGATCATTTACCAAGCTGGGTCCCTGGTGTCCCGCCCTTGTGTCCTTGTCACAGTGTGTCCTCCTGGCCAGCGTTTGGAACTGAGCACAGAGTTTGTGGGATGGGGTCTGACCTGCAGAGCTGTTCTGGTGTCTGTTTCTGTGTGTGCTGCAGTTCTGCTGGGCTCTGTGTTTGAAACCATTTCTTGGCTTTTGCAGGTAAATCAAAGACCAAGGAGAACAGGCAGTCAATCATCAACCCTGACTGGAATTTTGAGAAAATGGGCATTGGAGGCCTGGATAAAGAATTCTCAGATATTTTCCGAAGAGCTTTTGCTTCACGAGTTTTCCCACCTGAGATTGTGGAGCAAATGGGTGAGTATAACCTTTCCAGGTCCAACCTGGAAAAGTGTGGCTGGGACACAGGCTGCAGGCCTGTCCTGGTGTGTGAGGGCTGGACACAGCCTTGTGCTGCTGTAACACAGCAGTTTCTGAGGGATCCAACTGGCCAAGGAATCCTCTTCTTCCCCTGGTGCTCCCAAGTCTATTTTGGACTCGGGTTGCTCGGCTGGGGAAGGGGGACAAACCCAACACAGACACTCAGCCCTGCACATGGAATGTCTGAAGGAATGAGACACATGGTTTAACTGGATTCTGTTCTGGTGGAACTGAAACTGGGCCTCTGAGCAGCCTGGTCTGGTGGAAGGTGGCCCTGCCCATGGCAGGGGCTTGGAATGAGATGGGCTTGAAGGTCTCTTGCAACCCAAACCATGCCATGGTTCTGTGAAACCCTCCCTCCTGGAATGCTTCATTTATCCATAGCAGTGACCCTGCTCCTGTTCCTGACTGCCTGGCCGTGTCTGTCCATGCAGCTCAGAGGAAATTCTGTCTTAATGCCCCTGCCAGAATCTCTTTTTCCTCCCAGGTCTCCTGGCAGCTGCACCATGAGCCCTGTCCCCCCCAGGCTGAGCCAGCAAACCCAGCATGGGCTGTGAGCTCTGCTGCTCAGCTTTGCAGTGCTGGCAGGATGCACAGCCCATGGCACGTCCTGGAGTCTGAAATAAAAGCACAGATTCTAAATATAACTTCTCTTTTTGGGTCAAGGGAAGGAAAGGCAGTCCCGGTCCTTGGTAAACATCTGCTGGCAGGGAGATAAATGGTGCAGGGTTTAATTTTTAGTAAGCAGTGCGCAGCTGCAGGTGTCTGATTCTGTCACAGAACGTGGCTGGGGATGTTCTGGCTGCTCCTTGTTCTCGGAATATAATCTGTGTGGGTTCCTATTTGAACTTGGAATCCATAGCTGTATAATTTCTGTGTATGTTTATGTTTCTGATCCACCTTCCCTCTCCCCACAAGTGAAGCAATCAAGATTTTGATGACAAACCTGATTTCCATCAGGGGCTCCATCCTGTTTGTGTGGGGGTGTGTGGAGCTTCCAGTGCCTGTGGAATTGATGCAAAGTAAACTTCCCTGGGATGTGCCTTCAGTCTTGTCTTGGGGATTTGGACACGTATGAGGAGCTATGGAGAAACCCCAGGGCTGGGCCAGCCAGTGCCTGATTCTCTCTCTCCTGCCTTTTAATTCCTGTTGATGTCAGAGCTGAGGCCTTTGGGGGATGCTCTTGGGTCTCGGGGGTTTTGTGGCTGTGGGCGAGATACAACTTCTCTGCTTCTGCTCGAGAACATGAAATGCTTAGATTTGTTAAATATTTAACTGCTCTGCAGAGAGAGGAAAGAAGAGAAATGGTGCTGGCTGTGGAAAGAACAGCTTTTACCCAGAGGCATCGGTGTCCAGCTCAGCAGTGTTGCTGACAGCCAGCCTCCTGTACTTGAAATATTTTTACCTTTTGAAGCAGCTATTGTGTGTATTCATAAAGTCTTTCCAGCTGGGAGAGCTGGGGCTGTTCAGCCTGGAGAAGAGAAGACTCCAGGAGGATCTTAGAGCCCCTTCCAGAGCCTAAAGGGGGCCTAGAAAACAGAGGGGAGTGATCTTTTACATGGACAAGAATGGGAGTGCAGGAGAGAGATTTGGGTTAGGTATTGGGAAGGAATTGTTCCCTGGGAGGGTGGGCAGGCCCTGGCACAGGTGCCCAGAGCAGCTGGGGCTGCCCCTGGATCCCTGGCAGTGCCCAAGGCCAGGCTGGACAGGGCTTGGAACACCCTGGGACAGTGGAAGGTGTCCCTGCCATGGCAGGGGTGGCACTGGATGGGCTTTGAGATTCCTCCCAACCCAAACCAGTCTGTGATTCTCTGATTCTGAGGCTGCAGTACAGAGCCCTTGGCTGGGACCATGTGTGAAGGTAAAAGAGAATTGATGTTGTTTAGTAAAGGAAGACAAATACTCAGTGAAGGACCACTGGTATTTGGATTACCCTGGGCAATGAATTAAAGGTGTGCCCCATTAAATTACATTAAGTACAAATACCCTTGCTGTGCATGTTTACACCAGGCTGCACAAAGAGACTTTTTTCAGGGAAGAAGTTGGACTGGGAGCAGAGCTCCTGAGCGCTGATTAACCCCAGGGCTAAAGAGCTTATCTGAAATTTGAAAAAACAAAAACTTTCTGACATTCATTTTCTTTGCCTTAGTTATAACTTGCTCTTAACTATATTTCAGATCTGAAATGTCAGTGTGACAGCTGTTCACCTTTGTGAATAATTTATTGGGAAAGGAAAAGATGGAATTTGCCTGCTCCCTGGTGCTGCAGTGCTCACCCAGTTGTGTTCTTTGCCCAGTGCTCCCAGACTGCAGCTTCCACGCCAAATGCAATAAATATTTCTGTCCAGAACTACACAGAGGCTCTATAGACCCTTCCAGCATTACTTGCAATTTGTGTGTGGTTTATCTAACTTCCAAGGAATGTTCTGGGTTTGGAGCACATAAATCAATGTTAGTTAACCATGTCATCCAAGGGGGGGGACACTGCTCTGCTGGTACAAGCCTTGGTTTATCCAGGAGCAGAAATGTTAGATCAGCCCCAGCTGGGCACCAGCCCTGCCCCAGCTCCCTCCTGGCCTGGAAGGGGCAGTTTGATTTTGCCCTCTGTGGATGTCCCAGCCCTGCTCTGGTGGCTTTGGGCTTGCATGGCTCTGTAGGGAGCTAACACAGTTGGCAGCAAAAGATACTATTAATAAAGACAGTTTATAGGGTCAGTATTTAGCTAGATCAGTTCCCTGGTTGTGGGATGTGCCAGAAACATGGAACGGTTTGGGTTGGAAGGGACCTTGCAGCCCATCCAGTGCCACCCCTGCCATGGCAGGGACACCTTCCACTGTCCCAGGCTGTTCCAGGCCCTGTCCAGCCTGGCCTTGGGCACTGCCAGGGATCCAGGGGCAGCCACAGCTGCTCTGGGCACCTGTGCCAGGGCCTACCCACCCTCACAGGGAAGATTGGCTGACAATCCTGTGGCTGCCAAATTGAATTAAATCCTTAACTGGATGAGGTTTGAGGAAGATGTCTGGAAACATTTTGGTGCCTCACTCGTAGGAATGACACTTCTGAGGAGGGAACTTCACACCTTGGGACACTGGTGGAGGGAGATTCCACTCAGTTCTCCCTGAGGGACTGCCCTTCACAGCCCTGTTTCCAGGGAATCCTCCTCCTTTCCAAACCCTTTCAGGATGTCTGTGCCAGCTCAGAGTAAGGCTGTGTCACTCTGTGGTGAAGGGAGTCTGCCTTTTGGTTGCTCTCTGCTGCATCCTCTTGCTCCAGCTGAAGCTCCTCTGTTTATTTGAGAAATGTTGTGTTTTCTTCCCATCCGTGGTAGATGCTGGTTTTCTGCTGAGGCTTTAAACCCAGCTCATTCAGCACCTTGTGCTCTTGCCTAGAACAGTGTCTCCCAAGTCTTTAGTTGTTTTTTCCTTCCCCCTGGAAAGAAAATTATCCACTTGGAACAACATTTGTGGTATTTGGTGCCTGGAGCTGTAACTTGCAACAAAGCTGTAAAGTCCCTTCTCAGACTTGAAAACAAAACACTTGTGCTGACCCTCTTTTCCTTAATTAAGAACACTCTGGTGTCCCCAAGCTTTGAAACACTCTTGACTCACAGCAGGGAAGGGATTTCTCTGACTCCTGTGGCACATTAATTGTTGTAGAGGCCTCAAAGAGCAAATTCTGCATGGACGTGTTTAATAACAGGTAAAGAAGTGTTTGGTGTTGCAGGTCACGTTCCTTCTAAGAGACTGAAACGGAACCCAAATTCCCCATCCTCTCCTGCGACCATAAATAAACTAAAGCAGACTTTTTGAAGGTGGTTTCTGTTTCCTGGGAACCATCTTAACCTGTGCTCTTGACCTGCCCTCTTGGGATCAGTTGGTCTCAGAGCTCTGTAATTTTGAAGTCCAGCTCATGCTGGAGAAGTGAAATATCAGCAGAGCACAAGGGGAACATTGAAATGAGCTGACACTCAGATTATTTTCTTCCTCAGATTCTGTCTGAAGTGGAGGCTTGTCTGTTAAGCTGCCTTAAAAATTAATGCATTAATGTTCTCAAAGTACTCAGATACTGTCAGAGAAGAGTAATGATGGAAAGGTTCTCACCCAGCCATTCTGAAAATAGGGTAATTTTAATGAAAAATCAGTGTCAGGCACATCTAACCTCAGCTGGGGTGCTGGGAGTGCCAGGCCCTGCTGGGCAGCTCTCAGCCTTGCATCCAGTCTGTCCTGTCCCTCCAGCATTCTCTGGGGCAGCTCTGGGATTCTGATGCTGTTTCTATAACCTCTACATCACCCATCATTCTTTCTCCTCCCTTCCCTGCTCAGGACTGTGGTGCCCAGCCCAAAATATGGATCCATTGTGGATCATCAGCAGGTCCTGGGCAGAATCCTCACTGGGATAATTATTTTTTTGTTTGTTTTGCATCATGCAATTCATTATTCCTCCCCAATTAGAAACTCGTGCATCAGGTGACATGGGTTTCAGATGAATTTAATCCTGCCTGTCTGTGTGTTTGCAGCTCTTGGCTTTGCAGTGTGCAGATTGAATTGGAGCATTCTGTTCTGTTCCATCTCCCAGGCACCACATGCCACTAAATTCAGGATGGATCATTTCTCATTGTGCTTTAAAGTTTGTGGGGTTTAATCTGCTTTTCATGCGCCTCTAACTTCATTCAGCCTGTGCTTTTCCTGCATGCCTAGGAGGGTGTCTAACACATATTTTTATCTATAGGGAAGTCTAAATGTGCCTCTCTTGCTTTCTTTGTTTCCTCAAACCCTCTGTGTGGGGACCCCCATGTTTTCCTGGAGGGAAGTTGTCTCAGACTGGCCTAATAAAGTTGTTCTGGCTACTTCTTATAGTCTTCTTTTCTTCTACCTACTTAAAAAGACATTATCTCAGAATTTTCCAGCCATCAGGTTAGTGCTAGGTCAGTACAACACAGTCAGAAAACAGCTGAGGTTGAAAGGGACCTCTGAATTTAGTCCAACCCCACAGTTCTGTTCCTTTTCCCTTTACAACACCAGGGATGACATTCACCATCTCCCTCCCGGTTTCTCACCCGCCCTGTTCAGCTTCTCACTGACTGAGATGATTTCACCCACTCTGAGTTCCCTTGGGTGAAGTTCATGTCCAAGTGATCTGCCAATATCCAACAGTTGTGGGCTCTTGTGTCCCTTGTTCTTTTTCTGCTTCTGTTTCCTGTTCCTACCCGTTTGTCACTCGTATTAATATCAGCTGTCACAGAAAATGTCAGCTCTTCACTGGTGTAAATAAGCATTTAACAGCTTGAACTCAGCATTTGCTGCTGCTAACTCTTCTTCCCAGCTGAGAGTGGACCAGTGCTTTCCTGCTCTTCTCCTCCTGAAGGGATTTCACCTGAAGTGCTCTGCTCACCCTGGGCCACCTGAATGCAGGGTGGCTGAGTCTGGGCACTGAATTCCTTTGGGGAGAGCAGTGAAGAAGTCCCTGACATCTGTCACTTGCCTCCCCTTCTGAAAAAAAAGCAGAGATTGACTTTGGTGTCCCCCAGGAATGGGGGAGAAAGTGAAGGAGCTGAATTAATCAGAATTACTGATGGAGTTTGTTCATGTGTTGGGTTGCTGGATGCAGTACAACTGGAAAGCTTTGGAGGAGGGCATCAGGGTGGGGGGCAGGAAAGGTTCTGGACACAGAGTGAGCTGGCTTGAAGGACTTCAGTCCTGGGAGGGGGGTATGAGAGAGGGGGCTTCCAAATTCTGCACAGTCACCAAAGGAAATGATTCCCTTTTAACACAGGAGTGTGGAAATGGGAATGTGGCAGATGGTTTGGACAGAGGGGAAGGGTCTTTGCACCAAACCTGCAGCAAGGAATTTCTGCATGGATGGCCAGAGCCATCAGTGGGTTCTGGGAGGGCTTTGCTCCTGCTCCAGGTGGCTGCAGGGGTGTTGGTTGGTGGCATCACCGTGGTCTGGCACCCCCAGTTTGTCCCCAGCTGGGAGCCCTGGGATGTCCCCGTGCCCTGGGGTGGCTGGATGTGTTCACAAGGCAGGAGGTGTTCAGCAGGCATTCCCAAATCCCAGTGCTGGCTTTCTGAGCGGGTGGGAATGACCCAGCTTTGTCCCAGGAAGCTGGCAATGCTGGTGGGATCTGTGCTGCTGGCTTCCAGGTGGGATGGGGCTATGAACATCCTGGCTGTGCTCAGCTTCCCTGGAACCTGCCTCTGGAATCGGGGATCTTTCTGCAGCTCTCTTAAGAGCCATTCACTCTTTGCTACTGTGCTGACTTCCCTCAGTGCTTGGTTTTGTTTGTTTATACTCTTACCACAATCCCTTTTCCTGAGTGTCCTGATGCTGTTTTTGTAGCCAGAGGCATTCTGTTGGAAGTGTCTCTCTGAGATGCTGATTTATTTTCATTTCTAGCACATTCCCTCTGAAATGGATAAATGCCCGTGTCATAAAGCTCATTATTGCCTCCTGATAGATGTGTGCACTGAGCTCCTCAGAGCCAGTGGGATGTGGTGAGGAATCCCTTTCCAGAGCTCCATGGAGAACTTCACTTTGTGTTCTCTTTCCAGTGGCAGAGAATTTGATAAATCAAAAATCTGGCCAATGAGAAAATAAAAATTCTGGTTCAGGTGTGGCCCTTTCCCTGCCCCAGCTTTGAATTCAAAGCAGACACTCTGGGCTTGCAGCATGAGAGGAGAGGGAAATTCCACCCAGCTCTACTTTTAGGGAAATTTTGCCTGTGTGGCAGGTGAAGTCTGGGAACCCTGAACTTCCTGTAACCTGCCCCAAGATAAATGTGCAGAGATAAAAATCTCCCTGCTGTGCTGGGGCCTTCCCAGCCATGCAGGTTCCTGGTGGTGCATCTGAGTGATCCAATCACACCAGAATGCTTTGATTTTAATTAAAAGGGGAATTACACTGCCAAGTAGAAAATCCCTGCTAGACTAAATCAGTTCTTCTGATCTCTCCAATAAATTGAAGAGGGAGAATTGAACAAATAAACTTTATCTTGTCTTTGGGCAGGTGATGTTCTGGGTCAAAACAGTTTGACTTCCATTGGTAACACCAGTAACTCTCCCATTCTCAGCAGTTTTTATGAATTTTCCCTCAGATTTTGTTTCCCATATTTGTATGTTTGAGTTCCTGTTAATGTCCCAGTTCAGTCTAGCTGTCATTGATAGCATAATTTGAGGATCAGGTTACAGCAATGACCTTTTTTTGGAGCTCATCAAATGATGAGCTGAACTGGTTGGAGATGTCTGCACAGCTGTAATTTGTGTTTAGAAAGATTCTCATAATAGTATTGACATTTGGGCCACATTGGTGAAATCAGCAGAGGGGAGATAAACTTAATCAACATTCCTGTGTGGTGCAGAGGATCCCACTGTGATTTGAGAGGTAACATTTGTGATTTGTCATCACCTGTCTATTTTAATAAAGTCCTGCTTGTCCTTAAAACTTTGATTTTAGCTAGGCGAACGTGGCTGTGAAGGGAAATGTCTGCTGGAGTTGCTTGTGGCAGTTTTGTTTGAAGAGAAACTAATTGCTTTGGGGTCAGGAATGTTCTGGCACCTGACTCTGACCCTGCTCTCAATGTTGCCCATTCAGTGGCAAGCAAGTCTTGCAGCAGGTGTCAGTGATGGTCAGTGATGGTCGGTGAAGGTCAGTGGTGGTGGTGGTCAGTGATGGTCAGTGGTCAGTGGTGGCGGTGGTCGGTGAAGGTCAGTGATGGTCGGTGAAGGTCAGTGGTCAGTGATGGTCAGTGGTCAATGATGGTCAGTAAAGGTCAGTGATGGTCAGTGGTCAATGATGGTCAGTAAAGGTCAGTGGTGGCGGTGGTCAGTGATGGTCAGTGAAGGTCAGTGGTCAGTGGTGGCGGTGGTCAGTGATGGTCAGTGAAGGTCAGTGGTGGCGGTGGTCAGTGATGGTCAGTGGTGGCAGTGGTCAGTGGTTAGTGAAGGTCAGTGATGGTCAGTGATGGTCAGTGAAGGTCAGTGGTCAGTGGTGGTGGTGGTCAGTGATGGTCAGTGGTGGTGGTGGTCAGTGATGGTCAGTGGTCAGTGATGGTCAGTGATGGTCAGTGGTCAGTGATGGTCAGTGAAGCTCAGTGGTCAGTGGTGGCAGTGGTCAGTGATGGTCAGTGGTGGTGGTGGTCAGTGGTCAGTGAAGGTCAGTGGTCAGTGATGGTCAGTGATGGTCAGTGGTCAGTGAAGGTCAGTGCTGGTGGTGGTCAGTGATGGTCAGTGGTGGTCAGTGACGGTCAGTGGTGGTGGTGGTCAGTGATGGTCGGTGAAGGTCAGTGGTCAGTGCTGGTGGTGGTCAGTGATGGTCGGTGAAGGTCAGTGGTGGCGGTGGTCAGTGGTCAGTGATGGTCAGTGGTCAGTGAAGGTCAGTAGTGGTGGTGGTGAATGGTCAGTGATGTGCTCAGGGTCCAGGGAGGGGAGCCTGGGGATCTCAGGGAATCCCTTGCTGGGATTTCTCTCAGGAAGGCTCCAGGACCCAAGGGAACAGCTGGAGCTGTGTCAGGGGAGGGCTTGGTTGGGAAAGGTATCAGGGAAAGGTGCTTTCCCCCAGAGAAGTTGAATTTTTAACCATTTCCACCCTCATTTGGGGTTTTCCAGAGGATTGGGGATATTTGGGATGATTTTGCTCTGGAATCATGGAATTTTTACCTTTGGGAAAGGAAAAGCCACAGCTCCAACCCATAGGGGGAGAGTGCTGATCTGGATTTTATGTTCCTTTTATTGACTTAATACTGAACCCTTGCAAATGATCTGCAGAAAGCTGGATTTTTAACAATTTCCAACCTCATTTGGGATTTCCCAGAGGGTTTGGGGTTGGATATTTGGGAATTTCACTGTGGAGTTGTGGATTTTTACCCTTTGGGGGAAGAGGGGAAGGGGCTCGGTGTGGATTTTATGTTCCTTGTATTGACTTAATCAATTGAATTGCTGTGGGAAGTTGAGTTTTTATCCATTTCCAACCTCATTTGGGGTTTTCCAGAAGGTTTGGGGTTGGATTTGGGATGATTTTGCTGTGGATTTTTTGCCTTCCTGGCTGTGGGATTTGGGGAGGAAAACCCAAGGGAAAAGGTGCTCAGTGTCAATTTTATGTTCCTTTTATTGAATTAATCTTGAATTGCTGGGCACTGCCCCAACTCCCCAGGAATGGTCCTGGCCCCGAGGCTGCCAGAGCTCCAGGAGCCTTAGGACACCACTAAGGGATGCACAGGCTGGGATTTTGGGGTGTCTGGGCAGGGCTGGGACTGGATGATCCCTGTGGGTCCCTTCCCACTCAGAGTACTCCAGGATTCCTTTCCTTTTCCCTTGAACAGGAAGAAGATGAACATTCTAGGAGGTTTCTGAGCAGATTGGTCCGAGCCAGTTTGTGTTTTGTGTCCCAGTCTCCCTGTGAGGTTCTGGGGTGCTCCAGCTGAGCCCTGTGCTGAGGCCAAGGCAGCTCTTGCCCAGAGGGGAATGTTTGTGCTTCTCAGGAAGTTCAGGGCTTTTGGGCTGTGGAAGAGAAGCTTCTGGGGGATACAGCTCAGTTGTACTTCTAGGAGAGAGATTGGGAGCTGCAGGAATCCCAGAATCATTAAAATTGGAAAAGACTTCCAAGACCGTGGAGTCCACCCTGTGCCAGATCCCTCCCTTGTCACCAGCACAGAGTGCCATGTTCCTTGCTCAAGGGCATTCCTGGGACACCTCCGGGGATGGGGACTCCAAACCTCCCTGGGCAGCCCCTGCCAAGGCCTGACCACCCTTTCCATGGAGAAATTCCTCCTGATGTCCCACCTGAGCCTCCCCTGGTACAGCTTCAGCAGCTTCAGGCCATTTCTCTTTGCCCTGTCCCTGTTCCTGGGAGCAGAGCCTGACCCCCCTGGCTGTCCCCTCCTGTCAGGAGCTGTGCAGAGCCAGAAGGGCCCCCCTGAGCCTCCTTTGCTCCAGGCTGAGCCCCCCCAGCTGCCTCAGACACTTCTCACAGGGCTTAGAGGAAAACCAGAAGAACCAACCGGGCCCAGACTGTTGGTGTTTGTGTTGTGAGCACCCTGGCACAGCCATTCCCTGCAGCACCGTGGATCTGGGCTGGGAGCAGAGCTCTGCCAGAGCCCTTTGGTGGCCTCTGGAGCCCTTTGGTGGTTCATGCTGGAGCCCAGGAGCTGTTGGAGCATTGCTGTGCTGGGATTCCCCTGCAGAGATCACTTGTCAGCACCACCCTGCCTGGTGCAGTTTGGTTTCAGAGGAGATCCTGTTCCCCCATGTTAACAATGCCCTCATGACAGGGATTTGACAGGAGAAGCTTTTAATTTATCTGAGCCTCACTCCCTCCCCTGTGAGATTTGTCTTCGCTGCTGGTTTATGTTGTTTGTGCTTTCGACTCGCAGATGCCTCAGTGCTGACTCACGAGTTCTTAGGCACGGCTCTGGATTTCTGTAGTGAATTTTTTATCTGCAGAGAAGCCCAGCAGGATCTCTCAGCTTTATTGCTGGCCTTACCCAGTGCAGCGCTGCTGCTCTCTGGGGTTTGGGAGGATCAGCTGCTCCTCGTGGCAGTGTCCTGGAGCTTCACTGCAGTGAAAGAGCAGCCAGAGAGAGAGGGAAGAGAGCCTGTGGGGCACAGGAATGAAGTAATAGTGAGCAGTTGTTCAGACAGAAATCAATTCTTTATTGCCATAACCTTCGGGAGTAAGTGAAATCACAGCAGTGCTGGGAAGGTGATAAGGGGTAAGTGTCTGTCCTTTACAGGCACAATTGCCCTGAGGGGTGGGGTGGGGTTACCATGGAGCTGGGACGAGCCAGACACCAGGAGGGAACTCGTCCTGTGGAGTGACAGACAACTCCATGTGCTCAGGCTCCTTAAGCCTGGCAGAAACTGAGCTCAGGTCCCCTCAGTCTGAGCTTGGGGCCATCAGTTTGCTGCCTTTTGTTGATTTTGTTTTTAATGTGCATCCTGAGCACTGCAGGGTCTCTTGTTAGGTGGGTTGCATTCTTAAAGAAGTCAATCCACAAGAATGGAGTAAAAATCAGATTTTCATATATTCATTAAAAATGGAAAAAACCCTCTAAGTCTGAGCTCCACCATTCCCCCAGCGCTCCTGAGGCCACCAGTGACCCATGTCCTCTCTCTCCTCTGAGGCTTTCCCTCAGCCTGGTGCTCAGTGTTCAGAACCTGGTGCTGATCTCCCACTGCAGGGTTTTCCAGCAGCAGCTTCCAGGCCAAAGGTTTAGTCTGTGCAGTTAAAGGAACAAAACAAACCTGGTTCTGGACAGGGGCTGGTCCCACAACCTCTTGGCACATGGGAAACTGGGGCATAAGGATGTTCAGAGACAGCATATTGATAAAACATATCAACATGAGGGGCTCATATCAATATTGTGGGGCTCACAAGCTGTATACCCACAACTCCACAGATCCTTCAGGGAAACTCTTCTTGTTCACCCTGCGGCCTCTCGCAGGAGCCGTGAGCACACCTGGGAGATGTGTGTCTGTCTGGGCCCTGTGTGTCCCTCTGGTCTCTGTTCCAGGCCAGCCTTCTCGAGCCCCCCTTCCCTGTCCCTGCAGGCTGCAAGCACGTGAAGGGCATCCTGCTCTACGGGCCCCCGGGCTGCGGGAAGACGCTGATGGCGCGGCAGATCGGGAAGATGCTCAATGCCAGGGAGCCCAAGGTGGTCAACGGGCCCGAGATCCTCAACAAATACGTGGGAGAGTCCGAGGCCAACATCCGGAAGCTGTTTGCTGATGCAGAGGAGGAGCAGAGGAGGGTAAGGACACGCAGGAGGCGGGGTGGTGGGAATGAGACCAGGGTGGTCTTTGTGAGAGTCCCCGGGGTGAATCTGACTCCACGTTCTCAGAAGGCTGATTTATTATTTTATGATGTTATATTAAATAATGCTATATTAAAACTATACTAAAATAGAGAGAGGATATGGACAGAAGGCTTAACGAGAATGAATAATAAAAACTGGTGACTGAATCCTCAGAGTCCGACACAGCTTATGGTGATTGGTCATCAAGGAAAAACAATTCACATGGAACCAATCACACATGCACCTGTTGGTAAAGAATCTCCAGACCACATTCCAGAGCAGCAAAACATGGAGAAGCTAAGGCTTCTCAGCTTCCCAGGAGAAAAAATCCTGGTGAAGGGATTTTTCAGAAAATATGACAGTTACAGACCAGGAGAGACTGGAAAGGGTCTGGGATCTCAAAATTACTGCTTGCATTAAAGGCAGAATTGTTGGAGCCCTGGTTGCTGAGAATTTGAGACTTTCTGCACTGACAGGCACTGACCCCCAGGAGAACACTGCATTGATCTGAGGTGTGGAGAAAGCTTCCAAAATTGAATCACAGAACTGAGATTATAGATGTGTAGTTTAAATAGAAGTGTGTGGTATCACAGGGTGGAAAACTTAGAGTTTAAGGGTTTAGAACATAGTAATATGTATATATAAAGCAAGATGGGGGTTTTAGAGAGGAGGCTACTCCTTCTTCTTCACCTTCTTCTTCATAGGTTTGGTGGTTTTGTGTAATTAGATAAAAAAGTCTGCATTGCAGACCATGGGTTGAAAGTAAAAAAAAATGGGTTAAAAGTAAAAACAAGTTATTGGGTTAAAAGTAAAAATAATTTTGGTGTCATTTCCTAATTAAACAGTTTATCCTTAAAAGACCTTATAGAGAGAAAGAGACTACTTTGTTTTTTAGTTTGTTAACATGAAGTGCTGTAGAACTCACAGTTTGTGAGACTGCAACATAGATAAGAACTAATAAACATCTGAGTCTGGACAAGAAATAGCACCTCACACATTTAATCCCAATCCTAACAAAAGGAAATATGACTCAACACATAGTTACTGCTTGGCTTGGGTTGTGGTTACTCCTGGTGAGCTGTGGAGTGTTGGTGTTGTGCAGGCTCACTCAGTGTCAGCTGTGAGAACAGCCTTGGAAGCTGGAAAGGCAGGTGGGCTCCAGCCAGCCCTGCAGACAGGGACAGTGTGCTGAGATCCCCTGCACAGTTTTTTGGGAGCAATACAGCAGTGCCCACCCTGCTTGCTTTGGGTCATGTGCTGTCACCTTCTCCAAAAGTCCTTAAAACTCAGATTGTGCAAATTTTCCTCTGATTTTAGTTTATTTTTTCTTTTTTTTTTTTTTTTTTCTCTTGTAGGCGAGACATAATTGAATCTGTTTGCATTTTTCTTACTAAATTAAGCTGGCACATAAGCTTTCAGGATTTTAGGTTGCAGACATATTGGTGTGTTACAGCACTTGAAGTGTTAATAATCAATACATGGTTAATTTTTCTCAGCAGAAAACTAATGGGTGAGAATAATGTCTTGAAACCAGAGATCTTTGAAACTGGAAGCGAAGATAAAGATTCTGTTTTTTCCAGTGATGTTTTTTATCCATTGCTTTAGCTGGCTTTCAAAGCCCCAATCTTTAGTTTCATGGTGTAAGTACTTCTTTCACGTGTGCTGTGGTAATTTTTCTCTGCTGTGGATCACTTGATCTTGATAGATTTTTCTGATAAAGAAAATCAAATGTCAGGCTAGTCACAGTTAAATACAGGGAAGTCTTTTTAGAAGTCATTAGCAAATGATCCCTTAATTTTATTCAGCTCACAAGACTCCGATTTTGGTGGCGACTCGAAATAATTTCATTTCTTCAGCATAAGGTTTATTAGTCAGTCAATCAGCTCTGTGTGGTAACACAGACCCACGTGAGCAATCTCCTGCTCCCTGGTGGCTGCAGCATCTCTGGGAGCTGCTTTCCCTTGGCAATAACACACCTGTTAAAATCCACTCAATACTGGCTGCAGGCGTGGGCCTGATGACAGCTGGGAGATTAAAAAGGTCTCCAAAAGGTTGGCATTGTGCTGCCTGTGTCTGGGGCAGATTGCCAGGGCCAGCACGTGCTCCCAGTGATAACGTGGTCTGCACTGGCCACAAAAGATGTTTTAGAGGTGGAATTTGAAGGGAAAAAGCTTCATAATGCAGTCACAAAAAGTATCCTGTTCTCTAACCAGCTGCAACTGCCTCACCCCTGAGTGAACCTGGAAATGGCAGTTCTGGGGCTGACTGGGCTCCTTAAAATATTATCCACAAAGCTGCTCTGGCAAGCTGTGTGTTTACCCAGTTCAGTCCAGCCTGGGGTGTTCTCCCCCTGGTGCATCCCTCCCTCACAGACAGGCCTTGTTCCCTGTCCCCGGTACCTGTCCCTTTCCCAGGTGCTGAGTGCTGGGAGGGACCCTCTGAGCTTTGGCCTTTGCTTGGCTTGCTCAGACTCGTGCTCTTCCTTAAAACCCGTGCAGCTGCAAAGTCCTGAGTTTGGGCAGAGCCCCCTGATGTGGAGATGGGCAGGATGTTCCCCTGGAGAGGGGTGAGACACACACACACAGGTGTGATACTGAGCACACAGCGAGGCTCAGTGCTGTGTCTGTCACATTCACATTTTCTAAAAAATCCCTTCGCCCAGGGTTTTTCTCCTGGGAAGCTGAGAAGCCTCAGAGAAAAAGGAAAACAATTCTTATCTCATTTGCTTCTCCTCTGTTTTGCTCATGTGGAATGTGTTTGGAGATTGTTTACCCACAGGTGATTGTTCCATTGGATTCTGCTGTGAGTTGTTTTCACTCTTTGGCCAGTCAGGGCCAAGCTGTGTCAGGGCTCTGGAGAGAGTCACGAGTTTTCATTATTAATTGTTTAGCCTTCTGTAAGCATCCTTTCTGTATTCTTCAGTATAGTTTAGTATAGCATTCTTTAATATAATACAGTATCATAAAATAATAAATGAGCCTCCTGAGAACATGCAGTCAGAGTCATCATTCCTTCCTGCTGGGGGTCCCTGCAAATACAATGCTGTGTCTGTGTGGCTGAGCTTGGTGTTGATTTTGGATTGCTCCCAGCAATCTGGTGACACTCCTGTCCTCTCTCCCACAGCTTGGAGCCAACAGTGGGGTGCACATCATCATTTTTGATGAGATTGATGCCATCTGCAAGCAGAGGGGCAGCATGGCTGGCAGCACTGGCGTGCACGACACCGTGGTGAACCAGCTGCTCTCCAAAATCGATGGTGTGGAGCAGCTCAACAACATCTTGGTCATTGGTAGGTGGAGCTGCCTTGCCCTGTGCTGACTGCTGGGGTTTTGGTCAGCTGAGGGGCCGTGGCTGCTGTTGGAGCAGCATCAGCAGCAGGGTTAAAGGGAGATGCTGCTGTGGTCGGCAGATATTGCTGCTTTCAGCAATTTCCTTATTCAGTTTTTGATAAGGAGGGTTTCATAGTTTAGGGAAACCTGCAAGGACTGATAGAATTGATGCATCAACCTGTGGGGGAGCGGGGCTGCTCCTGCTGTGCTTGTCCTGCTGCAGGAGCCCAAGGACAGGCAGGTAGAGCCAGAGCACAGGTTTGGTCCCTGCTGCCCTGACTCTCCCTGAGCATTTCCCAGCATTCCAGAAGATGAGTGCCTTCTGTCTGTTTCCTTGGGACTCTTTGAGTGTCTCCCTAGCTCTGTGGGCTGTACCAGGGGCTGGAAGCCCACTGAGGAAGCTCAGATAACAGTGTTTTGTTTTGACTTTGACTTCAGGAATGACCAACAGACCTGACCTGATTGATGAGGCGCTGCTGAGGCCGGGGAGGCTGGAGGTGAAGATGGAGATTGGTAAGCACACTGCAGAGCCCAGTTCCTGAGCTCCATGGACCTACAGCAGCAAAGCAAACACAGATCCTAGTGTGACCAATCCCCAGCAGGGCTCAGGTGCTGAACTTCCTGCAGCTCCCTCCAGAACATCAATTAATTCAGACCAATAAAGCACCACTTTGGACTTTCCTGCTGCTTAACCTGATCTGAGTTTCTGCCCAGCAGAGTGGGCAGGGATGGGCAGGCAGGGCCCTGAATATTTGTGTGGAGGAAAGGAGGCAAATAATGATATAGGTCATTCCTGGGTGGAAATTGCAGGAAGACCAGGCAAGAGCACTGGGTGAACTAAAAGTGGGCCAGGAGCTTGGTTTGCCATTTCATCTGGCATCTGGAAAAGCAGCTGTCTGTCAGTAGCTGGGAAGGGACCTTTGTAGCTGTGCACACCCAGTGCAGGGTGAATTAAGGAATGCCTGATCGTGTAGGCTTTATTAAGAAAAAAGAGCCACATCATTCTAGATTCATGAGGACAAATCACTGCCTTTGCATTTGGTCAGTGAAGGTTGTGGTGGAGCCTCGAGGGTGCCTGGCCTGGGGCTCAGTGCTGGGGTGACAGTTCCCTGAAGAAAGACGGAGTAGAGAACAGCCTGGGACTGGTGGAAAGCTCAGTGGTCCTGGCATGAGCTGTCAGGTGACAAGGACTGAGTGCTCCTGGGTACTGTGCATGTTGTAAAATGTCTTTTCACATCCCCTCAACACCTGATCAGTGCAGGTACCAGATCCCTGGAGCAGAGGCTGGAAGGGGCTGAGCACAGAGGGGCTCAGTGTGATGTGCCATACTGACAGGCTACACTTGTAAGAGAAGGATCTGCTGTATCTTCTGGGTCTTCTGGATCTTCTGAAGCCATTGTGGGCTTCAGAAATGACTGGCTAAGGTGCAGCCCGGGAAATGATCACCTCAGCTGATGAAAAGAAAAATTTTATAGGAATTATATGGGCCACGTGAGGAGGCTCTGGATTTTGGGAGAGTAAACTTTCAGTTGATTCAGTAATTAGTGGGTATGACCCCTTGGGAAAGGCACTTGGGGACAGAGGAGCAGAACAGGTTTTACCAGGGTCTGTGGTGACAGGGCAAGGAGCAGAGACTTTTAGTGGACAGAGCACAGGGTCAGGTGGGATATAAGGGAGAAATCTGTTATAGACAGGGTGGGCAGGCCTGGCACAGGGTGCTCAGAGCAGCTGGGGCTGCCCCTGGATCCCTGGCAGTGCCCCAGGCCAGGTTGGACAGGGCCTGGAGCACCCTGAGGCAGTGGAAGGTGTCCCTGCCCATGGCAGGAGTGGCACTGGATGGGCTTTAAGGTCCCTTCCCACCCAAACCATTCCAAGGTGGGAGCTGGGTTGAGGGACGCCAGGGGACAGACCAGATTGTCATTCCTGGTGTGGAAATCTGAGAACAACCAGCTTGGAGGAACCCTGAGGAAAGAAACTCAACCTTGTGCTGTTCTCTCTGGTTTGGTGGTGGCACTGTTCAGTTTGCAGTTAATTAATTGAATGTTCTCAGTGGAAAGCATCATCAAATACCCTCATTGTGAGTGAAGCTGCTCGTGGTGAGAAGGGCCCTTGGAAGGAGGGGACACTGAGGGGAGGGCCAGGGGATTTGCAGGGCTGTGCTCAGGGGGTCGGCTGTGTTCTCTCCCCCATGCCAGGCCTGCCAGACGAGAAGGGCCGATTCCAGATCCTGCACATCCACACAGTGAGGATGAGGGAGCACCAGCTCCTGGCTGAGGATGTGGACATTGCAGAGCTGGCAGTGGAGACCAAAAACTTCAGTGGTGCCGAGCTGGAAGGTTTGGTTCGAGCTGCTCAGTCCACTGCCATGAACAGACACATTAAGGTCAGTCCTGTCATCTCCTACTGGGGCAAAAAAGGGAAAACAATTATGTTTGGAATATGGAATGTTTACCTCCAACTGGAAAGGGGCCTATCAGTGTACCTTAGGAGATGAAATTCATGTGGGCATCACCTTTTCCCTGTGCTTTTCTTTTGTTCTGAATTCCTTCTTCCCTCTCCCGCCCTCCAGGTGCCTCTTGCACAGCTTGCTGGGGTGGAAGGGATGGTTTTGGAGGATGTTTTGCCAAAAACTGAAAGTCTTGAGCACAGTTTGTGCATTGGGCCCAGGAGATGAGGTGGGAATTAGAACAGCCATTTATAGGGAGGCTGTGCTGGAGCCTGAGCAGCTCAATGTGTTGATAAATGTTCTGTAAGGAGGGGGAGGTTATGTGTTGATAAATGTTCTGTAAGGAGGGGGAGGTTACCATCTCAGAGCTGGTTTGGGGGCAGAAAGACAAAGGTCACCAGTGGAGATCTGCAGGGGGCATTTGGAAGATGTCAGTGCACAGGATTCCAGTGAATTTTGTGTGTCCTCTGGGAGAGAGAATTCAAACAGGTGAAGGCAGGGATGGGGACTGACCTGACCATCACCTGGGGTCAAGTTCTTGGAGCTGCAATGGTCTGGAAATCCCAGCTCAGTCCTTGTCAGTGAAAAATAGCAAAATAGCAAGATTAGAATTTACCAGGAGAGGTAAAGAGCAGAGGTGGGGCTGTGATTACATCCTGGATCAAATCCCTGGTGTGCTTGGATCGTGCTGGAACCAGGGTGTGGAATGGCAGCAGGGGGTCAGAGGTACAGGAGGGTTTTTTTGGAAAATTGGTTAAACTGGGATTCCTCAGCTTGAAAAAGCTTGGGGAAGGGTCATGGAGAGTGTGCTGGGATCAGGGAATGGGGGTGGCTCTTCACTGTTTCCTCATGCAAGAACCAGAAGTGCTTTGTGTGCAGAAGTGTTCCACACAAAGGGAAGGGTGGAAGGGACCCTCTGCTCCAAATCCAAATTCAGAGGGCTTTGTTCCATTGCTGACATGGTGACCACCCCAATCCTCTGATTCATGCCACCTTGCCAAGTCCCTCTGTTCTCTGGGAACACTTCCCTGCCCTCCCAGTCCCACTGGCTGGGGGTGTCAGTGTGTCTGCAGGAGGGAGCTCAGGGCCGGGAAATGTCGGGGCTGGGAAGGCAGATGCAAAGCTCAGTATGAAGTGGTGTTGAAACATGAGATGATGAGGTGGTGAGGAAGGAGCCTGAGGCACAGCCCCTGCTCCCCTGGCCAGGACTGGGGGCAGCTCCTGCAGGGAGAAGCCCTGCACATCAATCCCACAGCATAGGGACTGTAAAAATCTGCTCAGCCTCAAATGTGAGGAGAGCAAATCACACTTTTTCATTTAAGTGAGAAATCATTTGCTGCTTAGACATTTGTATCTCCTGGGAGTGCTCTTTCTAAAGGAAAAATTACTCTTCCTGCTAATTAGTCTTGTATAACCATAATACTTGACAAGTTATTGTTTCATATAGCAGAAAACCACAAACATCATCACTTTCTCATTTTCTTGTGCTCTGTCTCAAAAAAAAAAACAAAAAAAACCAACCCAGCACTTCTAGCTTCTTCCCTTTGCAGGCAAAACATTTTCCTTAAATAATTAATTTTGCTGATAGTTGATGTTTTCTCAGTGCTTGAGTTTAGGGTGAGTTTGGAGAGCGTTGGTGTTTTGATCTATTCCCTGTTGTGCCAAGAAATCACGTGGGAAAAGGGGAGATGGCAATGTGCAAATGTGAGAGAGCAGTCCCCTCCTCTGGGGTGCTTTGTGATCCACATCTCAGTAATGTAGGGTTGTGTTTTCCACATGGGAAGTGGCCACGTGTTGTTTTGCTTTTCAAACACTTTGACATAGTAATTTTTGGGTAATATTCTTTATTCTGAAATTGCTTTTAGCTAAATGATGCAGTAAAATACTTTATTCTTTCCTACGAGTGCTGAAAACTTAAAATATACATCACAGGCCTGACCTAGTTTTCAGAAGCACCTGTGAGAAGCAAGAGCACAAATGGAAAATGAAGGGCCATTGTCTTCTGAATCATTTAAACTCTTGTGATTACCTCTCAAAGTGTGTGCGTGAAAAATTAAAACATGAGCTCATTAAAGGCTGGGGAGCTAAGAGCCCCCCCTGGTTTAAAGTGTACACACAACTTCAGGAATTTATTGAGCATTTCAGGTGCCTTCATCTCCCTCTGCAAAGTAGAAAAGTGATCACCTGCACTAAAGATCCCCTCAGCTGTTTATTTGGCATCTGTGATTGTGCTTGGTGGTGTTTTTGGGAGAGGGGACTCTCTCATTTCAGCCATCCTCTGGCTGCAGGGGTGTCTGGCACAGCAGGATTGGCCAGGCTGGGGTCCCGTGGTTGCTGGTTAGGGGCTGCATTTGCTGCTCCTCAATACAAGCACCATGTCATTGTTTTTATTGTTATTTTTCCTTCCACGCTCAGGTGCACTCTGTTCTTGCAGGTCCCTGTTGGAGGGGAACGTCTGAGACACATCTCTGAGGGTTAAATGTAGTTTATTTCTCTTAGTTCCCAGCTCCAAAGGGTACCTGTGTAATCCCAGTGCGTTCTAGAAGTTTGAACTGGGCTGAGGTCAGTCCCATGCTGACACCAGTCTGAGCCTCACTGGCTCCTGGTTTGCAGCACAGCAGCAGCAAGGGTGGGCCAGAGCTTCAGTCCTGTTCTTAGCTGGGGTGGCTTCTCTGAAATGGGGGTCACAGAGCTCCTCTGCCCTTCAGCATCACCCAGTGGGGTGGGACAGTTGCTCTGTGGGGCTGGGATGTGGCTCTTGGAGGTGGGGATGGCTCCTGGGGTACCCAGCAAATGCCCCCACAGAAGCATTTTTATTATTGACCCCACAGGGCTGGGGCTGGGGAGGGAGGCTGGGGGGAGCTGCTGGACCTCAGTGGCCTTTATTGCCTTTCTAGGCCAGCAACAAAGTGGAGGTGGACATGGAGAAGGCAGAGAGCCTGCGAGTGACCAGAGGAGACTTCTTTGCATCCTTGGAGAATGATATCAAACCAGTAAGTGGGCACTGTGGGGCCGCAGGAGCAGCCACCAGTGCAGTCGGATGGGAGGGACACTGGGATTCCTTTGGGGTCACACAGCAGGGGTGCCCTGTGGGCTGGCATGTCGTAATACGACACGAAAAGACGACACGGACACTGCTGCTGTCTAGGTGAACAAAAAAGAGGGACCTTTATTTTCTGACTCCAACATTTATAGTTTTCCAAAAGTGACAGTGGACTGGAGGGTGACAGTGCCACCTCTCCAATGACACTGGACAGACTAAGAGTCCATCAGTTCTCTCCTCCTCCATGAAAGAATGCAAAACATAAATTGTTTACGGAACTGTGTGTGAGAAAGTTTGTTACAAGAATGCAAATATCAGAAGGCTTAGCAAAGTCTTAGAAAATCAGGGTGATATCGGCGTGTCCTGTGTTGTGAAGGTGGGGAGCTCTGAGCTCTCTGTGTGCCTGTTGCTGCCCAGAGAGTCATAAAGAGAGCTGGAACACATAAAGAACAGCTGGGGCTTTCTTCTCCTTGCCGCAGCTTTCCCTTTTAGGCCACTTCAGTTCCTGGGTGACAGCTTTACCCTGGGCTGTAGGAGGAGGTTTAAGCCTCATTTCTGAGAATTGTCTCCAAACAGTGTGGAGTCAGAACCCACTGGTAACCTGCACTGGCTAGAACTGCTTGTGAGGGTGTATGAAAAGATGATTCTGAACATGCCTGGTCTCCACCTGTGTTCAGCCCTCTGGGCTGGAATGCTGTGAGTCACCAGGGGCTGTGACTGTCTCACTTCAGCATCTTCCAGAGCTTTGCTCCTGGTCATTTTTGTTTAATTGTTTCATGGTTTCTCTGATGGGATGAAAAATTCTTGGGTAAAAGAAGTGTTCCCTCTCTTCTACAGGCATTTGGAACCAACCAGGAGGACTATGCCAGCTACATCATGAATGGCATCATTAAGTGGGGGGACCCAGTGACCAGGGTGTTGGATGATGGGGAGCTGCTGGTGCAGCAGACCAAGAACAGCGACCGCACTCCCCTGGTCAGCGTCCTGCTGGAAGGTACAGCTGAGGGAAACACCTGGGAATCCCTTCTGGAGGCTGCTCCTGCTCACCTCTGACATCCTGCACCCGCAGGAAACACCTTGGGGGAGAAATGAAACTGGTTCTTTCAGTTTGCTTGGGTGAAACTGCTTTGGATATTAAAAGTGTCTGCTCAGCCAAAGGGATCCTGTGCTTGGAACAAGGGAGAAGGCAATGTACCCACTAAAGAACCAAAATGTACCCAGTGAAGAGCCTGAATTTGGCTGGTTTACAGCTGAGATGTCTCTAGCTGAGTCAGTTGTCTAAATTCTCTTTTAAGTCAATGGAGAGCTCATCAGTGCAGTTAGCTGAGTTCAAGCAGCCACATTTGGGTGTCTCTGTCAGTTAAAGGTGGATTCCCTCTATCCAGACTGTTGCTGCCTAAGGAGCGTTTTCAGATATTGGAAACTGATTCCAGTATCTGTGTTACAAGTTTTGGAGGAGAATTTGTTATATTGGAGTAGAATTTGTTATTTCTCTCTCCCCTTTTTCCTTTCCCAAAGTCCAAAAAAATGCGTTACCACTGTTGCTTGTGGTCTGTAGTTTAGAGTTAACCCTGAGTAATTCCTTGTGTTAGTGCCCAGCAATTTCTTCTGTCCCTCCAAACTGATTCATGCTGGCTGCATGGATTCAGGTGTGTCTTTGGTCTCTGAATTATCCTGGTGTGAATTCAGGCAAATAACAAATTGTCTTTGCCGGTGTTGCCCTGGTGTGCCTGCTGCTGGCTTGTTTGCCAAGGTGCCAGCAGAGATTGTACTGAGACAGGACATAAGCTCAAGAAATTTATCCTAAACACAAACTCACATTTTGGTGCCACGGCTGCTCCTACAGAAAGTGTAATGCCCTCTTTTGTGTCATGGCAAATCATTCTGCATATGCTCAAGTAGTTCCATTAATTGCCTTCATGTGGAGGATTGGGTTGCAGCAGGAGTTAATGTGTTCCTTCTGCAAGCAGGAAAAACATTCATTTCACACTGCAGATGCCTCTGGATGGAATTCTAAACATACCCTTGGTATCATTCACACTGAGCATTGTCAGAGCTGTTTTCTCCCTTGTTTATTCCTTGTTTGTCCTTTGCTTCAGGCCCCCCCCACAGTGGGAAGACTGCTTTAGCAGCAAAAATAGCAGAAGAATCCAACTTCCCCTTTATCAAGATCTGTTCTCCTGATAAGATGATTGGGTTTTCTGAAACAGCCAAGTGCCAGGCCATGAAGAAGGTACGTGTGTGTTGTCCCCTGTGCCTGGTTTCAGCCCAGTTCTGGGGTCTCTCCTGCAAGGAAAGGTGAATTACCTTTGAGATGGTGTTTTCTGCTCTCTCTAGGTCTGGAAATCCTGCATATATTTATTTATTTATAAGGTTGAATGTATCACAGAATTGTAGAATGGTTTGGGTTGGAAGGGACCTTAAAACACCATCCAGTGCCACCCCTGCCATGGCAGGGACACCTTCCACTGCCCCAGGGTGCTCCAGGCCCTGTCCAGCCTGGCCTGGGGCACTGCCAGGGATCCAGGGGCACCCCCAGCTGCTCTGAGCACCCTGTGCCAGGGCCTGCCCACCCTCCCAGGGAACAATTCCATCCCAAGATCCCATCCACCCCTGCCCTCTGGCAGTTTGAAGCCATTCCCCCTGTCCTGTCACCAGACTCCTGTCACAGTGTTTTTGTGGCACTGGCACTGAGTGTCTCAGGTTTCTGTGCTGCTGTGTGATCCTGGCAAACAGAACAGGTCTGGGATGAGCAGGTCTGGAGCTCTGCCTGTGGAGGGGGAGCCAGGAAGGGCTTAGGGCTGCACCTGGGGAGAGCAGATCCTGCCTGAGTGGGACTGGGACCCGTTCTGAGGTGGGGTCTTCAGTTAAACAGCCTGGGCAGCCAGGGAATGTGAATGAGTTGAACGTTTTAATTTCCTGGAGCAGCCCAGCACTGACTCTTCAGATGATTGGTACTGAGTGGAGCATGTGAGCTGAATGTTACTCTGATCAGACTGCTGCAGGGCTGTAGAGTTTGTGGGAAGGGAAGGAAGGTTCTTAGGAGAAGCAGTGGAGGTCCAGTTTGTGACTTGGATTCCAAAAGCCTTTGGATTCATGGGAATCAGCCCTGCTGGAGGCAGGGCTGCAGCACCACTGCTTTCCTTAGTGCTGCCACCTGCTCACAGCCAGAGCTGTGCAGGACACTGTGCTGCTCCAGGAAGGGTGACTGGGGCTGAGATCCAGCCCTGAGTCAGTCCCTTCTCCCTGCAGGCTGCTGTTCTGGACAGTGCCCAATATCCAGCCTGAGGAGAAAAGCTTCACAGCTGTGTTACAGCTGGGGAGGTTCTCTGTGTGTGTGTGACATTATCAGTGTTTCCCCAGCTCCAGAAACAGAGGAATGATGCTGGTTTCTCTCTGGCTTCCAGTGAACCTCAGGGCAGCTGCTTGTTGCCAAGGGTGGGAGGTAAATGAATAAATAAACTAAATTTGTGGAGATGGCAGTGTTTTATTGCCTGCAGGGAGCCTGATCTCTCATTACCCACCTGTTTCATTCTCAGATTATTCCTCTCAGTGCTGCTGTGTTCAGCTGAGCTCACATCAGCAGGCCCAGCTGTGGCTGTCACAGTCCTGTGGCTGAGGTTTAACGCTGAGATATTTCACTGTTTTTCAGATCTTTGATGATGCCTACAAGTCCCAGCTCAGCTGTGTTGTTGTGGATGACATTGAGCGACTTTTAGGTGAGTCAGGAGGAGGCAGAGCTGTGTTTCCTGCTGCAGAAATATTGATGTATTTGCAATGTTGAAACATTGCAAACTGGAAATTATCTGGAACCATTTCCTTCAGGGGCATTGAACTGGTTTTGATACAGTGAAGTGGCTTAAATGTACATCTGCTCCATGGACATTAAAATGAGTTTTTCCTTTCAGATTATGTCCCAATTGGACCTCGGTTCTCCAACCTGGTCTTGCAAGCCCTTCTGGTGCTGCTGAAGAAAGCCCCCCCTCAGGTAAGGCAGGGGTGGGACAGAGGGAGCTGTCCCTGTTCCTGCAGGAATGGACAGTGGGAGCTCTGGGGCTGCCTGAGAGCTGCCAGTGGTGCTCGTGCTTTGTCTGAGTCAGCCACGTTAATCCCAGCCTGCTGCTCTTCATCCACTTGGACATTTCTAGGATAACCACAAGGGATTCAGCTTGAAATATCTAATTACTGGGGGCTGTATCTTCTGCAGCTAGTCCTAAAAATACTGGCTAAGGAAACCAGTTTAACCTTCACCATGTAAAGCTGAATTGTACCAGCTGCCTGCCCTCTGAGGAGCTGTTCAGGCCAGATCCACCCCTGGCTCAGCCACGTGCTCCCTCCCTATTTATAGATCAATTTCTGTGTAATCTGTGATTGTGGTTGTCAGGGGTTTAATTTGTTCTTAACTTGAAATGATCAGGTGTTAATTACAATGACTGAGGGAAGCTTAAGATCTTGTCTCTCGTGCTGATCCTGTCTGTTTGCACTTTGTGGCTCGATGAGATTTAAGAACATCACAAGTGCTGAGGGTTCTGCAGCTCGTGCTGGGTGAGACAGGCAGGCTGAGCCTCCTTTCTTGTTTGCCATTTTCCTGTCCTTCACTGCCTCTCTGCTCTGCGTGTCAGAGATCTGCATGAATAAATAACATCCTAACAGGAGCACCTTGAAAGTTGATGTCAGGATGTAGCAGAGAAGCTCAGTCTGGGTGAAGTCAGTTTTTTGTCATGTTTAATATCCTGGCACAGGAGCCTGTGTGTGAGTGTTGTTTTCATTAGAGAGTTTGGTGAAAAGACCTTTCAAATCCAGGACTTTGAACTAAATTGTAATGCCACAGGCCCTGAGTTCCCCGTGTGACTGTCAGCCTGAGAGAACAAAGATTTTCCCAGCGAGCTTTCTAGGCCATGTGAAGTCTGTAACACAACAGCATCCGAGTTTTATCTCATGCTTGGAGCAGAGCAGCTGCCTGTGTGCAGCAGCACAGCCATTCCTGGTCCCCTCATCTCCTGTAATCCCTGCCCTGCTGCAGGCTGTTCCACAGTGCCAGGACATGGCTGTTCCCAGAAATCAGCAGGGAAAACAGAACTTGGTTTGGTTCAGCTTTCAAAGGAACTTAAAGTATTAAATTGTCCATTTGCCCATTGCATCCTGAATGTGTGCTGCTGTTGGGCTGCATGGGAACATCCTTCAGGCAGGTAAAACCCCTGCAGCAGAGGGGTCAGCTCTGGGCTCATCCCTCCTCTGGGAGGCAGAAGGGCAGGACACACACCCCTGTTCTGTCCCCCTGTCAGCACAGAGGGACCTTGGGCTCCAAACTGGGGCACTTTGCCTAGAAATGGACAGGATGAATGCAGGTCTGAGGCTGTGCCTGTGTGTGCTCTCTGGTGATGGAAGAGCTGGGCTGGAGCTGCCCTGGTTGTGCATCTGACACCAAATCATCTGGAGCTGTTCCTCCTTCCTTGGTCATTTGCTCACATGTTGTGCCTGGTTTTTGGAAGTTTGGCTGGAATGCTGATTTTCTGTGGGCTGAACGGGTGGCACATTGCCTTCACCGTGGCTGCTGTAGGAATTCAGGATGAAAAAAGGGATTATTTCTGAAAACGGGACTGCATCATCAGTACATGAGCCCTGTGCTGTGTGCTCTGGGCTGGCCCTGCAGGAGCAGGGAGCAGCACCATGGCCCCTTGCAGCCTGAGCCATCCTGGGATCCTGGAACAGCAACAAATCCCAGGAAATCGGTGCGGAGGAGCTGGCTGAGGGCAGCTTCTTCAGTTTGATGGCTTTTCCTGCCCTTTGGGTGGCACCTGGGGCTCCCAAGAACAGGACACAGGCTGCAGCTCACAGATATTTGCCAAGTTTGCACTTGTTGCAGAGATTTGTGCTCAGCAGGGTTTGAAATGCCCTGGGGGCTGGGAGACTCTGCCTTGACAGCCAATATTATGGTGACTTAAGCTGTAAATTGTTGGAGGGTAGAGAGTGAGTTTGCTCAGGAAATGTCACTGGTTGATTGATCAGGTAGGGTTTTTTTTTCTTTTTTTAAGTGTCCAGTGTTGGCTTTGTGGGAATCAGGACATGGGGTGAGCTGGGCCCTTTGGAGTGCTCTACTCTGGCAGCTTTGGGGACAGGGGTCCTCCTGGTGTGTTTGTAGTGAGTTCCCTGGGATAGCCATGCATGTGGGGATCCTGGGCATTTAAAAACCCAAAGCTGTGTGTAAGAAACAGAGCTGTGCAGGAAAAGCCTTTTCTGCTGTGACAGTTTACTGTTAAAAAGGTTAGATTTGGACACAAAGACTCTTTGGGAGTTTTGAACTCAAGTAAGGAACCCGTGATGGAAATAATCCTCAGGGTTAATCAACACCTTCCAAGTGCTCTCTGAGATTACAAGTTGCCTTGAGGAGCAGTTTCTTTGGAGGGAATGGCTGATCTCAGGGGGTTGCTGGCATTTGAGATGCAGTGCAGGCTCATCAGTGGCACTGACCTGCATGGGGTCAAAGCACCTCGGATTTCGGTGGGACTGGGAGCATGGTTTAGCATAGTTCCTTGTAAAAATGGGATTTCCTGGGACATCCCTGTGCTGAGAGCAATTCTTGGCAGCATGCTGGGGTGACAATACCTGCTAGCCTTTGCTTCAGTGTTTCACTCGTGGGGGGCACCTGAAATACTGAGCTGATTTCAAAGAATCTTTAGGTTGGGAGGGCACTTACAGCCCATCTCATTCCACCCCCTGCACTACCAGGGATCCAGGGCTTCTTTGGCAGTTCCATTCCAGGCCTCCCCACCCTGACAGGGAAGAATTTCCTTCCAACATCCATCTATCCCTGCCCTCTGGCAGGGGGAAGCCGTTCCCCCTTGTCCTGTCGCCATGGCTGCTCCCACTGCTGTGGCCCAGATTATGAATTCCCTGGGGTGTCATGTCACTTGCAGGGATATTCTTGATGTGCAAGCAGCTCCCTGCAATCACTGCAGGCTCTGTGTGGAAGAGAAGCATTTCTGGGATGAAATGTTATTAATTATGCATCGAGGTGCGTGTCTCTGTTGAATTGAAGCTGCCTCCCAGGCTCCACTCTTCCTCCCAGGCTGGATTATTGGAACGTGGTGTGGGAAGGGCAAACACTTGAAGGTTCTGGTTTTCTTTTGAGGGTAAACACTTTAGACTTTAAATAAACTAGAAACCTCTCGGAGCTTGCTTTAAATTGCCAGTCACAGCTCCTGCTTGTGGTTCCACTCAGCAGTGTGAAATAGTGCTATCTGTTACTGCTGCTTCAAGAGGACTGAAAACCATTGCATTTTGTTCAGCATCTTTTTTTAAACCAATTAAAAATCTTTTCTGAAATGCCTTGAAGAGAAGAAAATAAACCATGTTCTCCTGGGTCTTTAATTCAATCAAGTTTGCCTGTGTTGTGCAGGAGCAGGGACTGGGGGATGGAAAGGCTGAAAAGGGCTGGCTCAGCAGGGAGCCAAGCAGGAGAAAAAGCCTTCCCTGAGAACTGAGCAGCAGCAGCTCCCAAAGCCGGGGCTGCTTCATCTACATGCAGAGTCACACGGGGCCTGGAGGCTCTCCCCAGCCCCACCGAGGTTCACATGTGCCTCCCTGCTGCTTCCCAACAATCGGCCTGGGAGGGAGGGAGGGAGGGACCCTCAGCAGCCCCAGCGAGCCAGAGCGGGCTGGGCAGGCTCAGGGAATGTCTGCCTGGGCAAGGTGCCCTCCAGGGGACACCCGCTCCTGGGGCTGCCCTTTCTATTGCTCCCAGAGCCCCCAGCCCCTTCCTTCCAGGGGACCCCACTCCTGGGGCTGCCCTTCCATCACTCCCAGAGCCCCCAGCCCCTTCCCTCCAGGGGACACCCGCTCCCGGGGCTGCCCTTCCATCACTCCCAGAGCCCCCAGCCCCTTCCCTCCAGGGGACACCACTCCTGGGGCTGCCCTTCCACTGCCCCCTGAGCCCCCAGCCCCACTTTCAAAGTCAGATTCATGCCTGGGGATGTCTTTCCATCACTCCCAGAGCCCCCAACCTTTCTTCTTGAAGGGAGACCCTCCTCTGGAGCTGCCCTTCCCCTGCTCCCCAGTTTCTTACTGGGACACTGGAGGCTTTGAAAGTTGTAGGGGAATAATCTCCTTGTTTGATGTAATCCCAGATGCATTCCTGATCCCATGGCACTTGGTGTGAATTGGAAGCAATTCCAGTCACAGTGATGTTAACTTTTCTGTGCACAAACCTGGGGAATTGTGTTTCCCCCTTTGCATGTGAGGAATTCCCAAGACCCCAAACACAAGGATAAAGGTGTACAAGGGTCCTGAGCAGCTGGTGGGTGACAGAGGCACTTCATTGTCACCGGGGCCTGGTTCCAGCAGAGCTCGGGCTCCCCTGGCCTGGGGCTGGCTGGATTTGCTGAATTCTGTAGGTGGGGACTCTACTGATGAGCTGAGGCTGCAGCTGCTCACAGCTGTGACTGTGTCATGCTCTGGTTCCCCCTGGGCAGGGATGCGCTGCCTGCTGGGAATGGCTGCTGTGGTAGAGAAATCCATCCTGGAATATTTAGTTGGTTCAAGAGCTTCTTCAAGTCCCCCAGTTGTGTGCATGGGAACATGCTTCAGGCAGGTAAAACCCCTGCAGCAGAGGGGTCAGCTCTGGGCTCATCCCTCCTCTGGGAGGCAGAAAGGCAGGACACACACCCCTGTTCTGTCCCCCTGTCAGCACAGAGGGACCTTGGGCTCCAAACTGGGGCACTTTGCCTAGAAATGGACAGGATGAATGCAGGTCTGAGGCTGTGCCTGTGTGTGCTCTCTGGTGATGGAAGAGCTGGGCTGGAGCTGCCCTGGTTGTGCATCTGACACCAAATCATCTGGAGCTGTTCCTCCTTCCTTGGTCATTTGCTCACATGTTGTGCCTGGTTTTTGGAAGTTTGGCTGGAATGCTGATTTTCTGTGGGCTGAACGGGTGGCACATTGCCTTCACCGTGGCTGCTGTAGGAATTCAGGATGAAAAAAGGGATTATTTCTGAAAACGGGACTGCATCATCAGTACATGAGCCCTGTGCTGTGTGCTCTGGGCTGGCCCTGCAGGAGCAGGGAGCAGCACCATGGCCCCTTGCAGCCTGAGCCATCCTGGGATCCTGGAACAGCAACAAATCCCAGGAAATCAGTGTGGAGGAGCTGGCTGAGGGCAGCTTTTTCAGTTTGATGGCTTTTCCTGCTGCCTCCATAATTCCTGGGGCAAACAGTGCTGCCCTGGGGCTTCTCACTTGTTTCTTGGATTGCCTGAAAGTTGGAGGAGCTCGAGGGACTCCTGCCCTGTCAGGTCACTGTGGCTGCTTTCCAGGGGTCAGCTTTAAAGGCGGGGAGTTGAAGGCATGACTTCTACTGAGGAGAGCAGGGAAAAATCAGGATCTTTTGGGTGGAGCTGTTAAAAATTTGAAGCACTTTTGAGGAGTAGCCATCTGTTCTGAGGAGCTCCCAACCACGTCAGTGGTTCAGGGACCTGGGAATAGATTTTAACAGAGATATCTAAAAATTGCTGATGGATCTGCCCTCTGGGAACTCATCCTGGTGCTTTTCAACCTTGTTAAACTTTCCATTCTTAGCACTGTGGGTGCCTGAGTCCAGCTGAGCTGTTGGTGAGAGCAAACACCCTTTAGTTCAGTTTATCTGATGTTTGAGAATTCCTTCTTGTGCTCCCTGGTTTCTGTAATCATGAGCAGCAGTCTCTCCCTCATCCCCTCTACACCACCTAGGATTTTATAAACCTCTCTGTTTTTTCCAAGGATCTATTTAAGGGAGTTATTGGCTATTTCTGACCTTTCTCTGACTTCTCCAACTAAACAGAATCACAGAAACATGGAATGGTTTGGGTTGGAAGGGACCTTAAAGCCCATCCAGTTCCATCCCCTGCCATGGCAGGGACACCTTCCACTGTCCCAGGCTGCTCCAAGCCCTGTCCAGCCTGGCCTTGGGCACTGCCAGGGATCCAGGGGCAGCCCCAGCTGCTCTGGGCACCCTGTGCCAGGGCCTGCCCACCCTCCCAGGGAACAATTCCTTCCCAGTATCCCATCCACCCCTGCCCTGTGGCAGTGGGAATCCATTCCCCCTTGTCCCAAGTCCCTCCCCAGCTCTTCTGGAGCCCCTTTAGGCACTGGAAGGGGCTCTAAGGTGTCCCCAGGCCCTTCCCTTCTCCAGGTGGACACCCCCAGCTCAGAAATGATGGGTTTGAAGTTGTATTTGGAACAGGAAGGAGCTCCTGGATTCACATGGCAGAATGTTTTGCTCTTTTGCTGTTCTACATCTTTCCCAGTGGTCACAGACAGAGTGAGATTGAGCTGGTGTTCCCACAGAATTCCCACAGGGAGCAGTGCCAGTGGTTCCCTCAGTGTCACAGGGCTCTAGAGCCCTTTCTTTAGAGCCATCTGCCACTGCCCTGCTGGCTTTGGGTCTAGCTGACTCAGGGTGGCACTGCCCAGGTTGGCCACCATGGGCAGCGTTCCTGGGAGGAGGAATGTGTCATCTGGGCTCCAGCAGCTGGCAAGGAAAGGCTGAGAGTGACATCAGTCATGGACACCTGAAGTGCCAGCAGGTAAAGCTCCCCTCACTGTGGCATTCCTGTGCCGCCTGTGTCCTTTCCTGATGAAACTCCAAGCTAAATTCCATTTTTATTGTAATCAGGCACAGACTTCATTAATGTATGAGGGCAGCATCCCTCAGGCAGCCTCTCTGAGGTAGGTATCCCTTGATTGATGCCTGATCAGTGTGCCAGGCACTGTACACTTGCTGGGAGCTATATTTGGGGAACAGACACTGCCTGGGTGCAGCTGAGCAGTTTTTTCCCTCTTAAATGCTCATAGTTCATGGGAAACTGTTATTAACACAGCCCCTTGCCCAAGCTGTTCAGGATTTTGAGAGTTCCATACAGTAATAAACAAGCTTTTAGGAGAATCACTTGTGAAGCAGATGGGTCTGGGTGTTCCAGCACTTGCAGGAGGGGTTATTCTGTGTTTTGGAGGTCTCAGTCCTGGTCAGGAGTCTGTCCTTGGCTTCCTCTGTGCCCTGGTGGCTCAGCTGTGTAGCAGTGAAGCTGTTTGGGGAGCCTGGGCAGTGCCCAGGGCAGCCCAGTGCCTAAGGGCAGCACCCTCTAGGTGGGCACTGGACATTCCCTTCACTCCTGGAGCCTCAGCCAAAGTTCTTGGACAGCAAAAGAGGGGGGTCCTTGGCCAGCCAGGCCCCTCCCAGCCCATGGGATCCCTGTGTACTGGGACAGAAAAGGGACTGACGCTCCTGCCTGACAATCCCAGCAGCTCCTGCTATCAGCCAGTATTGATCAGTGTCCAAACCCTGCGCGGGGAAACTCGAATAGCAGTGGAAAGGGCTCTGCAAGGTGACCAAACAGCAGTGGATTTGCGTTTGCAGCTGATGTTTTCCACAGCTTGCTCTGTTATTCATGAACCCTGTTACTCCCCGGGCTGCCTCGGGGTTGCTCTGGGAATTGGAGCCTGCCAGAGTGGGACTGTCCTGGACAGCTGCAGGGGGAACTCAGGGACTCACAGCAGCCTCTGCTCCAAAGCCTGAGCTGGAAATCCACTGGAACTGCCTGTGCAGGAGCAGGGAATTCACTGTACCCACAGATTCCTAAAGACAGGCTGTTCCCCTGAGAAGTCATTTGTAATTCAGCTTTTGGGAGTGGGAGTTTGCTCAGGCTTTTAAATTTAATGAGGATCCAGCTATTTATGATGATGGGTTCAGAAGGAGCTGTGAGTGTGGTGGGGCTTTGTGCACCATAATTCTTGGACCCTGTTGGTGGCATTGCTCCGAGAGCTGATCCCGGTCTCCTGTGGCTGCTGCTGGCGACTTCAATTACTGACAGATTTAATCCCATTAATTTTGTTTGAAGTGGGTTTTTTAAATGGCCATTTATCATTTGTAGTGAGCTGAACCTTCCCCAGGCTGGTTCTCTCCAGTTTTTCTTTCCTGACTGTGGCTCCCTTGCCTGGACAGGGCCGCAAGCTCCTGATCATCGGCACCACGAGCCGCAAGGACGTCCTGCAGGAGATGGAGATGCTGAATGCCTTCAGCACCACCATCCACGTGCCCAACATTGCCACAGGGGAGCAGCTCATGGAGGCTTTAGAGGTGAGGAAGAGTTCAAGGATGACAAAAGACTCCAAACTTGCTGGAAATGAGGGATTTTGCAGTAGCTGTGTCTGGTAACACCATCCCGCTTGTCATCATGTCATAACAAAGCAGTTCCGAGGCTTTTCAATTTGCTTTGTCATGAATTAAATCAAGGCAAAATTAGACAACAGTAGGTCTAAGGAGAGGTTTGTGGTCTGGGTTGAAACATTCCAAGGGCAGGGAAGTGGGTAATGAGTATAATTGGGACACTTAGACTGAATGTGCCCAGAGGGTGCTCTGGTGAATTGGAACAGCATCAACTGAAGGTATTTGGTGCTGAGGAATTATAAGTTCTTTATAAATTCCTGCCTTCAGTGCCCCCTTATTCTGTGCCCTAGTGGGAGTTGCAGTGAGTACTGAAGGCTGTTAAAATAAACTGAATAGGCAAATCTTTGGTGCCACTGGCAAACTTGTCCCAGTGGTGGTGTCACCGAAGTCTGAGAGACACAGACACTCCTGCAGCAGGTCTGGAAACTCCCTGTGGCTTGAACCATTGTTTTCTTGTAGACCCTGATCTGGAGAAGACCTGCAGTGCAGCATAAAAGCACAGCACTAACTGTTGGATAAGGGATATTATGGAAAAAAAACCATGAGGGAATTAAAGAAATTTTTTTGTGTTTTGCCTTGTCTAGGATACATTGCAACAAATTTTCCCTCTCAGCTAGTAAAAGCTTCTATTTCCCGTTCCCTTTCTCTCAAGGCAGGTCCCATTATTCCAACAACTCTCAGTCTCCTGTTGTTGATTTTTTGAAATGATTTCCCCCCAGCTCCTGGGTAACTTCAAAGACAAGGAGCGCAGCACGATTGCTCAGAACGTCAAAGGGAAGCCGGTGTGGATCGGGATCAAGAAGCTGCTGATGCTGATAGAAATGTCCTTACAGGTAGGAATGGTTCTGGGGAGGAAGGACTGGACTCCTAGAGCACTCCTGGAGGTTCCCTTCTCTGCAGAGCCCCGGTGTTGGTGGGAGCCTTTGCATTGGTTTAATTGGGAAAAGAGTTGCAGTGAGGGGAAATGGTCAGAACAAAGAAATCACCACATCTTGGTCCACAGAGGTCTTTAAATCCCCCCTCGTGCCCATGGGCTGTTCAGAGCTGCACTTCAGAGCATCTGGCTATGGGAGGGGTTGGATTAACTCACCTTTCATGGAATTTCTTTTCTCCACCCAGCATGTTAAGATTGCAGATAGCAATCACCTCAGGTTTTTTGGTTTTTTTTTTAAAGAAGAAGGTGCCTGTGCAGGTGTATGTGCTCTTTCCCTGAAGAAGATAAATCTGTCAGGCTGTTCAGCTGCTCTTCTCTTTATTTACCACTTTCAGCACTTTAAAGAAAATAATTGCAGAGGGTAGAACTATGCAGCTCTGAGCCCTCCCCCGCAGCAGCACCCATGCCTGGAGCCAGCCAGCAAGCTCATGCTGACACGGGCTGAGGGTGCAGCCCTAATCCTCCCCTGACATCCCAGTGCTCCCCCAGCCCCCCCTGTGCTCCCATCAAATGGATTTAGTGCAGCTGAGCGAGCTGTTCTCAGATCTCCCTCGCAGAGGCAGGGCAGAAGTGAAGAGACTTGTAGCTCAGAGCAGACGAGCCGTGCACCCCTCTGTGCACTGCTCACAATTCTGTTAAAACTTGCTCAGCGCTGAGGATATGCTCTGACTGCATGTCACCTCGGGGAATAAAGTCATTTATCTGGATTACTTTTTCCTCTTCTTCCTTGGCTTTTAATTCCATACCTAGAGGCAAGTCAGTAAGTCATTGCTCACATGTATTAAATGTATTTAAGGGGTGCTGGCCTTCAGGGGCTGCTGGGCTCTGCTGTGCTCCCTGAGCCCGGACAATGGCTCCCTTCTTCTGACACAGGACGTGCTCTTGTGCTGCTTTCTCCTGAAGTGCTGAAGGTGGAGGTTCTGTAAACCATGGGCAGTTCTGAGGTGGCAGTGCTGACCCAGCCCTGTCCCCAGCCTGGCCCTGTGCCTGTTCCTGGGGACAGTTCTGGGCACCACAGTGTCATAGGGATCGAAGGGAATTAGGGACTGACAAAAGGAGGGAGCTGAGGATGGTGAAGGGTGTGGAGGTGAAGCCATAGGAGGAGCAGCTGAGGGCACTTGTTCAGCTGGAGCAGAGGGGACTGAGGGCAGAGCCTGGAGTGGGGCTGCAGCTCCTCCTGAGGGGCAGCTCCAGTCTCTGCTCTGGGACAGGGACAGGAGCCAGGGAGTGGCTGGGGCTGGGCCAGGGGGATTTAGGTTGGATATCAGGGAAAGGTTCTTCCCCCAGAGGTGCTGGCACTGCCCAGGCTCCCCAGGGAATGGTCCTGGCCCCGAGGCTGCCAGAGCTCCAGGAGGGTTTGGACAGCGCTGCCAGGGATGCCCAGGGTGGGATTGTTGGGGGGGTCTGTGCAGGGCAGGAGCTGCACTGGATGATCCCTGTGGCTCCCTTCCCCCTGAGGATGGTCCATGATCCTGTGACCAGTGACACAGAGTCCTCACTCTGCTGAGGCTGTGCAGGCCAGCTGCTCTTGGGTGTTAATTTTTCCAGCAGACAGTTGTTGTTGTAGGTGAGTGCAGGACCAGCCAGGCTGGGAGGAGACAGGCAGAGCTGGGACTGTGCCCTTTCCCACACACTGAACATCACACATGAAGTGCTGCCACTGTCCCTAGAGCCACTGGGGGTGTCCCTTTGCTGCCCATGGAGGGTTGGCAGCGGGGTGGTTCCTGCTCTGGCTCTGGCTTCAGGTGGTTGTGTAACAGCAGAGGTAGCAGCATATGGCAGCTAAATATGAACCAGCTCTGTTCCAAAAGGTCTGAGGTGTTTCCATGACTCCATCTGCTGAACTGCTATAAATACAGGAGAGCAGTGCAGGCTCCCAGGGAACAGAGCTGGGATCTGAGCACTGGAACCCACAGAGAGCTGGGACCTGCCAGGCCCTGACAGGAAAGCACAGTGGCACTAGGTAAGAAATCCAGCACTGCATCTTGTTTTCACTGAGCTGCACCACAGCTTTTCAGAAGGAGATTTCAGTCTGAAATCGCTTAAGAATTCCAAGTGATAGAAGAAATTTCTCAGAACTCAGCTGATTAGATGCCAGGTGACTGAATTCTTTGTAAAGAATGTGCACATAGTGTCTTCCTCTGAATCTAGTGGTGGTTTTTGCTTTGTTAAAGCAGTGACCCCACCCTCAGCTCTCTGCAGGGATTCCTGAGCTGGTCAAATAACTTCCAGTGTGTTTCACACTAAAGTCACAGTGAACCAGACCCTCAATATCAAAATCCTTTCTTGGGATACCTGAGCTGCTCTGGTGCCCTGGGTGAGGTGTCACCTTGTTTATGAGCTGTGTAACTCCTCAATTTCTGGCAGCCTAATTTCCCCCAAACTGTTACTGGTGTTCTTGGCTTTCTTTAAAGTACATTTGTGTACACTGAGTATCCTGGAATGATTCTGTGCCTCTGATCCCTGGGTACACTCAGGGTTTGCCATGTGAATCCACAAGTGTTTGCAGTGGCCTTGGCTGCAGGACAGGGCCACCTCCAGTGCTCTTGGGTCCCACACTGGCTTCAGCCTGCCCTGGCTGCTGCTGGCTGCTCTCTCCATGCCTGGGGGCTGGTTCCTCTTGCTTCCTCTCCCTGCCTCTGTTGTTGCTCTTGGACCTTGCTGGCAGCACTCCCAAAGCCAAGGTCTCCTCCTGAGCCTGGATGAGTCAGGCAGTGTTCCCAAAAGCCCCCTCTGGCACCTCCAGGGTTTCCTGATTTGGTAACTTCTGTTCAGCATAAATAAAGCTTGATCAGCATAAAGGAAACTGCCATTAAAGACAAGCAGCTTAGATTATCTTAACTTCCATGGGAACTTTGAAAGTTCACTATGGAATATTGCCTGCTTTATTTGGGGGATGGGACCCCCCATCCGTGTTGTCCCTGTCCTGGGGGAGGCAGGGCTGCTCCCTGGGGGCTGTTCCTGGGTGATGGATGCCCAGCACTCACTGCTGCTGCCCCTTCTGGAGCCTTGTGCTGGCTCTGGTTTGTGCTGCCCCTGCCCTGCCCTGGTGCTGCTGCACCTCTGGGGGAAAAGGAGCCCTCAGAACATCCTGAGTCCCTCTCCTCCTGTTTGATTTGCTGCCCCAGTCCTGGGAAGGGGTGGATGGAAGCAGACGTGGAGTGGGCCTGGCTGGAATAGGCAGCAGGGTGTGGGTGTGAGGAGCCTGTGTGTGCTCCCATCTCCTGCCCTGTGACACACACAGCTTGTGCCACTCACCTTTTCTCAGGGTGCAGCTCCAGAACTCCTGCACAGCCAGGCTGGTCCCTGCTCAGGCAAAGCAAACAGCTCCAGCAGCTTTTGTGGCCCCAGTTCTGCTCCCCGTGACCAGTGACAGGACCCAGGGCAGGGCTGGAGCTGTGCCAGGGAGGGTCAGGCTGGATCTCAGGGAAAGGCTCTTCCCCCAGAGGGTGCTGGCACTGCCCAGGCTTCCCCGGAATGGTCCCAGCCCCAAGGCTGCCAGAGCTCCAGGAGCTCTCACGCTGCCCAGGGTGGGATTGCTGGGGTGTCTGTGCAGGGCCAGGGGTTGAACTCCACGATCCTTGTGGGTCCTGTCCAGCTCAGGACGTTCCATGGTTCTGTGCTTTCCTTTCTGGCTGCTTGAAGGGCTGCCTGGCACTAATGGGGATCTGTTTGCTTTGGAGTTTAGATGGATCCTGAGTATCGGGTGAAGAAGTTCTTGGCTCTTCTGAGAGAAGAAGGAACGTAAGTACTTTTATTTTACAGCAGTGCATAAATTCTCTTTTCTGCTCAGAAATGAGCTGCTCTGAGGGGAGCCTGCAGTGGGGTGGATCTGCTGTCATTGTTGGCCCCTCTGTATTGTCAGAGCTGTACCAGATCAGTTCTTAGAGCAATTTGGGAGGGGGGAGGTCCTGAAGGTTTGGGAACCTGCATGCCTGAATTCTGTGCTTTTCTGAATTTACCCTTAACTTTTAAAGTGTCTATGAGATATTGGGCTAAAATTCACCTTTATTTAATTTAAGTAAATCAAAGTTTGAGTTAAAGTCCAGCTGTTTATCTAAAATCTGAAATGTTGGTGTCTCGTGTCTGCTGTCTGAGAGAAGGATGTCCTACTCTTTCCCCATAGGTGCCACAGGGAGTAGTTGAGCCCAGTGGGACAGTGGCATCTCCTAGAGAATGACTTTCTAATACATGTAGGGCAGTACCTGTGCTGGGGAAACTCACACCACTATCTATCCTGGCTACATGTGAGTGGGTTCCAGTGTGTGCTTGATGCTTTATACATGTGCATGATGCTTTCCTGATGGATTTGGCTTCTTTTGCAAGAGTCCCTACCCTAGACTGAAGGTGGACCAAGTGCAAGATCAACAGCTGGAAAAGTGACCAACCTGGAGAACAAACACTGGGATCTTTACTCTTCTGTGCTCAACACACTGGACAAAGTGAAACGCTCCCCTGATCCCCAGAGCCCCATGTGGAACCTGCATGTGTAGTGCAATACAGTACCTTTATTCTTTGTCTTTCATATTCTGATGTCACGTGGAAGTGTCTCCTGGAGCACTGTGCTTCTGTCTCCGTGCGTTTTGGGGTGAGCAGGGGCAATGTCCTGTGAGCTTTGGGGCTGACCCTCACTTGTGTCCAGCATTCCTGCAGTAGGAAAGAGATCCTGGCTTCCAATAAACCTGCCAGTCTGGTGGAGGGATGCTGAAGCACTGCTCTGTCTGATCCTGGCCAGGTGAAGGCTTTTTGTGGTGTCACCCCACAGACAGAGCCCACAGGAGTCCAGCTCCAGGAGTGCCTGGATGCTGCACCCCCTTTATTTATATCCAGGTATTTTGGGGCCTGATGGGACACTGCTGGTGGCACTGGGGACTGGAAGAGGGCAGGGAAGTGTTGATCAGAGTAGAGGAAATTTCCAAATCCAGTATTTAAGGCATCAGACCTTGTTGTTAATTCAACAACAGTTTCAGCAATGCTGGTTCCAGCCTCCAGCTCTTCCTGAGTTCCTGTAGTTGGCAGCTTTGGTATCCTCCAGCCTCATTTTGTCCCTTTTTCCTGCCATGTTACCAAAGGTTGAAATTCCTCCTTAGAGACAGAGGAGGCCAAGCTCTGCAGGCGCAGGAGATGTGTGTGGCCATGTTTTTGCACTGAAATAAAGGAATGTATCAAACCTTGCTCCACGCTCCTTCCCGTGCTCCTGTGGCCTCAGGGAGACGCTGAGGCTGCTCCCCTGGGTTCCACTCCTTCCAGAAGGTTCCTGGAACATACCTCAGTGTGGTGGGGCATGAAATCAAAGCCATTTAGCAGATGCTAGTCAGTGTAGCTTCCTAAACTCGACCAGACCCACTGTAAGGGCTAGCAGTGGTATGCAGAGGGGTGTTCCCAGGGAAGGAGGGTCCCCACGTCCTTCCAGGCCCAGGTGGAGGTACTGCAGTCCTCAGTGTGCTCACAGCAGTTGGAGTGTTTCAGGCACTCCACTCTGCTCCTCTGGCAGTGCTGTTGTGTTGTGATGCTGTTGTGAGTCCCAGTGCTGGTTCCCTCTCATTTTGTGTAGGATCTTGTGAATTTATTTGTTCCTCCCTTCCCTCTGCCAGTCCGAGTGACAGCAGCACACAGTAACTTATATTTCAGAGTAAATGATGTGAACCTTATCGTGTCTGTGTCCGGAACTATATTGATGAATAAATATCTGGTTTAATTGCACATTCAATGGATTCAATAAAAAGCACAACTCCTTGTGATGACCTGGGTGCCATCTGTGTTTGCTGCTGGTGTGAGTGAGGAGCAGAGCTGCTGCTGGGCTGCTGCTGCCAGAGGGGTGCTCAGAGTGTGCCTGAGTGTGGATGGATGGAATTTAGCCCAGCCTGAGCCTGGCCCCTCTTACTGTGACACAAGTTAGTGAGAGGACTCTGGTCCAGCCCATTCTGGGCTCTGCAGGGCTGAGGAGGCCCTGTGTGTGTCTGGGTGGGGTGGGGGTATCCATGGAACTTATTAATTTCTGTTATTCATGGAAAGTATCCCACCCCTGGGGAGGGCTGGAAAACCAGGCTGGGCTGCTGGGTGTGACAGCTGACCCACTCCAACCTCTGTTCCAAGATCTCCATCTGAGATGTTCCCTGCAGGTGGCACAAGGGAAGGGCAGCACCTTCCCAGCACCTGTGTGTTCTCCATGGCTCCTCCTGGCAGAGAGGCTTTAAATGTATAATAAATATACAATATTGCTTTCAACGTAAGGGCCAGATTCTTCACCCCCTTCCTTACCCTGTTTAATCTTGAACTTTCCAGAAATGTGGCCGTGAAATGGAGTTGTTGACCGGAGGCAGATTTGAAGGTGCTGGGATGGGTTTTGGGGCACAGTGTGGGGTGGAGGGAGGTTTGGGGCAGGTGGGCAGACAGGGAGAGCTTCACCCCCAGAGCTGTGAAGTCCAGAACCCTCCAGGGGCCAGGTGCTCTGGTGAGGTAGGACATGTCAGGGGTGGTGGCACCAGCAGAGAGACCCTGGCCATGCAGGTGGATCCATGGGATGGCTTTGTGAGTAATTTGGGGATCAGGGCAAGAATATGGGTGATTCTGTATTTATTTTGCACTTCAGACAGGTACATTTGAGGCCAATGCAGTGCAAAATTGTGTGCACTTAAAAGCATTGCTGATGCAAGGGGGATGCTGCAGAAACACCCACAGAATTATTCATGGGCAGGAGAATAGGTTTTTAGGTGAGAAAATGTGGACCTTGGTCTGTCCAAAGTGTTGGAAGGTGATTCAATGACAGCCTGTGACATGTGGGGAGAGTGCAAACTCTGGAGCCTGGCTGGATTCATTGCCTGATTTGATCTTCTGGCTCTGCACAAATCCCTGCCAGGAGGGACAGCGAGGGAGGGTCGGGCTCTGCTCCCAGCAAACAGGGACAGGAGGAGAGGGAGTGACTCAGGCTGTGCCAGGGGAGGTTTAGATGGGATATCGGGGAGATTTATTCATGGAAAGTTGTCCAGCCCTGGCACAGCTGCCCTGGGCAGGGCTGGAGTCCCCATCCCTGGAGGGATTGCGTGGGTGTGGCACTTGGGGACAGGGGTCAGTGCTGGGAATGGTTGGATTCCATGATCCTGAAGGGCTTTTCCAGCCCCAAGGGTTCCATGACTCTGTGGAGAATCTCAGTGGTGCACACTGTGCCCTGGCACTCCCTGAATCAACATCTCAGCATTCAGCTGTAAAATCTCTTCTTTTTGCCATCATTGTATTGATTCTTTTAACAGATACCCCTGCCCATGCCAGGGAGTTGGAACTGTGTGACCCTTAAGGTCCCTCCCAAGCCAAACCACTCTGGGATTCCATGATTCCGTGGCTGTCCCTGTCCATGAGCAGCTGGGTCATGACCCACTGCTCTGTAGCTGTTCAGCAGGACCCTCAGAGCCAAACCACACAAGCTGGCAAGTGCATCTTTTTGAATTTTTACCTTTTCTTTAATGATATACCACAAAAAATGGAAGTTGAAATATATTTTTCTCCAAATATATATATTTATATAATATATAATCTTAGTTAACTCAAGTATATACATTGTATAATAAATAATGCTTATAAAAAGAGAAATTTTCTGAATATAAAATAAAAAAAAATCGACCTCTACAACTTTATACAAAACTTTGGATACAGCAGATTGATGGAAAAAGATCTTCCATTCAGTGCTAGAATACCTGGCTACAGTAAAATAATTACAAGGCAATAAATGTTCTATTTAATATTAAATACCTTTTCTTGATTAAAAAAACAAACAAACAAAGAAGGGATTTTGTTTAAAGTCGGGTACTGGGAGTCTTTCCAGACATGGGATTTAATATATACTTTAAATAGATGCATATCAGAGGACGGCGTGGCTCGGCTCGGGGAGGCTTTTGGAGCTCTCTGGGATTTGAATTTTTGGGAGCAAAGGCTCCTCTGGAGGGGGTCTGGAGCTCTGCGTGGGAGGGACCTGGGGTCCTGCTCTGCCTGAGGGCCCCCTGCTCCCTGCCAGGGCTCTCTCCCCGTTATTGCTCTGTGCAGCTCCAGGGGCTGCTCCTTCCCAGGAGAGGAGGGAGTGGAGCAGCCCCAGCCCAGTGGCCACCACTCCCTGGAGTTCTCTGCCTGAGCTGTGTTTGAGCGTGGCCCTTGGTCCTGGAGCCCACCAGGACACAGGGGGTGTTTGCTTTTTAATTTCACGGGCCAGTCCTCCTGGAGAAGGTGAACCCAGGGAGAGGGGATGTGCTCAGGGACAGGGGATGGCCTGGGGACCAGGGGGGACAAACCCTGCTTCTGCTGTATGGGATGGGCTGTGGGATGTGGGGGGGCCCAGATCCCTGCTCGTGGCACAGGAGTTTCCTGCATGATTGCTGACAGCTCGGTAAATCCCCTGGCATTGTGCTGAGGGACCATAAACGGCTGACAAGGAGGCTGGGACAGAGATTTCCTCTCTCCCTGCAGTCTCTCATGTTCACAGCTGCTGCAGCAGCTCACCGGGCAGGTAACCTGTCCCCAGAGAGATCCCTGAGCTCCCTCTGGGATGTAAAGTCATGTTAGGGAATGCTTAGTCAATAGGTACTGCCCTGATCCTTAAAATCCTCTCCTGGGCAGCTGCACGGTGAGGAGGTGGCTGGGACGATGCTGTCCCCTGTAGGAGGTGGCAGCAGTGCCCTGTGCCCTGCTCCTGTGCTGGGCCAGGTGCTAGAGGGTCAGCTCTGGGCTCTGCCTTCCTGAAGCGCTCCATGGGAGATGTGGGGCAGGGGGAACAGAGAGGGCAGAGGGGAGGGGGAAGGAGGGACCACCCGTGGGCTCTGTTCGTGTGCTCTGACAGGTTCAGTTCTCCAGCATCACCCCAGAGAAGGAAGAAGGGAGCTGGGCTGGGATGGGGGCTCCTTCCTCTCCTCACTGCATCTGCTGAGACCAGGACAGCAGCAGCTGGGGGAGCTTTCCCTGTGAACAATCCATTTCCACCTGAGCCCCTGCGTTGGTGCCTGCAGGGGCTGGACCTGTGGACAGGACAGAGCTGGGAGCTCGGGGGCTGCTGTGGCAGCAGCTCTGCCTCGCGGGGCTGTGCCTCGCTGGGACCCAGCTGTCCCTGGTCTCTGCTGCCTGTCCTGTCCCTGCCCTCCCTGTCCTGTCCCTGCTCTCCAGGGCATCTTGTCGTATTGCTGCTCTCCCTGTCCCTGCCCTCCTTGTCCCATCCCTGCCCTCCCCAGGCAGCCCGTCCTGCCCGAGGGACCAGCAGTCACACCTCGCCTGGGTGAGGTGCCCAGAGCCTTCTCCTTGCCCTGGGTGTGTACTGCCGGGGCCACCAGGAGTTTTGTGCCATCCTCTGCGGTGTGAGGCCACGTGTGGGGCTGGCCAGGGGGCTGACAGACCCCTCGGCCGTGCTCTGGGGCAACCTCCACCAGTGGAGACCCACCTGTGCTTACTTGCAGGTGTGGACGTCGTAGACCCGCGTGCACTCCTGGCAGCTCACGTAGCAGCACCAGTGGAAGATGCAGTGACACTTCTCCTTGCGCTTCTCAGTCCGGGTGTTGTGGCCCCGCCCGCAGCACAGGAGGTCGCAGCCGTCGATGCCGTGGGAGGTGACGTTGCACGTTCTGTCCCTCGTCCCAAAGGAGCCCGTCTCGGGGTTGGGCTCGCAGAAATTGGGCGAGTTCTCGTAGTAGACCAGGTCCCGCTCCGTGGGCGGCTTGAAAAGCGCGTACTTGGCCCTGAGAGTTTCTACCCAGCCCCGGGACTCGCGGTGCTTCTCCACCACCATCTCCGAGGCGCTGTCGTATTTATCCTTCAGGTAGTCCCCGATGGCCCGGAAATCGGGCTGGGCCCACCAGCAGGTCTTGACCTCGCAGCTCCCCGAGAGCCCGTGGCACTTGCACTTGAGGTGCATGTGGTCCAGGATGGTCTGTCCGGGGGAAGCACGGTCAGCAGCAGCGGGTGGAACACGGGGTGTGCTCTCCACCACCCGCCTGTGCCACCTGGGCTTAAATGTCTGCTCTAAGCTCAGTCTGGGAAGCCTCACCTTGAGTTTTGGGGGCAGTTTTGGGCCCCACACATAAAAAAAGGCATTAAGCCGCTAGAGAGCATCCAAAGGAGGCCACAAGGATGGGGAAGGGTCTGGAGGGGCCTTGTGAGGGCACTTGGTTTGTTCAGCTGGAGGAGAGGAGACTAAGGTTGGACCTCATGGAGGTCCTCAGCACCCTCAAGAGGAGCAGTGGATGACATCAATCTCTTCACTCTCATGACCAGTGACAGGACCCAAGGCAACAGCTGGAACTGGGCCAGGGGAGGATTAGGTTGGATCTCAGGGAAAGGTTCTTCCCCCAGAGGCTGCTGGGCACTGCCCAGGCTCTCCTGGGAATGGTCCTGCCCTGAGGCTGCCAGAGCTCCAGGAGGGTTTGGACAGCGCTGCCAGGAATGCCCAGGGTGGGATTGTTGGGGTGTCTGGGCAGGGCAGGAGCTGGATCAATGATCCCTGCGGGTCCCTTCCAGCCCAGGATATTCTCTGGTTCTGTGATTCTGCAAGCACGGGCTGGTTGGAGATGCTGGGGGGCTTTAAAGATCTCCAGAGATGTCACACTCCAAAAGCACAGCTGAGGTGGGCAGCTGCTCTGATCATCCATCCCATCCCATCCCATCCCATCCCATCCCATCCCATCCCATCCCATCCCATCCCATCCCATCCCATCCCATCCCATCCCGTTCAACCCAACTCAATCCAACCCAATCCAATCCAATCCAATCCAATCCAATCCAATCCAATCCAATCTAACCTAATCCCAGTGTTTGATCCTTTTGTGGGGGTCCTTCCTGTCCTATGTGTGTGGACAGTCAGAGCCCAGAGATGCTGAGGGCTGGAGATGTTCCCTGTGGATAGAGACTGATCCCCGTCCTCTGCTTGCTAATACCCTTCATTTCTGCGAAGTCCAACAGTTTGTACTAAAAAGTGTGTGAAATTGGGAACCTACAGACAGGACTCTTCACCAAAATCTCCTTTGTGTGGAACAAAATAATCACTGATTTTGAATAAAATTACTGGAGTTTGGTGGGGGATTTTGGGACTGGAAGCTGTCAGGCTTCTCTCCTTCCACCTCTACCTGCTGTGCTATGGAAAACCCGTATCAGTGTCAGCTTCAAGCACTGTTGGGAAGGCCCCACTGGGTTTGCAAATGACCCAGGGCAGGCAGAGGCCCAGGTACCTGCTGACTGCAGGAATGGAATGGAATGGAATGGGATATTCCAGTTGGATGGGGCTGTGACCATCACCTACTCCAAGGAATCACTGGGTGGGATAATATTATAACAAGGAACATGCAGGAAGGAGGCACTGGGAGGAAAATCCTCTTCATCCAGTGCTCACCTGGGGCTGGGTTTCTATGTGTGGTTCCAGGCCTTGGAACCTGCTCAGGATGCCCAGAGCAGCTGAGGCTGCCCCTGGATCCCTGGAAGTGCCCAAGGCCAGGTTGGACAGGGCTTGGAGCACCCTGGGATAGTGGAAGGTGTCCCTGCCCATGCCAGGGGTGTGGAACAAGATGGACTTTAAGGTCCCATCAACTCAAACCATTCTGGAATTCTGTTTGCACTGGAGTCAAGGAATATTTTAGCTCTTAACCCCACGCGTCTGTTTGGAGGGAGAGGAAACGCCGTGCCCTGGAAAATGATCCTAGAAAGCCACTGCCTGGGAATTCCTGTGGTCCCACTCCGTCAGGAGGAGCCACATTGAGCTGTCCATGCAGGACTGGCCACCGAGTCTGTCCCCGCTGGCCCCTCAGCCTGTCCCCAGCGGCCACTCACCGTCCGGCCGGCCTCGTTGTTGTGCCTGTTCATGGCGGAGCGCGCGTCCGGCCGGTTCTCCCGCGCGTCCGCGAACTCCCGGGACACCAGCACGCCGAAGTCGGCGTCCTCGCTGCAGCCCCCCCACTTCCAGCCGTCCCCCGGGGGTCCCTTGTGGTGGGAGTCACAGCCACAGATAGTGGAGGTGCCCTCGGCGCAGGAGCGGGTGACAGCGAAGGCCACCCCGGCCGAGGCGATGGCGTGCACGAAGGCGGATTCGCGCGTGGCTGCGGGGACACAGAGCCCGGGGTCACTGCTGGGTGCGGCACCGCCCTTCTGTCACTGTCACACTTTCTGGAAAAATCCCCTCGCCCCAGGTTTTCCCCTAGGAAGCTGAGAAGCCTCAGCTTCTCCTGTGTTTTGCTGCTTTGGATCGTGGTTGGAGATTGTTTATCCAAAATGTGAATTTGTTTTAGCTTAATGACCAATCACAGTCCCGCTGTGTTGGGACTCTGGAAGCAGTCATGAGTTTTCATTATCATTCTTGCTAAACCTTCTGTCTGTATCCTTTCTCTGTTCTTTAGTATAGTTTTAGTGTAGCATTCTTTAATAAAATATAATATCATAAAATAATAAATTAACCTAAGAACATGGAGTCAGATTCATCATTCTCTCCCTTTGTCCTGGGGACCCTGCAAATTCAACAGTGTTCTCCTTCCCAACCTCGCCAGCGGCCCCTCAACCTCGCTGAAAAGCAAGGAGTTATTTTGTTAATTTGTTAATGGAGGTTCCCTGGAGCAGGAGCTGCCAGCGTTGCCCTCGGGCAGCAGGAGGTGGGGCAGGGTGTGACTCCAGCTCTGGGGCAGCATTTCCCAAACACAGCGTCCAGGATTTGATCCAACATCGGTGCTCAGGGGTCAACCAGGCAACAGTAGCAGCTTGGCGGGCCTCAGGAGAGAGCCACTGGAGTAATTTATGGCCTGGGAACCCAGAGAAGGGCTCAGTGCCAGGGGTTAGAGATGGAGGAGCTCGTTGGCCTGGGGAAAGGTTTTGGATGATGCAGGACACACTGTGGGAGAACAGGGGTTTGACCTTGGCCTCAGTGACCCAGGCTCTCCCAAGCACAGTCGGTATCTCAGAACCAACTTTCTCCCTGGGGATCTTTTGGCTCCCTGGGCAGTGACACCGAGCTGCTTCAGCCCGTCTATGAGGATGGAGACTTCAGGTCTCTAAGTCCAGAGCAGATGTTGGAGTCAATCCAACCCTGTGCCACTGTGCAGGAGGGGCTGGAGGCCGCAGCTCAGGGGCTGTGGTGCCTGGGTTGGAGGGCTCTGACTGCCTCGTGGGTCTGGTGTGATCAGATCATGGGCACAGTCACCAGCAGATGTGGGATGAATCAGAAATTTCTGCTGAGAAAATCCCCTTGGAGCCAGCGCCCTCCTTCCAGAGCAGGAGCCATGAAGGAGCCATCTCTCAGCTGTCCCCTGCCTCCCTGCCCTCACGCCTGGGGACAGCAGGCCCCTCTCCCCAGCCTCAGTCTCTCTGCAGAGCTGGGCCTGGCTCCCAAAAGCCAGGTTTGCCAAGCTGAGCTGATGCCAGCTTGAGCAGGCTCTCAGGGGAGGTGGCTGTGGGTGGGTGCCAGCTGTGGGAATGTGCAGCCCTGCCTGGGGAACTCCCAAATGGGATCTCCAAGCAGGGCTGCTCGGTCCCGGCTGTGCCGGCAGCACCCCGCTGAGGTTTTCATCTCCTTTCGGCTCAAACCCTTCCCTCCTCGCCCTTCCCATCTCCGACGTGCCAGCAGGGATCCAGCCTCTACCAGCAAGGTTCTCCTGGGGGATCTTTGCCCAGCTGCTCATCCTGGCACCCCTGGGGGCTGCGGGCACCGGCGGAAGCTCCCTGCTGCCAGGGAGGTGTTTCAGCCTGACAAAGGCTCTTTGGGTGGCCCGTGATCCAGAGCACATCAGAGGAGCCTGCGAGCCCTGCTGGCCCCAGCCCGGGACAGCCCGGGGACAGGGGCAGGACACGAGTCCTGTCGGGACCGATGCGGCTCCGCTGTCCCCGGGAGGTGTGGATGGGCACGGGGAGCGGGGGCACTGCGGGGCCGGGCTGGGCCGGGCCGGGCTGGGCTGGCAGTGCCCGCTGGGGCCGCCATGGACACGGCTCCCGCAGCTGCCCCTTGCCCCCGTGTCCCCTGTACCCCCGTGTCCCCATGTCCCCCGTGTCCCCCATGTCGCCGTGTCCCCTATATCCCCTGTGTCCCCCGTGCTCCTCGTGTCCCCCGTGTCCCCTGTATCCCCCGTGTCCCCCGTGTCCCCGGTGTCCCCCGTGTCCCCCATGTCGCCGTGTCCCCCATGTCGCTGTGTCCCCCTTGGCCCCCGTGTCCCCTGTACCCCCGTGTCCCCCGTGTCCCCTGTGCCCCCCGTTTCCCCCGTACCCCCCGTGTCCCCTGTACCCTCCGTGTCCCCGGTGTCCCCTGTACCCCCCGTGTCCCCATGTCCCCCGTGTCCCCCATGTCGCCGTGTCCCTGGTGTCCCCGGTGTCCCCCGTGTCCCCGCACGGTGCCGGCGCGGGGGGCAGCGAGCTGCGCTCAAGCCGCTCTCCTTGAAACTCTCGCCTGGCTCTGGGCGAGGAGCTGGGAGAATTTCCCAGAGATGAAATGCGGGAGCAGCGTTCCCAGAACCAGGGGAGGGGCTGGCGAGGGAGGATTAGAGCCGCCTTGACAGTGCACCACTGCGACTGTCTCCCAGCCGGGCCCGTTACCTGCTGGGACACTCAATTTGCCATTGTTCCCGCGGTGTCACACTGTATTACCAGCATAATGCGGAATGTTTCCGCCGGCCAGCGTACCCACGGCACAGAGCACTGGCATTCCCCAGGAGCACCTCGTAGCAACGGGGCAATGTTCCCCTGTCCTGCCGTCACCCTCCAATCCCGCCAGCCCGGCTGGGAAATCCCTATTGATGGCGCTCCCCAGCCCCCCAGAATGGCTAAAGGGCGTGTGAATGCGGCAGCGATTTGAAACGACTGCGGCGCTGCGATGGTATCGCTCGCCCTGCCTCACAGTAGGGGAGGAAGCTTAGCTCTTTCTCATCGGTATAAGCTTATTTTTCTCTCTCCCTCTCTGCTTTCCCTCCCCCTCCCTTTAAGCTGCTGAGTTTATATCAAGCCGGCCCCTGATCCCACACACCCCTGTTTAGATGCAAATGACTGCGGGTGTCATGGCTGAGAAAAGCCCTGGGTTATCGTGGTGCGCGGCTCTGCCTTTTCACAGCTCGTGGCAGGGGCTTAGCCGAGCTCACGGGGACCCCCGACGGCAGCCCGGGCCCAGCTGCCTCCCCTGCACCTGCCCCGGCCCGGGAGCGTCCCCCCGGAGCAGGACAGGAGCCAGGGCTGAGGGGACAGGAGCACGGGGACTGGGGAGCACCATGGTCCTCCACGGGTTGCAGGGGAACATCCTTCTGCACTGCGGGCTGCACCACAGGCTGCAGGGGAATCTCAGGTCTGGTGCCTGGAGCACCTCCTCCTCCTCCTCCTCTTCCTCCTCCTCCACTGCCCTCGGTGTCTGCAGAGCTGCTCCTCTCGCATGCTCTCAACCTGCAGTGACAACTGCACAGTAGCTCGTTTTTCCTTCTCAAATCTGTTATCTCAGAGGCACTGCCACCGTTTGTGGCCCAGCCCTGGCCAGTGGCACGCCCATCTGGGAGCCAGCTGGCACTGGCTCTGCTGGACACGGAGGAAGCTTCCAGCAGCTTCTCACAGAAGCCACTCCTGTAGCCCCCCTGCCACCAAAGCTTGGCCACCAAAATCCAGAGCAGGGAGGAGCCAGGACGGCCAGGACAGGAGCTCAGGGAGTGGGGAAAGGTGTGAGCCTGCAAAGCTGCCCTCTGGCAGGTCCAGCCCTGGCTGCCCCTGCTCCTCCTCCCCAGCCCCGGAATTGCAGTCCTGCTGCACTCACAGCCAGCCCTGTCTGCGTGCCAGCAAGGGCAAATTTAACCAGATTTTTTTTTGCCAGCTTTATCCAAAATACTGGATTTCATCACTAGCCCAGAGAATGGTGATTGCTTCCCCCCCCCCAGCAATGTGTGGCTGCTGGCTCAGCCCTGGTTTGGGCAGGACTTGGCTGGAAGAGCCACTGGCTTTAGATAAGAGCTGACCTTATTTACAAAGGAAAGGGAAAGGAGGGAAGGGGAAAGCAGGTTTTTCTTCCCTCCTTATTCCAGACTGCACACCTGCAGGATAAATCATCTTGGGGAATCTGCTTGTAAAAACATGATCTTACCCCACATTCTATTTTTTTTTTTTTGGGGGGGGGGAGGTCTATGGCCCGGGTTAGAAAATAAGAAAGAAAATGTAGAATCACAGAACTACAGAACAGTTTGGGTTGGGAGGGACCTTAAAGCCCACCCTATCCCACCCCTGCCATGGACAGAGACACCTTCCACTGTCCCAGGCTGCTCCAGCCCCAGTGTCCAACCTGGCCTTGGGCACTGCCAGGGATCCAGGGGCAGCCCCAGCTGCTCTGGGCACCCTGTGCCAGGGCCTGCCCACCCTCCCAGGGAACAATTCCCAATTCCCAATATCCCATCCATCCCTGCCCTCTGGCAGTGGGAGCCATTCCCTGGGTCCTGTCCCTCCATGCCTTGTCCCCAGTCCCTCTGCAGCTCTCCTGGAGCCCCTTCAGGCCCTGCAAGGGGCTCTGAGCTCTCCCTGGAGCTTCTCCTCTCCAGGTGAGCACCCCCAGCTCTCCCAGCCTGTCCTTCCTTGCAGGAGGATCATCAGTGGCCTGAGGAAACCAAAGCCTGGGCAGCTACAGCAGCCAAAACCTTGTGATTCTGACTCTGGGAAATGGGGAGGAACCCGGGTGCGTGAGGGCAGAGCCTTGCCAGGGGTGTTGTTCAGCAGCTCCCAAATGGATTCAGCCCCTGGGGTTGCCCTGAGCTGCCTTTGGTGTTCTTTGCCCTGCCAGGGGCTGCAGGAGGAGAGGTTGGAGCTGTGGGTGACACTGGGGAGGGAAGTGAGGGGAGGCCCTGGAGGCAGGAATCCCGTGGGTATTCAGGGAGGGCAGCCCTGTGCCCCCACTGGCAGCAGAGCTCACAGCCCGGAGGATGTCCCAGGGAGGAGCAGCCCAGGAAAGCTTGGACACACACTTGGACGTGTGTGTCTGCTCAGCTGAGCCCTCCCACCCTGTGCTGCTCTGCAGGCTGAGCCCTCCTTCACTGGAAGTGACCACAGTTAACAAGTCTGCAGCTCCTTTAAAATGAAATTATCCTCAGTTTCTTTTCAGGCTCTGTTAGAAATGATTTTTGATGCTGTTGTGAGTGAGAACTGCACCTTTGAAGCTTTTCCAAAACAGCCTCAATCTACCTGAGGGAGCAGCAGCTGAGATGATCCAAGCTAATACTGACAGGGGATTTCACCCAGGTGTTTGTGAGGTGAAACCCCGACCCTTTGTTGGCCAAATGCAGAGTGTGGGCTGGGACAGGGATTGTGCTGGTTTGGGTTTTGGTTTGTGGGGCTGCGCCCCTGGGTGTGCTGGAGGTCAGGAAGAGGGAACATGGCAATGGTGGCCACAGGATCCAGATTATGGGCCCGAAACTCTTGGTGTGAGGACCACCCAAAGGGCTCCAGGAGAGCTGGAGAGGGACTGGGGACGAGGGATGGAGGGACAGGGCACAGGGAATGGCTTCACATGGACAGAGGGCAGGGTCAGGTGGAATATTGGGAATTAGGAATTGTTCCCTGTGAGGGTGGGCAGGCCCTGGCACAGGGTGCCCAGAGCAGCTGGGGCTGCCCCTGGATCCCTGGCAGTGTCCAAGGCCAGGTTGGAGCAGCCTGGGACAGTGGAAGGTGTCCCTGCCCATGGCAGGGGTGGCACTGGATGGGCTTTGTTCCTCCCAACCCAGTCTGTGACTCCTGTTCCATCCAAGGAAGAAGCTGAGTGGGACCAGATGCTCTTTAAAAGGTCCCCTCCAGCTCAGACTGATCTCTGAAGGCCCAGGAGTGTCCACAGCCCCTGTCAGGGACCAGCAGGGCTGCTCCAATCTGCTCACGGCTGCCAGCACCTCTCAGCTCTGTCACCAACCTTGTGAGCTCAGCCACAGCCCCTTCTCTCCTCCTCAGCTGAGGGAGCCTGCAAAGCTTCTGCTTTTCTCTGCTGCAGACTCCGGGAATCTCAAAGGCTCCCTGTGTTCCTCACTGCCACACAGTGACACCAGTCCCATCCTCAATCTGCTCATTAATTTTGAAGGCAGCAGGGAAAAGGCACGAGCACAGTTCAAAAATCGATCCCCGCCGTCAGATGGGCTGGGCTTTGATGTGTCCTCCTTTGCAGATGATGCTGTTTATTTTTAACTGCTCCACTTACAGGTGAGTGAGACACCAAGGATGGATAAATACACCCTGGGAGCCTGGCAGGGCTGTCTGGGGATGTGTCACAGGGGGACTGGGAGAGCTGAATATCCAACGTGCTCACTCATTTTTCTCCATCTGTCAGAAGAGTTTCAGAGCTCTGGGTGATATTTTACCTTGTCAGCTCGGGGTGTGTGTGGAGATGCTGAGGCAAGTCCACACATGAGGCTTTGCTCGAGTCCCTGCAGCCGAAAGAATCTTAAAATATTCTCCATAAATTCAAAGTTCAGCTTGCTCATTACAGGGAGGATGGCTCAAATCTGATCTTTAAGTGCTTTCCTGCTGACAGAAATGGTGCTGAGAGATTTTCAGTGTCTCAGTGCTCGAGCAGTTCTTTCATAACTTGTTTAGAATTTTTATGGCAGTTTTTTAGTGACCGTTTTTTTTAAGAAAATGAAAACTTTCTGATCTTTTAAGTGCTGAAATTTAGGACAGGCTTTAATTAGGCAGCAAATCAGAGTGTTTTGAGCCCTGCTGACAGGTTATTTGGTAGTAAATACAACAGTTCCCCCAAAATACACCCTGGCACAACAGAGGGGGAAATGAATCTCATGGTGCCTATTAGTGCTCTAATAAGGCTTGACAATCCTGGTTCCTGCAAAGAATCCCACATTAACACAAAGGAATGATTTTCACTGAAATTTTCAACTGACATTTCGGGGATCTGAAACGATACCCACCCTTGCTGGGAGGCTGAAAGTTGAAAAAAAGGACAGCAAGAACCGTTTCTTTGCAGAATATTGGGGCTTGGAAGAAAGGCTCACAGAACTCCTGCATTCTCCAGGGGACCAGGGGACTGATGGGAAAGAGTCCAAAGTCCTGCTCTCACCCCAATATCTCCAGTTCCTTGAGGTCTGTACCATAAAATTCCCATTTGCAAAGCACCACTGCAAACAATAATTTCTGTGCAATAAAGAGATTTTGGGTTGCAGGGACCCAGTGGTGTCAACACCCAGGAAGAGGAGGGGGAAGTGGTTTTGTTGTGTTTATGAAGCTGTGAAACCAAGATCTCACCTGTGGATGCCCCTTGTGCTGGAGGTGGCACAGAGTGAACAGAATCCACGGCAGAACCTGGAGGTTTTTATCCACTGGGAGTTTTTAATTCACCGCCTGGTTCAGTTTTATGGGAATGCCTTTTTCATCTGGGATGTCTGAGATGTGGGACAGTTCAGCGTGGAGCTGTGCTGGGGAGGGCAGGATGGATCTCAGGGATGGATCTCACCCCCAGAGGGTGCTGGCACTGCCCAGGCTGCCCGGGGAATGCCAGAGCTCCAGGAGGGTTTGGACAGCACTGCCAGGGATGCCCAGGGTGGGATTGCTGGGGTGTCTGTGCAGGGCAGGAGCAGCTCTGGATGGTCCCTTCAAACTCAGGGAATTTTGTGGTTCTGTGATTTGTCCCTCCAGGCTCTTTTGGGGCCTTTTCTCACTTTTTCCAGTGTAATGCCCCATGATGTCACTGGGAATCCCAATTTTTCTGGTGCCTCATCAATGCTCCAGTGTGCCTGATCCATGCCAGTTTAGAAAGGTGGCATTTCAGGAGCAGGGAATGGAGTTTAGAGAGAAAGGGAAAATGAATTTATAACCTCTCCTTGTTCCTGCTTTTTGGGCTCATTTGGGAAAATATTCATTGAAATCCCTTTGAAAAAAAGATTTATTGAACTAAGCCTGATCAGGACCATGGATTACAGCCATGGTTCCTCCCTGGTGGGGAAACCTGAGCCCAGGGAGCTCCTGGGGTGGGCACTTTGGGCTTCAGTGGCTCTGCCTTGATCCCAAGGAGCTCAGCCACAGCCCCTCTCCTTGGCTTTTCCCACGGGTCTGCTGGACCCAGTTGGGAAATGCCCTGGACAGGGAGGTGGAGCCCTGATCCCAGAACATGGGAGGATGCTTGGGGCTAAACCTTCCCTTCCTTTTTATCCTCCCTGGCGCTTCTGAGCTCCTGGGATGGGAACCTTTCCCTCCTTGTAATGGGAGCACACCAAACACTTGGAAGAGAAAGAAATTGGAGAAATCAGGGTTGAAAGCTGGCGCATCAGTGTGGTGATCACATTTCCTCTGAACAGAGAGAGACAGCTCTCTCCCAGGATTTTCCTGGGAAGCTGTGAGAGGCTGTGAGGAAGCTCAGAGAAAAGAATAAGAAACAATTCTTATCTCCACTTGCTACACCTGGTTTTGGGCACATGTAGAATGTGTTATGAAAAAGATAGTTTCTTAATTGGACACTAAATGGTGTTTGAAGAGATTGGCCAATTAAGTCAAAGCTGTATCAGACCGTTTGTAAGAGTTACAAGCTTCTTAATAATACAGTATAATAAAACAATTAACCAACCTTCTGCAATCACAGAGCCAATATTAATTATTACCCAACTAAGAGCCTCTGATGACACATCAGACCCTCCCCCTGTCCAGCAGGACAATCCTGGTGTACCCCAAAGCCCAGGGGAGCTGTGGGGAGCTCAATGCACAATCCTGGTGCATCCCAAAGCCCAGGGGAGCTCCATACACAATCCTGGTGCATCCCAAAGCCCAGGGGAGCTCCATACACAATCCTGGTGCATCCCAAAGCCCAGGGGAGCTGTGGGGAACTGAAAACACAATCCTGGTGCATTCCCAAAGTCCAGGGGAGCTCAATCCACAATCGTGGTGCATCCCAAAGCCCAGGGGAGCTGTGGGAAGCTCAGTCCACAATCCTGGTGCATCCCAAAGCCCAGGGCAGCGGTGCCAGCCCTGCCCCCAGCCCAGCTGCCCCCCAGGGTACCTTTGTCCAGGACGGGCCCGAAGATGGCCAGGCTGTCGTCGATGGTGGTGCAGTTCCAGCGGCGGCCCCGGAACTGGTGCTGGCACTCCTGGATGCCCAGCTTCACCCCCTCGGCCACGCTGGGCATGATCTCGATGTAGTTGCGGCAGAAGCGGAGCTGCTTGGGCACCAGGCCGGGGATGGAGCCGCAGAGGATGGGCTGGGAGCCCAGGGAGCTGTACTGCTGGCCCAGGGCCAGGGACCTGCAGGGACAGGGACAGGGACAGGGGCTGCAGTCTCATCACAGAGAGCAGCAGGCACAAGTTCCTAAGGGTTTCCCTTAGGGAAAAGCAGTGAGAAACTCACAGAAGAGGAGAAAACAATTCTTATTTCTGTTTACTGCTCCCGTTGTTTGGCACATGCGGAATGTGTTATGGGGATTGCTTACCCAAAGTGATTTGTTAATTGGACACCAGTGGAAGTTGTTTTCATTCCGTGGCTAACTGAGTCAAAAGCTGTGTCCTGACTGTCTCAGTGATGGGTTTTTTTAGTATTCCTTGGTATAGTATCTCTTTAGTGTGTAATTTAGGATAGTACAGCTTAATAAAGCAATTGTTCAGCCTTCTAAATCATGGAGTCAGAACACACCATTCCTTACATTAGGGTCACCCTACGTCAACAGGGGACAGTGTCAGGGCTGGGGAACACCCCCATGCCTGGCCATGCCCTGTCCTGGTGCTGCTAATCACCCCAACCCTGCCCCAGTGTCCCCAGGGCTGTGGGAAGTGGATTTGTAGGGAATTCTCCAAGCCTGGCAGAAGGCTCACACAGTGTGCATCTGTGTGCAAACCTGGAGATGAGGAATGCTGACTTGGAAATGCCATGGAACAGGACAGACATTGCTGAGAGAGAAATGGAGTTGAAACTGATGCCTTGAGAAGGCTGGCCTAGAACAGAGCTAAAGAATAAAGCAAGGATTTATTAAAAGGATCTCCTCAATGGATCCACCTTGGGCAGCACAAGAGCCCAGCCAGGGCTGCACCCCAGGCGAACCCAAAATGGTCACAAAATGCCCCATTGGCCACGGGGTCTCTCACTTTTATAAGCTCTGCTCCATTTGCACATTGGAGTTCATTGTCCAGTGACAGCTCCAGCCCATGCAGTCCCATCCTTGTTTTTCTCTCTCCATTCCACGCTGTTTGTGCTCCTGGGCCTGAGATCTGGATCATTTGTCCTTGGTCCCCAGCTAGAGCAGGAATTGTTTTGTCTCCCTGCTCTGTGAACAGAGCTCACCATCCCCAGATCTACACACTAAAGCAGCACAGAACCTGAAAAATATAAAAGCTAAAACCTGAGGCACCAAAACAAGTTTCAAAAAACACCCTTGCAAATAACACTGGATACTTTGGAGAAACAGAACTGTGAAAGATGCATTGTAGTGTGGCAAAAGCTCATAGGCCAAGAAACACAATATATTGAAATTAGGAGATTGCTGGCTTCTGATTGTGATGGCGTTAATTATAACATCTGTATTGTCTCACCCTTCCCATGAGACTGAAAATGGAATAAAAGTTTTTAAAACACCTCTCAGTTACCCCATCTCTGGGTCAGGGAAGGGCTTAGTCCAACACAGGGGGAGTTTGATGAGCCAAGAGCTCGGGGGACAAAGTTCTGAAGCCCAGGGATTCCTGAGAGAGCAGAACTCTGCTGACAGCCCTGGCGTGGGAAAGGCTTTCCCAGCCGGGTACACCCCTGGTCTAGGGGGGCTCAGAGGGACCCAGCTCTGCATGGAGCCACCCTGGGTACTCCAGAGCACCTGAGAACCCCTCAAGAAGCTGGAGGACCTGCCAGGACCTGCCAGGGAATGCACTCAGGGCAGCAGCTCCTGGAGCCTGGGGAATACCCTGGGATCTCTCAGCTGTCAGAACTGACATGAGAGCTTCTCAGCTGTGGCCGAGGTGGAAAGTGCCCTGACACGGCACATGGAGGGATGGGGGAGTCAGGAAGAGGCTCTCCTTGTGGACAGACTGGCAGAGGATGGATTATTTTCACTCTGAGTGTTTAATCCCACTCTAATCCAGCGTCTAAATCCACTTTTCTAACAATTTAGCCTGACGTAATTGTTAGAAAGATTGTACATTTTCCTTACTGGAGCCTCCAGCACACCTGGAGATGCAGGAGGAGATCCAGGAGTGCTGCACAGAGGGTGCTGCTGGTCATGGTGGCTCCTGCTCTTCTTGAACTCCTCCAGAGCCAGGGCCAGCTGCACTCCTTGAGAGCTCCCAGGAACTCCAGTGAAGCTCCTTGAAACCACAACTGCAGAATCCCAGGATGGTCTGGGTTGGGAAAGGACCTTAAAGCCCATCCAGCTCCACCCTGCCATGGCAGGGACACCTTCCACTGTCCCAGGGTGCTCCAAGCCCTGTCCAACCTGGCCTTGGACACCTCCAGGGATGGAGCAGCCACAGCTGCTCTGGGCAGGAGCTGTTGGTTACAAACATTGTCCTGCTTGGCTCCCTGACACCAAATCAATGCCTCAGTTGATCCATGAGGTTCTCACAGCACTGGGGAAGCTGGGAACCAGCAGGGAAAGCCAGCTCACAGCTGGGATCCTGTTTGCCACTGCTCACCTGCTGCCTTTGGGCAAACCTGCCTCTGCCTGGAGGGGGTTTTCTTGCACAGTTTTGAGATGAATTTGGTGTTTTCCAGTTTTGGCCAATGTTTCTGCTCCGAGCAGTGGCCCTGGTGCCTCCTGGCAGTGCTGGCCTGGAGACACGGGGTTGGGAGCAGCAGTTTCCATCCTGGCTCCTTCTCTGTCTCACACCTGCTGTAATATTCACCTATTTTGATTCTGGAGCTGTGCTGGCTGCAGCCCTTTGTGGGCAGGGGAACACACAAATTCTTGGGATTGCCTGAAGATCAAGAGCAGCAGCAGGGAAAGTTTTGCAAGTCAAAGCATGCAATGGATGTTCACATCTGAGAGGGGAAATGTCAAGTCTTGACTGAATGTGGAGAACAGACCAAACCTGACAGAATTCCAATGAGGAGAGGGACTGGATACCAGCTTTTCACCCAGGAATCTCCCTCTGAACGTGTCTGGAGGTTGGAGCTTTTCCGTAGAGGGGACACCTGTGTCACCACAGACTCCCCACCCAGCTCTGCAGTCCTTGGGGGTCAGTAAAACAGACTAAAAATTCCTTTTTTAAAAGGAGGTTCAGCTGCCTGAGCATTAGAGGCTGAGGGCCCAGCCAAGGGGGAGGGCAGGAATGGGATGTGGGGTTTGAATGTTTAACTCTCCTGGAAAGTCTCCATGGATTTTACAGCCCAGTGTGACCCCTGGGAGCAGAGAGCTCTTTTTCCACTTGGTGTGCTGGAAAATGACCTCGTTAAAGAGTGTGTATGAACTGTGTGATCTGAACAACATTTAGCACCAACAAGGCCGGATTCTGTCCCATTAAACTCCCCCCTTAATGTAGTCACTACAGGCCATAACCCTTTTAAAAGGCAAAAGTCTAGAAATCATCACTTATAACGTATTGTAATTAGGAAATAGTTGGCTTCTGATTGTGATGGTGTGAATTATAACATCTGTATTGTCTCACCCTTCCCATGGGACTGAAAATGGAATAAAAGCTTTTTAAACACCTCTCAGTAGCCCCATCTCTGGGTCAGGAAAGGGCTTGGTCAAACAGGTAACCTGCTGCATTTGCAGGTTATTTCCTGCAATAACCAACCCCCCGATGTCCCCAGGGTGGGGATCCCCTCCTGTCCCCTGGGGGATCCAGCCCTGTCCCAGGATGTTGCTGTCAGAGCGCTGGCACAGGGGGGTGAGTCCCGCAGAGATGGTGCCACAGGGAGCTGAGGGGACAACGAGGGACGGAGGGAGGGAGGGAGGGATAGATGGATGGATGATGGATGGATGGATGGATGGATGGATGGATGGATGGATGATGGATGGATGGATGGATGATGGATGGATGGATGGGTGATGGATGGATGGATGATGGATGGATGGATGGATGGATGATGGATGGATGGATGGATGGATGATGGATGGATGGATGATGGATGGATGGATGGATGATGGATGATGGATGGATGGATGGATGATGGATGGATGATGGATGATGGATGGATGGATGGATGATGGATGATGGATGGATGGATGGATGGATGGATGGATGGATGGATGATGGATGGATGGATGATGGATGGATGGATGATGGATGGATGATGGATGGATGGATGGATGATGGATGATGGATGGATGGATGATGGATGGATGGATGGATGGATGGATGATGGATGGATGGATGGATGATGGATGATGGATGGATGGATGATGGATGGATGATGGATGGATGGATGGATGGATGGATGGATGATGGATGGATGGATGGATGGATGGATGATGGATGGATGGATGGATGGATGGATGATGGATGGATGGATGGATGGATGGGTGGATGATGGATGGATGGATGGATGGATGGATGGATGATGGATGATGGATGATGGATGATGGATGGATGGATGGATGGATGGATGGATGATGGATGGATGGATGGATGGATGGATGATGGATGGATGATGGATGGATGGATGGATGGATGGATGGATGATGATGGATGGATGGATGGATGGATGGATGATGGATGGATGGATGGATGGATGGATGGATGGATGGATAGACAGATGGATGATGGATGGATGATGGATGGATGGATGGATGGATGATGGATGGATGATGGATGGATGATGGATGGATGGATGATGGATGGATGATGGATGGATATGGATGGATGATGGATGGATATGGATGGATGATGGATGGATATGGATGGATGGAGGGATAGAGGGATGGAGGGATTGAGAGATGGCAGGGAGGCAGGAAGAGGCTCTCCCTGTGGACAGGCTGGCAGAGGATGGATTATTTTCCCTCTGAGTCTAATCCCAGGGAGACTGAAAGGGAAGGAGGTTCAAGGGTGCAGTGATGCAGCAGAAAGGGGAAGCCAGAACAGGGAAAATCCAGGGTGAAGCATCAAGGGGAGTGTTGGGAGGAGGCTGCCCTGCTCAGTGTGAGTGTTTGCACTCAGGCAATAATAGCCTGCATTTTATGTATTTCTCATTGTGCTTTTGTCATTAAAAAAATTGCCAAAGGACAGCCAGTACTGACAGATCATCCTCCCAAAGAGGAGCATCTGGTTGTGCTTTATCTTCTTCCTGTACTCTAAAAAAAGTCACTGTGAGATGGGGTTTCCCTGATTCCCTTTAAAAATGCCCCCAGATCCTTCAGATTTAATGAAACTTAGGGGCAAAGAGGGGAGAACATCACTCAGGCCCCAAGCATTTGTTCAAGGTTTGTATCACCGGGTGGTTTCTTAACTGAAAGTAGGAGTCACATGTGCTTGGTTGGGGCAGATTTTTGTGTCTAAACCCCAAATGCGTTTTCTCCAATATCCCAGTGACCTACCCAATAATTGGTGCCACTTTTGCCATCTCCAGGTCCCGAGTGCTGCTGACAATCGCTGCTGCTCACGTGGCAGGAGGGTGCTCAAGAACCCCAAAATCTCAGTGTGGGCTGAGTCTCCCACGCTGAGCAGCCCCAGGACCCTCCTGCCCTGAGCATTTTGGGGTGGGGATGAGCACAGGGCAGGCGAGAGAGGAATCCCACTGTGCCAAGGACATGCAAAGCAGGGAGGTGTCCTGAGCTGGGACAGTCATTCTGGGGCAGGGCTATCTCCTGAAGCTGCTGCCAGGCACAGGGGATTTGGGAACCAGGGGTTTTCCCCACTGAAGGTTGGTCTGCTCTGCCTGTGGGTTGACACTCTTGTTCCCTCTCTCGTGTTCAGGACCCATCTTCTGTAAGAAGAACTGACTTCCTGCTCTGTTAGAGTTCTAGATACTAAAAATTTTACACTTTCCATAATAACAAACTCTAACTCCCAAGAAAACACTTCATTTAACCTAAAGCCGTGGAAAAGGCTTCCAGAATTAATTGATAACACTCAAATTACAAGTGTGTAGTTAATTTAAAAGTGGGTAATATCACAAAGTAAAAAACCTAGAGTTTGAGGTTTTAAAATATAGTAATATAGATATGAAACAAAATAGAAGTTTTAAACCAAAAACTAATCCTTCTTCTTTACCTTCTTCTTCCTTCTTCTTCATGAATTTAAGTAGTATTTTGTAATTAAACAAAGAAGTCTGCATTCTGGACTTCGAGTAATTGGTTATTAGGTTAAAAATAAAAATAATTTAAGTTGAGCTGCCAGCCAGAAAAAGCCATCGTGACCCCCTGGCACTGAACAAAGCCCAGGAAATGCTGGCAGAGGAGCCTGGTGAGGTGTCTGGGGATGTGAGCCACAGCCTGGGCACAAATGTCACCTCTCCGGGAGGAGGCAGGACATGGCACAGCCCTGGAGCTGCTGCAGGCTGAGCCTCCGTGGCATCTCCAGGGGAATGCAGCCGCCCCCTCACACTCAGCAGAGGAAAATGAGACATCCAGGGGCAGGAGGACAGCGTGGTGTGGATGAAATTGGATTCCTCAGCCCTGGGTTTTCCCACAGCTTCCCTCCTGGATGTGTTCAGGGCAGTTCTGTTGTCCTGTTTCCCCCGTGGGGCTGGGGCTGTCTCACCCAGGCACTGCTGCAGGAGCTGGGGTGGGTTAAGCCTCCTCCTTGTTGTAAGTGGGATGTTAAACACAGGCAGGGGACAAAGGAGCAACAGCAGCGAGCTGAGGCAGTGGCTTATGCTGACAGTTTGATCAGTCTATTGGAAAGACTTCTGAGAGATGGTTCAGTTACAGTGGGAAGAAGGGGAAGATTAAGACTTTGTGTCCAGCAGAAGAGGGCAGGACAATAGCTGGTGAGTGGGAATTCAGACCAGGGGGGTGCAAAGGCACAAATCTCAAAGCAAAAGACCAGTGCCCAACACTTGTTGCAGATTCTCTTACACTGAGTGTCCCCAAATCCAGCCCGTGCTGAAAAGAGCTGCTGTGGCTGAAAAGAGCTGCTGGAGCCAGACAAAGTGAACTGCTCACCCTCAGGGGTCACACTGCCCTGCCTGGCTTGTTTTTTTCCTGCCCCCTGTGCCCATGAGGAGGGAGAGCCCACTCAGTGGGTGTTGTGCCAGCAGAGGAGGATGGCACAGGAGCTGTTGTGCAAGGGGGGGATCAATATTGTCAACATTCCTGAATATATCAATGTTCTCTGGCTAAAGCTAACGTCCTCCAGCAGCTTTGGCATGGGCAGGGCACAGGAGTTCTGCACACCACGAGTCCAAGGCAACTCAAATTTCAAATAATAACTGTGATAACTGCAAGGCACACAGGGATCCCAGGCTCCCTCGTGGTGGAGGAAGGACAGAGGTTCCCTGTTGTATTTAGGGAGTTTTTGATGTAGGGAATGATTGGTATTTGATTTTAAAATAAATAACTATATTTTATTTATTATAAAATAAATATACCGATCATTGTATATGATTGTTTTATTAAAATTGTTTTTATAATATTATTGTTTTATTATAATATTATAATATTATTATATATGTTTCTAATATTATTTTATTATAGTTGTTTTATTTAAATTATATTATATTTATATTATATTGTAATTATATTAAAGATTTATTGTATTATATTATAATATAATATTATTATATTATATATTATTATATTATATTATATTATATTATATTATATTATATTATATTATATTATATTATATTATATTATATATATAAAAGAAAAAATTGAGGTTGTTTGAGATAGGATATAACTTCAATTTAATTGGTTAAGGAAATAAAATAACTTTTACTGGTGTTCAATTAACTAAATAATTTTAGGCAAAGAATTTTAGGTAAAGAATTTTCTTAACGCATTTTACATGTATAAAAATAAAAGGAGTAGTGAGTAGAGATAAGAATTGTTTTCTCTTCTTCTTTTTGTGCTTCTCTAGGAAAAAACTTGTGAGAGAGAATTATGTCTGTCTGTTCAGAGACTAAGAATGCCCCAGTTCCCCAGATGGGCCGTGCTGACCCCTCCAGTGCAATGGCTCATGGTGCTGCAGGGCTCCTTGAACCCACAGGCACTGAGGAAAATCCCTCTGTCCCCTGCTGATTTTTTCCCCTACTGCTCTATTCCTTTGTGACCCAAACAAGCTTTGTAAAGAAATCGGCTTTAAACCTGTCCCAGGTGCTCTGACTGCAGCTCATGTGGCAGAAACACCCAGAGACTGCAAACCCCAGAAACACCCAGAGTCTGCAAACCCCAGAAACATCCACAGTCTGCAAACCCCAGAAACACCCAGAGTCTGCAAACCCCAGAAACATCCACAGTCTGCAAACCCCAGAAACACCCAGAGTCTGCAAACCCCAGAAACATCCACAGTCTGCAAACCCCAGAAACACCCAGAGTCTGCAAACCCCAGAAACATCCACAGTCTGCAAACCCCAGAAACACCCAGAGACTGCCAACCCCAGAAACACCCAGAGTCTGCAAACCCCAGAAACATCCACAGTCTGCAAACCCCAGAAACACCCAGAGACTGCCAACCCCAGAAACATCCACAGTCTGCAAACCCCAGAAACACCCAGACTCTGCAAACCCCAGAGACACCCAGAGACTGCCAACCCCAAAAACACCCAGAGTCTGCAAACCCCAGAAACACCCAGAGACTGCAAACCCCAGAGACCTGGGGGCTGCTCCAAGCCCCGCCTGAGGCTGCTCCCCTCCATGCCCTGCTCTTTCCATCCTCTTGGCACCTTTCTCACAGTCTCTCCTGGGTTTTGAGTCCTGATGGCTCAGGAGCAGAAACTAATTCTGCTCCAGAGCCCTCCTGTACCTCAGGCTTCCCCAGAACTCCAAGTTCAGTGTCCCTGGGCCAAACTTGGCTCATTTCATTGCCCTTTCACAGGTTTCCTGCCCACCCTTTGCCTCCCACCCATCCCCACCAGAGGTAATTTGCTCTGCAGACACAGCCCTGGTTTGGCCATTCCAGAGCTGCACCATGAGAATAGAGAACCATGGAATTCCAGGATGGTTTGGGTTGGAAGGGTCCCTAAAGCCCACCCAGTCCCATGCCCTGCCACACCTTCCACTGTCCCAGGTGGAAACCCCAGCCAGCCTGGCCTTGGACACTGCCAGGGATCCAGGGGCAGCCACAGCTGCTCTGGGCACCCTCACAGCCAGGAATTCCTTCCCAATATCCAACCAAACCATTCCTGTCTCTCCATGCCAGCTGCAGCTTGCCCTGCTCACTCTGCTTGCCCTCCTGCTCTCAGATTTTTCCCAGTTGGAAAGCCCTTTGAGGAGATTGAGTGTCTCAGATCAGGACCTTGGTGGTCTCCTCTGGTTTCACAGAGCCCATGTGGAGCCAGGAGTGCTGCCTGAGAAGGGCCCTGGCTCCTGTGAGAGCTGTCCAGGCATCTGTCTGTGCTGGAGCTCACCACAGCCCTGCTGTGCTCTAGATCTCAGAAAGATCCATGGATTTTTGTATTTTTTTTCCTGTCAGAGAAGCCCACATTCATTTCTCACAGGTAGATGGAGATCCCTAGGCACAACAACTGACAAAGTACTGTGGTAAAATTACATCCTTGGCAGGGAACAGGGGTAACCTGTGCTAAATCCTAAATCCCTGCAGCTTTCTTTTTCTTTTTTTTTTTTTTGGAGAGAGGAGGGTCTTAACTAAAAGGAAAGAAATGCCTGATCCCCAGGAATGTTCCTTGTTGCACAAATAAAACTCCTTCTCTGGTCACACGGTGTGACTCAGTGGCCAACATCAGTTCTCCAGAAATGGATTGGTTCTTGCAGGGACCTGGCACCAAGAAGCACAAGAGGTGCTCTGCTTGTGGCTGGAAAACTGAGTTTGGTCTCAAAGTCCTGACAGTTAAAGAAATAATGAAATTCAGAGGCTTGTGTGGAGCACAGAATGAAGATCAAGATACTGGCTGGTTGTTAAATGAGCTGAGCACAGGAATCTCAATCACAGCATAATTAGGAGATAATCCCCTCCCCTCCCTGCCACCAGCTGGCTTTGGAGGCAGAGTGAGGATCACAGAACCACAGACTGGTTTGGGTTGAAGGACTCTAAAGATCATCTTCTTCCACCCCTGCCATGGGCAGGGACATTTCACTGGACCAGGTGGGTCCAAGCCCCATCCAACCTGGCCTTGGACACCTCCATGAACCTCGTGAACCTCAAGAAAAGCAATTTCAAGGCCTTGAGCCAGGGCTGGGACAGCCCCATGCAGCAGGACAGACTGGAGCTGACTCAGTTTGCAGAAAAGGACTTGAGGATCCTGGTGGCCAACAGCTGGAACAGCTGGAGGATCTGTTGTGTCCATGCAGCAAAAAAAGTCAGCTGCATCCTGAGGCTGCTTTGGCAAGACTGGAAAATCAAGGGATGTCATTTTCCCCCCCTATTCAGCACCTGAGAGAGCACAGGTGGGTTCCCATGTCCAGTCTGGGGCTCTCTGGGATGGGCAGGTCATGGGCACAGAGGTGGGAGTGCAGAGGAGACCAGCACGGTGCTCAGGGGGCTGCTCTGGGCAGGCTCTCGTGGTGAGAGACCAGCAGATGACCCCGGAGATCAGATGAACCTAAATGATTGTTCTGTGACACCCTAAATCAGTGAGCAGTGGCCCAGGGGGTGGCTGTGTGCTCAGGGATGGGGCTTTACTGCAAACTCTGGCTGTGCTGGCTCCTCCTCCAGCCAGCAGACAACAGGCACCCCTGGGAGCTCACTTCCCATATTTCCATGGGAAAAGCCATGGAAAGTCTCTCTGAGCCTGGAGAGACCCACCCACATCAGTGCCTCATCCATCCACTGGCACTGAGAGGTGGCTCAGGGAAGCCCCCGCTGGGTGTCCTTGTTCTGGTCACTGTGCCCTGAGCTCCTCTCCCAGGCTCCCCTTGTCCCAAATGGAGAACATTTGCACTTTCAGGCCATGGTTCACTGTGAGTGTGGCAGAGCCTGAGGAGATTTCATCCTTGGAAACACATCCCAATTGGACCCCGCCTGGGGCTCCCTGCTCTGCCTGTCCCTGCTTTGAGCAGCATTGAGCTCTTTGATCTCCAGAGGTCACTTCCAACCTTGCCTGTCCCTTGATTCTGTGAATAAAATTCACTTCTTTGGCAACACACCTCGGATTTGGTGCTGAAGGACCCAAAGCATTTCTGTGGGGCTTTTAGGACAGATCTGCCTGAAACCATTCTGGGATCCATCAGGGCAGGACAGGGAGACACGTGGCAGGGTGGTGGTGGGGAAGAGTAGGAAGAGAAAAATGATGTCCTAGGTGAGTTCAGTGTCATTGTCACAAAGACAAGGGTTGTTGAAAACATTCCAACTTGCCTGCCTGGTTGAGCTTTCCAGCTGGGAGCTGGAATTGCCCTGACTCTGACCAGAGCCAGTGCCACTGCTTCCTTAGCTTTTACAAAGATGGGGCAACTGAGAGGCATTTTAAAAGATTTTACACCATTATCAGTCTCTATGAATAGTGAGACACAAGAGATGCAAAACTCAACACTGTTCTGTTAGAAGCTAACCTATTTCTTGGTTACAACACCTTATAAATGTTTTTTAGCCCATTAGCTTTTGCTACACAATGCTGCTATTACTTTTAGCACTAATCACTTACATTTTTTCTTCATATGGTCTTGTTACAATGTATCTTTCACATTCTAATTCTCTAAAATATCTGGTCTTTTTGTGAGGCCATATTTTGAAACTTGTTGAAACTTGTTTCTAGTTTGATCTCTCTCTCAGTAATGTCATCTGTATTTTATGGCCTTCCTAAGTCAGCACACCCTATCTCAGTGTTTACATACAAATATACAAAACTATATAAACTTCCTGTCAAGTTTAAAAAATTCTTTGCAAATGCATTTCCCACGCTTGGGCAGCTCCTCCTCTGTCAGAGTCTCCCCCAGGTCAGGGTGACCCCGAAAGGTGGAAAAGTCTCTGCTCCAACCCGTGCCTTCAAAGAAAGGCTCAATAGTTTTCAGTCGTCCGGTCTCAAGGTTGTTTATTGTAAGTTATCTAAAAGATTTTCTCCCTGAGCTGCCGAGGTCTGCAGCAGGTCAGCCAGAGGCACACTCTCCACCCCTGAGGCTGGTGCTATCTTTTATACTAAAAACTACGTGTACTATATTTACAATTCTGTTCCAATAGCTATCACCTATGTTAGACAGTCAGCTTCTATTCCAAACCAATCTAAAAGTGCCAACATCACCCAAATCATGGAGGCTAGGAAGAAGAAGGAAGAAAGACAAGGCATGCCCTGATTTCTCCATCTTGGAGCCTCAGACCCCCATGTACAACATCCAAACCCCTGTACAGAATCCAAACCCCCCCCCGTACAGCACTTAAAAACTTTTCCCTTCACCTTGTGATTGTCTCTACTATGCCACCTAAACTTGTGTGGCTTGTAATTCTTCATACAGAGCTGGTAATTTGCTCCATGGGCTAAGGTTGAAGCCCCACGTGTCTTTGGCTGCACACCAGGGTCGCAGAGCCCCCTGCCAGCGGCTCGGGCCATCCAGGACACCCAGAGGGGTCTCCTGGGCTCCAACACTCCTCCTCCCCACCTTTCCTTTCTCCCCTTTCTCTCCTGTGTCCTCCTTGGTCCGTACTGAGATGGGAATGATCACAAATCTCAAACTTCCCAACCTCCTGCTCGGTTTGTGGCAGAGTTTGGGGTCAGTCAGACCCACCTCGAGTTCTGTCGGGGAACCCCCTCTGTCCCCTCCTGGCATGGAGGAATTAGTCCTAGATTAGGTGGTTTATTCTGGTGAAAAACCAAATTGAATCTTGTGTAAACGTGATCTAGAATTAGTCCTGGATCAGGTGGTTTCTTGTGATGAAAAACCAAATTGAATCTTGTAGAAACCAGGTCTAGAGCCAGTCCTGGTGGTTTCTTGTGCTGAAAAATGAGGCTGCTTTACTACTGGGTGCTGTTACTCTCTTTCCATGGAGAGCAAAGCACTTGGAGTGGAAGGTTCTGGGCTCTGGAAAGGTGTGAGACACAAACTGCCATGAATAATGCAGGAAAGACTGAACCATGTGCCACACTGGCATGGAGGGGACAGAGGGGGCAGTGGGGGCAGTGGTCAGTGGGGACAGAGGGGGCAGAGGGGGCAGTGGTCAGTGGTGGCAGTGGTCAGTCAGAGGGGGCAGTGGTCAGAGGGAGGAGTGGGGATGGGATGGGGATGGGTCTGGGGAAAGGGATGGGAATGGAGCTGGGGATGGAGCTGGGGATGGGGTTGGGGATGGGATGGGGATGGGGCTGGGGAAAGGGATGGGAATAGAGCTTGGGCTGAGGATGTGGCTGGGAATGGAGCTGGGAACGGGGCTGGGGATGGGGCTGGGGATGGAGCTGGGAACGGGGCTGGGGATGGGGCTGGAGATGGGGCTGGGGATGGGGATGGGGCTGGGAACGGGGCTGGGGATGGGGCTGGAGATGGGGCTGGGGCTGGGGATGGGGCTGGAGATGGGGCTGGAGATGGGGCTGGGGCTGGGGATGGGGCTGGAGCCGCCTCTCCTCCGCAGGAAGGTGAATGAAGTTGCTGCCTAGGCACTGGGTGTGCCCAGACGCGGGTCCTGCATTGTTCCCCCCTCTGGATAGAAATGTTCTGCTCAGCAATGCCTGCTGAAAGCAGTGCCACTCTCAGCTTGGAAAACACAATCAACTGATTTGCCATGGGAGAGGATCTATTCTGCGGGGACTGTGATAATATTATCCGACCTGGAATTTACATAAATGCATATGATTTGCATATGCAAATGTAGGCTTCCAGGCTGTGACCACAATAAACACAGCGAGATTTCCAGTGCTGTAAAACCTTCCTTCCAAAGAGAGATGCTGGAGTTTGTTTGGGTCCTGGCAGGGCTGTGAGCGAGGCCACGCCACCTCGCTGCCACTGCCAGCCATTCCCAGCACCACTCACATTCCTTTCCTGCCTCCTTCCCAAAGCTGGCACTGGGGAGGGAAATGTGTCCTGCCAGGGACAGGGGACACTGGGACCAGAAAGAGCATCGGAAACCCAGGGAAGGAAGGAACAGCTCTCCACTGAGGCCAGTGAGGTCGCTGGTCATCTCCCACCGGCCAGCCAAGCCCTCCAGCCATGCCTCCAGTTTGGGGAGTCCCTTGGTGGTGGTGGGTGGCCTCAAGAAGTGGTTGGTGCCAACTGTGCCGAAATCACCCGGGGTGAATCACAGCTTGGCACTGGGAAGCAGCTTCCCAACATTCAAACGTTATGGAAAACGCCCTGTGGATGGGAATTGCCACATCCACTCAGCTCTGCCACAGCCTGGGGTGGGATCTAAGAGGGATGCCTGGGCTGCCTCTCTTTGGAGAGTCCTTCCCTGAGCCCTGAGACCAGGAGTGGAGTCCCCAGGCTGGTTCCACTCCCATGAACAGCCCGGGATTACCCCAGGAAGGAGGAGCCTGGCACGGAGGGGACAGAGGGGACAGAAGGGGCAGTGGTCAGTGGGGGCAGTGGTCAGTGGCAGCAGTGGTCAGTTGGGCTGCCCATCCTGGGCACTGGGGCTGAGACTGAGGTACCAGTTCAGTCTCAGCTGGAAGAACTGGATTGTAAAGTGTCTTGTGTCAGATCCAGAATGGAAAAACCAAATTGAGTCTTGTAGAAACCAGGTCTAGAACCAGTCCTGGTGGTTTCTCATCTGTGTCCCCTGGGCACTAAAGGCTGGTTTTCAACAACCTCCAGAGCCTCTGGGCATGTCCATGGTGGTGCTGCCCCCCTCTTGTCTGGCTCTTCCCAATCATCACAAAGGTGCCACTGCTCCCAAAAGGATGTGAAAATCACAGCCCCAACCCCAGCACACAAGGGAAGAGTCTCCTTTAGGGGTTTTCTCCTCCAAAGCTGTGCTCCTGAGCCTTGCACCACTGCTGGAGGCAAAGAGTCTCTTTTACATCCACTCCCAGCTCTTTTTACGTTCTCACTTCACCAGCAGCAGCAGCCTATGCCCCACCAAACCCACAGACAAGGACTTGGTGTCTGGAGATCTTATTTTTAGATTTGTAGGGGGAAAAAAATCAGCAAATTGAAAGGAAAAGTAAAAATATATAGAGAGCCATGGCTCGATGTTCTGAATAAACTCCCTGTCAGACAGACAACAGGTGAATTTCAGGAAAAAACTTATTAAAGAGGAGTTGGTTGTTACCAAACCTAATCAGGCCTGAGCAATAATCAGAATTTAAAAAGACAATTGAAATATTTTGCAACAATAAAACAAACAAACAAACAAAAAACCCATCAAGAACCCCCCCCTAAAATATCTAAGAGATGTCTGCAGGTAAAACCTGCCTTGCAAATGTGCCCCTGACTGCAAGAAACTTCTGGGACATTTTTCAAGGGCCACTGCAGATTTCTTAATTATAAACCCCCACAATTTCTAGGAAGTAACTGCAGGAAACTTGGGTGACTCTGTGACATAGAAATGGATGAGAATAAAAACCCCTCAAGGTTTTATCACCCAGCATTAACCCTTCCTGCCCCAGTGAGGGTCTTTTGTTGAAAAGGGGGCAGAAGATCTGGAGCCTGAGGGAAAGAGTTTCTCATTCAGAAGTGTGAGCACTGGGAAAGGTGCCAGTTAGACTCGATTAGATTTGTAAGATTAATTAAAAGCAGACAGGTTCAGTGAATTGTGAAAAAGACAAATTAACAAATTAGCAAATTAGCAAATCAGGAAACCTATCTTCAGAAACAGAATTAGAGACTTTGGCTCCTTTATCAGGGCAAATTTGCTTTTTGAAGTCTGGTTCTTTCATGTTCCAGGGGTGGCATTTTACTATTCTGCATAGAAATATTATATATATATAAAAATAAAAAATTTTATATAAATATATAAAAATTTATATATATAATATAGTTATATATATAAATGTAATTATATATATAATTTTTAACATATATATTTCACAGAATCAAAAATTAAAATATAAGATTTTAACATAAAAACATTTTAAAAAATCACAAAACTGCCACTAAAAAATGAAACATCTCTATAAAAAACACATGTTAAAGCCCAAAAAATTCCCCAAAAAACTTCTTTTTTACTTCCAACCTAAAACCAAATAACACAGCACTGACAGCCCTGGTGATGAACAGGCATTTCCAGGCCTGGAATCCCTTCAAGCCAAGGCTCCCAGGCCCTGCTGTGGGTGTTCTGTTGCCTCAGCAGCAGCCCTGGTGTCTGCTGGATGTGGGACTGGAGAGGGGGCTCCCAGCCAGGGCAATGAGCAGTGTTTGTAAAGGACCCCGTGGTTTGCAAACAAACACCTGTTTTTGGGGTTAATTTGGGATTTCTGGGGAGTCCTGGGTATGGTCCCAGAAAGACAGGGTTCCTGGAGTGGGAGAGGTGAGGGCTCTCAAGATCCCTCTGTCCCAAGGGAAAGCTTATCAAGGAAAAGCTGGAATTAATATTTAAAAAAAGCTAGAATAATATGAATTCCCAAGAATTAATATTAAATATTAATATTTAAAAATAATATTTGAAAAAGCTGGAATATTATTATTTTCATTAATTAATAATAAATATTAATATTAAAATAATATTTAAAAATCTTTAAAACTATGAATTCCCAGGAATTCACATTAAATATAATATTGAATAATATTTTAAAAGCTGGAATAATATTAATTCACAGTAATTAATATTAAATATTAATATTTTAAAAATAATAATTTAAAATCTGGAATAATAATTAATTATAATATAATAATATAATAATATAATAATATAATAATTAATTCCCAGTAATTAAAACTTCAATAGAACCTCTTAGACATGACAGACCACAGCTGACTAGACCTGTTTGGGGACTTATAAATGATGAATTTTCTTCGCTTTTTGGTTTGTTAGGAGGGAACTGTGACATTACTTCTCTGGGATTTCTGACAGCTGAATCCCAAAGGGCTTTTAATTTTCCTTGTAAAGAACTGTTATTCCTATTCCCATACCTTTGCCTGAGAGCCCCTTAATTTCAAATTTATAACAATTCAGAGGAGGGGGTTTACATTTTCCATGTCTGGGGAGGCTCCTGCCTTCCTTAGCACACACCTGGCTTTCCAAACGAAGACAAGGCTCCAACCCCTCAAGGTCAGGGCTGAGACACAACTTGTGGACAGAAGGGCAGCAGCAGCAGAGGGTGCCTTGCTGACTGCCCAGAGCAGAACCCTGGCTCAGACATCCCATCACGATCCCCTGGCTGCAGATCAGCATCTCCAGGTGCAGCTCGGAGCTCTTCAGAGCTGGGCCAGGTTGAGCACAATTCCACCCCAAGCTCCATTTTGAGCTGCTGCCTTTGGGAAACGGAGAGGAGGAGTGGCCTTAAACACAGCAGGGATTTAAGTTTGCAGGTTCCAGTCTAGCTACTGGGGCAGGACCACAACCATGTGAAAAGAAAATCCACGAATCTGTCTCCAAGAGGCCTTTGGTGTGAGCTTCAGAATGTTGTAAAAATGGTTATGGCTACTCAGTATTTATGGAATGAGCCTTGACTTTCATCAAGGACTGTGATGTGTCCACACTGGTGAATGGCTGGACCCTGAATCCAGAATTCTTTCTATCTTAATGCTCAAAAATGTTCCATATTTTGTATATATTGAACCACCAGACACCAGTGAGTGAGACCAGCCAGTTCAGTCAGCTGCTTAAAACCCCTGCAGGACAAGCCAAGGATGCTTCACTCAGGCCTGGCAGGAATCAGAGGGCAGGCTCAGGCTGGGCCAGGCTGCCACAGACACAACTTGGGCTCAAGGCAAGGCTGACAGGGCAGGGAGGGTCAGCACTGGCCCAGCTCAGCAGCACTGGCAGATGTGCTGGGGGTGCTGAGCTGCTGTCACACCAAGGGCTCTGTCCCCAGCAGCCCTGGGCCTGAGCAGCACTCCAGGGGTTTCCAGAGGGCCGATGCTGAGCCTTGGACACTGGGATGAGAAGCACAGGTCAGATGAAAATGTCACTCAGTTAAGACATGCCAGAGAAAATGGAAATGCTGTGCGTTGCACCTGCGTGTTTCAATAGACACTCAATTCTTTAGTCTTTATTACTCCCTTGGTAATTTTTGGTTTTTTTTTTTTCTCTAAAACTGGCTGCTGGGACATTTTCCTGCCTTCCCATGTGAAATCCAGCCACGCTGAACTGCTTGACCTGGCAATGGAAGGGTCTGGTGAGCATCACTGAGACTCAGATCACCAGTGTCAGGGGGAAGAGAACCTCCTACTGCTGCCCACAGCCCTGGTACCCATGCAGGGAATGTCCATTTGTCCTCCAGGACAGCAGCAGAAATCAAACACCCCCTGAGTGTCAGCTAGAGGGTGAAATTCAAAAGTCAGGATGGTTTAGTGACGCAGAGCCCTGTCCCTGGGCTCAGGCTGCCCTCGGGGAGGGAGGGAGGGCTGGAGACACCTCCCTGGGCCCCCACACCCCTCTGAGAGGGATGAGTGAGAACATGAGCTGAAATCCTGTCCTGCCCCAGCTGGGGTGGCCCTGCCTGGGCCCAGAAGTGTCGTGTAGAGCAGGGGAGCAGGAGTGTGGATGTGACAGCCTGGTCAGAGAGAGGGAAAGCTGGATAAGCTTTGCCATGAATTGGTCTGGGAACTTTTAGGGAAGGCAGAGAGAAAGAATTGTAAACCATCTGCAGGTGGTGTTTACAACAAGTTGTTTTCCTCAAAGATGTTTACCCCAAAGGGTGTCTTCTTAATTAACCAATCATGTGAAATGTGTTGATTACATGACCAGTCAGGTCCACCTGTATCAGACCAGGGTATAAAAGAAGGGGTTCCAATAAACTGGCTGCTTTTGCAGTCTGTGTCATCCCTGACTCGATGGTGGCACAGGAGGGACCTCCAGGTTTGTCCTGGAGCTGTGGCTCCCACTGGAGCCTTGGGCTGCAGATGGGTTGGAGCTGCTGGGGGTCCTGGGGAAGGCACAACCCCCATTAAATGTCCTGGCCCAGAGCTGTTTGTCAGGAGGAACCTCAAGGACCACTTTGGTGGCACTGGCCTCAGCAAAGGGTGCCACAGCCAGGGAGAGGGGAGCCTGAGAGGATCCCTGGAGGTCAGAGTGGGACCAGCCAGGGTGGTGCAGCCTGATCCTACAAACGTCCCAGGACAGTCCATCCTCACCTCCCTGCAGCAAGGAGGGTCCCCTCAGGAATGAACCTTTATTTGGCAATTGCCCTGTGGATGTGACAGCCTGGTCAGAGAGAGAGAGAAAGCTGGGTAAGCTTTCCCAGAATCGGCCTGGGAGGCTTTAGGGAGCTGGGGATAAACAGTGACAGCCAAATATTAAAACAACCTGCAGGTGGTGTTTTTTAACAATCAGTTTTGCTATTTTTTTCCCATAAGATTGTTTAAAAATGGGTGTCTTGGTAATTAGGCAATCATGTGAAATGCATTGATTAAATGACCAATCAGGTCCAGCTGCAGCAAACTAAGCCATAAAAGAAGAGAGGATGAAATAAACGAGGCCTTTGCCATTTTGCCTTCTGATGTGGCTCTGTGTCACCTCTGACTCAACAGTGAAAATTGCCCTTTGTTAATTGTTCAGCTCTGGACAGGACAGATCAGCCCTGTGCTGTTTGTGAGAGCCCTCCAAGCTGCCCTGAGCAGCTCTCACTGCCCCTGCTCACCCTGCACAAGCCCAGGTCCCCCCTTTCCACCCTTCCAGCCCCACTGGCCACTCTCCAGTTCCTCTGCATCCCTCCTGAGCTGTGCCTCCCCACAGGAGCCCCAGGTGCCCCTCAGCTCACTGGGTTTGAGGTGAGCCCAGCTGTGAGTTCTGTTCCTGCCACCCTGTCAGCATCACCTTGGTGCCTCAGGTTTTAGTTTTTCTAATTTTCAGGTTCTGTGCTGCTGTAGTGTGTAGATCTGGGGATGGTGAGCTCTGTTCACAGAGCAGGGAGACAAAACAAAAATCCCTGCTCCAGCTGGGGACCAAAGACAAATGATCCAGATCTCAGGCCCAGGAGCACAAACAACGTGGAATGGAGAGAGAAAAACAAGAAGGATGGGACTGCATGGGCTGGAGCTGTCACTGGACAATGAACTCCAATGTGCAAATGGAGCAGAGCTTATAAAAGTGAGAGACCCCGTGGCCAGTGGGGCATTTTGTGACCATTTTGGGTTCGCCTGGGGTGCAGCCCTGGCTGGGCTCTTGTGCTGCCCAAGGTGGATCCACTGAGGCCTCCTAATAAATCCCTGCTTTATTCTTTAGCTCTGCCCAGTCTCTGTTCTAGGCCAGCCTTCTCAGGGCATCCCCCTGCCTCTCTCACAGGGTGTGGGCTCCTACCTGACCCCATCAGGGTGACAGCTGGGGCAGTGCCTCAGCAGGGAGGACAGCTGGCATGGGAAATCACTGGCTTGTGGCCTCCCCCACCCCAGCACCTCCAGCTGAGAGGGTGGGGTGGCCAAAAATCCCCCCTGAATTCCCAGTGCTCTTCCTTGGGGTGCCTTCAGCAAATGCTTCACTTTGGCAAACACTGCTTTTAGCGAGGGAGTCAAATAAGGAACAAGTGGTTGCGATTAAAAAGCCCCTTCAGAGCTCTTTGTGGCCACTGAAATTTACTTCTGACTTCAGTTACAGGACTGGTAACAGAGATTGGTGTCTTGAAGGCAGAAAGGCTCTTGAGTGTGTCAGAGCCCTTCTCCCTGGGCTCCTGTGGCTCCAGGCTTCTCCTGGCCCTGGCCCTGGCCTTGTCCTGGGGCTGGGGCACTCCAGGGGACACGAGGGGTAAATTTCGGAGGGAATGAGACTTCCTGAAGGCCGGCAATGTGACAGTGCTTATTGCTCTGCCCTGCCATGCTCTGGGAGCATTTTGAGGCTGTTGCTGAGCTCAGGACTCTACTGGCAGGGGTGGAACAGAACGACCTTCAGGGCTGCTTCCAACCCAAACCACGCTGGGATTCTGCACTGGGGAGGGACAAAACCAGCAAGAGATGCCACCTGGAACACTCTGCCAAGTCCTGAGGCTCATGAGGCTGTGCATCCTTGGAGATCTGCTCTGGCAGTGGTTGGGGCTGTCCTGCTGGTCAGGACTCATGCTCCACCTCAATCCCAGCTCCAAAACTCTGCTTTTCATGGCATGGATTGACCATCCCACTCAGCAGGGAGTTCCCACTGGCTAAACCTGGCTGATAAAAACGCTAAAGAAAACCTTGAAGCCCCCAAAACCCTTCAGAGCCACAAGCTCCTGAACACTTGCGGCCAGCCAGGTACTCAGGGCTGTTTCCATGGCCAGCCCAGCTTTGCCCCTCACTGCCCACAGCCCTGCTGCCCACTCTGCCCCCACCCGTGCCACTCCTGGGGGGTCAGGAGCAGCAGCAGCCTGCTCTGCATGGCCCCACCACAGCTCCTTCTCTTTTAGCAGCACTAACCAGACAGCCAAAGGGTTGGACACGTCTCTGAGGGAGCTTTGTTGGCCTCAGCTCCTCCTGTCAGCACTCACAGGCAGCATTTCAGTGACCTTTTCCCATCTGTGCCCCATTTGTTCCCTCTCAAGCCTGTAATGGGATGGCAGCATGTGAAGAAGGGTTGGACCTGTGTCAAAATACCTCACTGGAGGTTACATCCACAGCCTGAGCCACCCCTGGAGCTCGCTCAGAGCTGCCCGGCCGGGGACAGGGCCATGTCAGGGAGTTTCCAGCAACCCAGCTGGGCTGAAACCCCCTCTTGGCTTCTCCATTCTGCCGCCACCAGCGGGTCTGCACCCCAAGCTCTGGGTTTGCAGCACAGGGACCTTCCCTTTGAGCTCGGGCAGGACCCCCCTGCAGAGCTCCAGGGCAGCACTTGGGCTCTCCTCTCTCTGGACAATGTCAAGGACCACGTCCTTCCCTGGCCCCTCAGTAAAACACGTCCCACAAACCCTGAGCAGCTCCATCCCTTTGCCTTTATTCCCTGCAGTGTCACTGCTGCCGGGCTCCTGGCATTGTCTGGCTCACAGTGGAGCAGCAGGATTATTCCAGCCACCCCAAACCCATTTACAAGGCGATCAGACCCCATTCTCATCACTCTCCTTTTCCTAGGGCACACACAGGCACTTCCTCCCCACCACAGGAATAAACCATTTTCTCCTTTCTGTCCCACAGCAGAAAGGATCTGTTTTGACGTTGCTGCCAAGACATTCCCTATCCAGCAGGAAAATCCCCAGGAAGGTGGTGCCAGCAGGACAGGGCACTGCCTGTCAGCATCCTTGGGGCTCTGCCACATGAACTGCCCCCCTGAAAGTCTCCAGTTTAGCAGAGATGGGTTTAGCTGGGGGTAAGGAAGCCCAGGGGAGCCCCAGGCCAGCCTGGCCTGGAGGGCTGCAGGACACCAGCTCAGGGGACCAGGCTGATGCTGAGCCCCACCTTTGCTCCCCTGGCCCTGTTTTGGGGTGTGCTGAACCCTGCAAGGGGGGCTCATCCCCCAAAACCTCCTTTGTGCCTGCCTCAAGAGCAGAGGATCAGGAAGACAATTGGAAAATGATGTTTTCTTAAGAGCATAGATAACACCATGCCAGAGTCCACCACATAAACCTCATTTCCACAGAGCAGATATTGAAAGCCTTCCATGGGACCAAAGGAGACCTTGAATTTGTGTGCTCTGGGGGCATTGTCTGTGCCTGAGCACCAGGGAGCCCTGACCCAGGAATTTCTGCCCTCCTGCACCCTCAGCCTTCAAGAAACCTCCAAAACCCCCCAGCATTTTCAACCTCAGCCCTACATGGGGCACCTCCTCGCGTCCCTCCAGGGCAGCAGAGACTCTCTGGCACTTTGGTGTTGCCAGAATCTATGAAAATACACAAAACCTGGATCTGTGGATGAAATTCTGTGGAGAGTGTGTTCGACTCCCTCCTTTCCCAGGGATGCTGCTTGCCATGCCCCTGCTGTCTGTGCCCTACATCCCCTGTATTGTTCCTTTGGGGTCAGCTCAGAGGGGTTTGGGAGAAGGGGATGGGGCAGACACCTGTTTGCAGCATTTGCTCCTGGAAACAGGCACAGGAGACATTTTGCTCACTGGGACATTTTTGCTTCACAGGGGAAAACGAGACCTTTTCATCGAGAAGGTTTCGCTTCCTCGCTCTGAGAGTTGAAACCCTCCTTGATTTGGGCATTAAATCCTGATTTATATCAAAGCCTGGGACAGCTCAGGGTCTGGTGGGATGAGCTGATGCCATGGTGAGATGTCCCTGCCCCAGGCAGCTCCTGCCTTCAGACCCAGCCCTGGCATCCCGACCTGTTCCTCTGCATGCCCCGTGCCCGCACAGCGGTGCCCAGGTGGGGCAGAAAAGGCTTGGAAGGAATCAAAGTGCTGCTCTCTGTATTTCGGGAGCCTCCCCTGCCCCGGGCTGAGGGCCTGAAGTTCGGCAGCCACGCTCAGGGCGAGGAAATCATTGAATTCTCCAGGAAAACCTGCTGTGATTTAGCCATTTCATGAACCTGCGGAGCTTTGAAACGCTTCCTGAGCGGGGACTTCTCATTGTGCTCTCAGTCTTTCTCCTCTGGAAAGGCACATTCTCATCCCAAAGTCCACGGTAATAAATGGATTATTAAAAAAAAAATAAAATTAGAAAATATCGTCTTTTCTCTCCTGAATTCTAAATATTCCCAGACATGGCAGTCCATTCCCAAGTTCACTCCCACCTACTTCTTGCCATCTCCATGTTGGCACTGAAAGGATCTAATTCAGTAATAAAGAAGAGAGACTTTTCCGGAAAAGCGAAAATAACCCAAGAATCTCAGCAGCACCAAATTCCACCATCTCCCTCTTTTCCCTCTGGATCATCAGGCTCACAGCCCCTACCTGGCACATACACAAACTTAACAAGAGATATTCCAGCAAGAAATCCTACATAAAGACAGAAATAAACCGAAATATTCTGTTATGCAACTCGCTGGCTGCTGGATTTAAATGACCTGGAATATTTAATTCTGTATTTCTTGTTCTAAAGGGCTTCCAATTGCGTTTTGTTACTGTGTTCATTTATATAGAGTTGGATTTATTTTTAAAATAAGTGACTCAGGTTACTTACCAGCCTCATTACAAGATACAACCAATTCTTTTAAAATCTATTTTTCTCATTGGTGCAAGGAAATTAGCGACATTTCCATAATTAAAATGAACAAAATCCACCTTTGAGCAATTTTAGTAATGAATGTTTTCGCAGGTGCCATTTGCGTTATTTGCCGGACTAAATTCACATGACAGAATACAACAAAAGAAGGGAAAGAAGTCCAAAAAAACGCAGCAACCAAACAGAAAATAGAATTAAATATTTTTTAAAGGATCGATTGCAGTTTCGTGGAAAGGAAGAAAATCCCTGTGGCAGAGTCATGCAAGAGACAAAATTCCCATTGCACAAGGAAATAAAACCGCATCCTTTCACATCTGAACCAAGAGCCCATCGCTATAGAGCCGAAAATGGAGAAATTAAGAGTGGTAGGGAAGCCTCCATTTGTGCAAAGGGAAACCCAGGCATGGCCCTTTCAAAATAACCCCCAAACTTTTCACAGATTTCATTAATTACAGGTCAAATCTGAAGAAATCACGCTTCAACTCCACCATGCAGCCGTGGGCAGCTCCGCAGGGCGAGGGGTGAAAAGGAAGGAACACACAGCTCCCATGGCTAATAATTAATGAATTCATTAATCAATCATAGGGAGAGGAAGGGCGAGGGGAGGAAGGAATCTTACCACCAAATTGGGTAACCGGCTAAGACCTTTGTGCCATTGAAGAGAAAAGACAGAATTAGTCCAAGCAGGTGGTAATCCATTAGTCCAGGCTGGTGCAAGGGGAAAATCGCCACGAAGTTTTCAGAAAAACATGAAGTGCCAAAATGAAGAATCCCCCTCCTCCCAGGAAAAAAAAAAAAAAAAAAAAAAGGGGAAAAAAAAAAAGGGGAGGGGGGTTAAAAAGAGTGAAGCCAAGTCCCTCGTGGCTCGGATGACTTTCTGGCTTGTCAGAAACACACCTCTCCAAGCCTTCCCCCCGTAGATCATCCAAAAGCGTCTATTAAAAAGTGCAGGGCTCGGGGATGTCAGCAGGCGGCCAATCAGACCGCATGGCCCAAGGTGAGGGATGAGGCTCAGCCCAGGGCTGTCAATCACCCTCTCCTCCCCCTCCACCCCACAACTTTGTTCCGAGCCCTCGCTGCCACGGACAAACCCTCTGTGCACCACACTCCACTGGGGCACTGCGATTTGGGGCAAGGATTTGCAATTTTTAATTTTTTTTTCGATTTTTTTTTTTTTTTTTTCCACTTGGAGCCCAGGATGTGCTGCCCCTGAATGCCAGGACTCGGCAAGGTAAGGATGAAGGGTGGCTGTGGTCGAGCTTAATCTCACAGTGGGAGTGAGACAGAACTTGTTCTTCAGATGGACAGGGATGGGGGCACAGAGGGGAAGAAAATCCCTCTGCGTGTGGTGGTGTGGGCAAAACTGGTGATAAAGTTGAAATGAAACCTGCAGTGCCCAGGTTTTCAGCCTGTGGGGGTAATGGATGGAGGGGGGAGCAGGGGCAGCCTGGATTATAATTGAGAAAAAAATGCCATGTCATGGTGAGAGGGGAGCAGGCAGATGGGGACATGTCCCACGGATGGATTGCATGTGAAGTGCATCTCTGGATGCAGGAAGATGAAAATATTATCAAAACCCCACACATGTAACCCTAAAAAAAAAAAAAAACCACCAAAAACTAGTCAGTTTCGTGATTTGCAAATAGACCCAACAAAGATTTTACTTAAAAATCCTTGTTGTTGGGTAGAGAGCCTGTTTGAACAGGAGCTATTGTGCAGTCAGAGGAGATGACTCGACAGAATGGGACAAAGAAATGGGAGAAGCCTAACAAGTTGCTTTTTCTCCTAAATCATCTCAGCAACCACAGCTCTGTTGCTGCCCTGGGGCTGCCTGGGGTGGAACCACCTCGAGATCAGGCGCTTTAGGAGCAGCCAACAAATCAGTTTATTTTAGAGCCATGGCAGTAATGGAGATTCAAGGTCCTGTCTTCGGCAGCTCAAGGCATCTCATGGTTTTGAAAGCTCTAGACCTCCTCTGGATCTTAAGGCTCTGGGCACAAACAAATTCCTTGTTGTGTTTAATCACACACTGGCACAGGAAGCTGTGGCTGCCCCTGGATCCCTGGAAGCGTCCAAGGCCAGGTTGGACAGGGCTTGGAGCAGCCTGGGGTAGTGGAAGGTGTCCCTGCCCATGGCAGGGGTGGAATGAGATGATCTTTAAGGTTCCTTCCAACCCAAACCATTCCATGATCCTGTGATGCACCTGCCTCTCGCTTCTGCCATTCTAGATTGCCAGTTCTGCCTGATTTTGGAGTTTGGGCGCTGAGTTGGGGCAGTGCTGCTCTCAGAAGGGGTGGTTGCTGTCCTGGCCATGGCACACCCATGGGAGGACACAGCAGCTGCTCACACTTTCCCTCTCCATCACTCCCTGCACCTGCTGCAGGGACTGTGAGGCCAAATTTCCCCAGGCTTACTCCAATGGGTTTTCCAGCTGACTGTGACCCACCATAGATATTCAATATTCTTGTTATTTTGGGGGGTTTTGAATCCCAGAGGGGATGGGTGTAGTCTGTCCTGGCAAATCTTCTGGAACCCAGATGGGTTTTATTGAACTGGGTCTAATAAAGCAGCAATTGCCCAATGACATCTGGGGACACGTGGATTTAAGCTGCTCCAGTAAATTCAACACTAGCTGGAAGTCTCCCCCAGATCTTGACATTTACTGCCCATGTTTTTAACCATGAAGATGGACCCTGGTGTGGAGCCTGCCCAGCCAACTTACCCAGCCCTAAGCAGATTTTAGTCACAGTTTGGGGTTAGTGTGGGACAGGAACTACTCCAAATAGACCCTTAAGATATGACCCACCTGTTCTGGAGCTTAAGGGAGTTTTTCAGGCTGGATGAAGGTGCCCCTGTCTGCCTCAATCCAGAGCCAGGGAATGGTCCCAGGCACTCTTCCCTTCCTGCCTAAACAAAGCCCTGGGCTGAGTGAAATGCACGGAAGTGTCTGTGAGCTGCTCTGGCACAAGCAGAACTGGAACTGCTGCCCAGGTTTGTACTGGTGGATGTTTTGGAGCTGCACAAACAGAATAAGGATTAAAAGTACCAAGGGACAGAATTTTTGTTGTTGAAGTGTCACTGCTAGAGAGGCAGCAACTGGAGGGACTGAATGAGATGTCTCAGGTGATATTGCAGGTGGCTGAGCCCATGGGAGAGGAGAAAAACCTCAGACACTGTAGAAATCCAGTTGGGAAAATCAGAATTGAGTTGTTGTTGGTTGGAGACCATCATCAAGGTCTGGGTGGACCTGGCAGTGCGGAGTTAATGGTTGAACTTTGATGATCTTCAAGGTTTTTTCCAACCCCAGTGATTCTGTGGTGGCTGAGACGTTCCTGTCCATCAGACATTGGGGAACACAGAATGCTCCTTATCCATTTCTGGGTGCTGCTGTTTATAAACCAAGCCAATAATGAGCTACAAAGTGCTTCCTCTGCAGGGACCAGGAGGGAAAGTGACCTCAGACCCAAATTCAGAGGTTTATTTGCTGCTGTGGTGGGGCAGGGATCTCAGTGTGCCTTGGGACGGGCTGTGCTACAGCAGGAGCAGAGATACAAAGCTCCCACACACTGATGTGGCCATGGGCAGGTCCTCAAAGATGCACAGTGAGGGGCTGATCCCAAGCACACTGTATTAATGGGAATGGCTCTGACAGGTGTCTGAGGAAGTTTCTGGAAACGCTCATCCCCCCCCAATCCTTTCACTTCTCCATTCCACTGCTCTCTGAACATCTGGTTGTCCCAGCATCATAAGGAGTTTGTGTTGCCCCACCTTTGGTGAGGAGATTGTGTTTGGGGCGTGTCTGTAATTGCTTTGGGTTGGAGATCCTGGGAGCAGAAGGTCCTGCCTGTCCCTGATCTAACTCCAGGAGACTCTTGGCTCCCAATTTCTCCCAGTGAAACGAGCAGGAAAATGAGCAGGAAAACAATGTCAGTTCTCAGCCGTGTCTTTGGCTGTGTCAGCCTTGATCCCCAAAGCCTTGAGGCAGCAGGCAGGGCTCCCCAGGGAGGAGGACCTGTCTCCCAGGGATGAAGACTCCATTGGCTGTGAAGGGAACAGACTCACTTTGAGTCTCCTCTGATGTGAAATGAAAATCCGATGCGTACATGCTAAAATTATCCCGGGCATATTTCATGCTAGCCTGAACAAATATTTATAAGTTCTACAGCAAACATTAATTTTAAATGTAATTTCTAAGAGCAAATGACAGTTACCCAAAAGAGTACAATTTCAAAATTTCACTCATAGATACCTCCTTGTGCTGCTGAGTGACAGTTTTATTAACTGAGGGTCTTTTCAATCACATCACTCTGTCTAATTTGGCAATATTGACTCTCATAGCCCAGTTTCAATACGCCCAGAAATGAAAGGAATCGAGGAAGTCAGAGGTTTGGCTGCTCAAGAAAAGCTCTGCTGCCTTTACAATGTAGGTACAGAGGTCCTTGTGTGTCGTGGGACATTGTGGCACTGCAAACTCAGCTGCTGGAGGGGATCTTTGGTTTATTCCAGCAGCACTCCAGCAAAGGAGCATTGTGATCCCATTGGAAGCATGCCTCTCCTTCCCCTTGGGCTCTAACTGTGCAACTTTGCCTTCTTTTAGCTTTTCCTCCTTTCTCCATCTGAACCTACCAGCAGGAAGAGACCAAGTGCCTGGGGAAGGTGATGGGACCACGGAGTCTCCTGGATTTGTGCTCAGCGTGGATTTCAACGCGAGGAACCCCTGAGGAGCTCCAGGAGCTCAGACCCCTCCTGGTGGAGGCACCCCAGGGTCAGGGTGATGTGGACAGGACAACCCACACCTCACAGCCAAGGGCAAGGGATGGATGAGCTCTCAGAGATGGTTTAGAGCCCCGGCTCAGAGTTTTGGGGCTGGCAGGGGATGCACAAGGCCTGTGGAGCAGCCCTGAGCAATGAGAGGGGTCAGAGGGCTTGACCTGCAGGTCCACCCCAGGTGACAGTGAAGGGTGGCATAGGTGGGTGCTGAGGTTGAATTTCAGTTCTGGGCATGGCCAGGAGCAGAACTGGAGGTGGATCTCCTGGACAATGGTCTTTTAAGGGTTAGCAAGTCCGAAAACAAGCTGGGTTTGTTGGTTTGAAGACCTACATTTTGTTGTTAGGGTCTAAAGTGGAGGTGAAATAGGACATTAGTGCTCTGATGGCTCATCAGTCAAAGTAAATAATTATAGAAAATCTGTGAAGAGCTGAGGAGATCCTTCCTCAAAGCCTGATGAACTGTCTGACTCCTTCCACCTTAAACTACCGAAATCCTGAGGGCTCTGTCTGCTGCTAACCTGTGACAGGCAACATTAACATTCCCTCTAAACTTCCCTGTTCTCATTTTTCTTGGCCAAACCTCTCTCCTGGATCCTCGTGTTCCCTCTGGCTCTTCAGGCTCTGCTCCTCTGCTCTTCCTGGCTCTTCACCTCTGGTGGGGATGCTGTGAGTTGGTATTACCTGCACAGAGCCATCCTGTGACAACACCTCTGAGATTAACAGAACCTTTTGCCACTGCTTTCACTGGTTTAGCAATAACTTCAGTGGGTTTTTTTTTTTTTTTTTTTTTTTTGTTGTTGTTGTTGTTGTTTATTTTTTTTTCTTTCCTGCAAATATCCTTTACCTCACTCCATTTATTTACAAACTATTCTAAGTAGAACTCCTCCAGTTTGGATATTTTTTGTCCACCAGTGATGGTAGAAACTCTTTTCACACAATTTCCTGCAATTTCCCAGTCTTGTGGATTTCTGGGGTTTTTTTTGTTTTGGTTTTTTTTTTGTTTTGTTTTTGTTTTGTTTTGTTTTGTTTTGTTTGGGTTTTAGGGTTTTTTTTTGTTGTTTTTTATGTCTTTTTTGTCTTGTTTTGGTTTTTTTACCCTTTTAAAAAGGAAAAAAACAAGAGATAAATTTTTGTTAAAAATTTGATTTTTAAAAAAACCACCAAAACATATCTTTTTATTACAGCTGAAAGGTTACATTTTAAAACATCAGCAGTGTAATCTGCTGTAGTACCTCTTCTCAGATCCAAATCAAGAAACTCATGCTGTGTTCTCAACTTTCCCAAGAGCTCCTCACATGATTTTGCTGGCCTAGGTTCTTTATCTATCCCTGGATTTCTTGTAAACCTGGGGAAAATCACATTTTCTGTGTGGATCCCAGGAAGGAGCTGCCTTCCCCTCTGTCAGCCTGAGCTGGAACACCCAGGGGCAGCTGTGAATCTCAGGCTGGATAAATACTGAGCAGAGGAGCAGAACTGGAACCCCAGATTTCACATCTCAAGGGCAGAAAAAGGAGAAATGGTGCTGCCCAGGGTTCAGGTGTTCTCCTTTCTAGTCACAAACATCGTCTGTGGCCAGGGGATCACAGGAAATGAGTGAAGTGGAAGTGCTGAGCTCCTCCAGAAATCCTCTGAGGACACTTCACCTCAGAGCCTGGGTGCCTGTGACCTGGAGCAGCTACAGGCTGTCAATAAAAACACCTTTTTTCATTCCATCCACTTCAATTCCTTCAAACTCCATTAGATTTTCAGATCTTTGCTCTGTTTTGCCAAGGAGATGTTCAAAAAAAACCAAAAAAAGCAAAAAAACCCAGCCCTAATGAAGGCCTAACACATGGGGTTTAGTGGCTATGGCAACGTGGAGCACAGAGAGCGAGCAATGAAACCATCTCAAACTTCAGTAAATACAAGGACTTTATTATGTTTGACTGGCACAGATTTGCCTGAAATGGTGTTGGCATCATGTGGGGGTCACTGCCGTGGGCTGACAGAGCTTGGGTTGCACTTTAAAGTGTTTTCTGTTCTCCTCCTGCTCTTCTGTCCATCCATCCCTGCTCCAAGTCATCCCCACTCTCTAAGTCTGGTCCTGTAGGACACTTTTCCCACCGGCCATCAGCTCTTAGTGGGAAAATTATTTCCAGATGCCATTCAGGGCTCTGTTCAGTCTTCACCTGAGCCACTTAGGGTGGTCTAAGGAAAGGTCTCAGGAGGGGTTTTTTGCACAATAATGTGATTTTTGCACCAGTTTGAAGCAGTAGCTGGGGATACAGGGGAGGTGTGTGTAGGATGGGTGTCTGTGCAGAGCCCCAGCTGCCAAGGTGTGTGTGAGGGGTCTGGGGGGTGAGGATGTGCCAGAGGTGTGACAGCTCTGGCTGCTGGGGGAGCAGCCTCAGGGGTCTCCTGGAGCAGCTCCACTGCACAAAAAGCTCTGTAAGGGCCAGTTTGTGGTGTCCCTCTGAAGATGGAAGTGAAGAGAAGTTTTCACCGTGTGTTTGGGGCAGCCTGGATCCACGGGAGAGGCTGAGCTGCCTCTCAGGGCTGCAGTAAATCTGACTAATTGGACGAGCTGAGCGCATGAAGGAACTACGCCCCAGGTCCTGGGCTTGTTGAAGGCAGCTCTGTCTACCTTGACATCTGCAGGAATGCATCCCAGGGATGGGGGAGGGATGGGGAGCAGAGGAGCAGAGTCATTCCTGCCCTTCCTTCTCTCCTTGCCCAGGACTCCAGCCCAGCAGTATCCTGGAGATGGGTAAAAGAATGAGACCAGCTATTTTTTTTGCTGCAGGCTGTGATTTTCCACGATGTTGTAGCTGGAAATTGTGGAGCCCTTGTGATGTGGGTGAGTGGAGGAAAAGGAGATTCGTGGATTTCCAGCTGTGCTGTGCTTTCCCTGGGCTGTGGCTGGCTGTGAGTGCCCTGGAGCACTGTGAGGATTGGAGAGCTCCTCCTCGCTGAGCTGCTGTGCCCACAGAAAATGTTCCCACCTGGAACCACGGGATGAGACTCAAGGAATGTCCTGAGCTGGAAGGGACCCCCAAGGATCATCCAGTGCAGCTCCTGCCCTGCACAGACACCCCAACAATCCCACCCTGGGCATCCCTGGGAGTGGTGTCCAAACGCTCCTGGAGCTCTGGCAGCCTCGGGGCTGGGACCATTCCCTGGGCAGTGCCAGCCCCTCTGGAGAAGAACCTTTCCCTGATCTCCATCCCAAATCCCCCTGACACAGCTCCAGCCATTCCCTGGTCATGTCCCTGGTCACGGAGCACAGAGATGGAGCCTTACTCCCCAGAGCTCAGATCTGCTCCCACCCAGCCCTGGCCACGCCACTGGGGAGGTGGCACAGCCCAGCACAGGAGAAGCTCTAATCCACGGGGTTTGCTTTTCCCTGGCTCCCAGCCCCTGCACTCCTGCGCCCTGGGTGCTGCCAGGGAGGGATGGGTGACACAGGGCACAGATCCTGCATGCTGGGCCGTGCCCTGCTCTCACGGAGGGTGCAGTGGTGCTGGGGCTGGCAGTGCTGGGCTCAGCCAGGACTGGCTGTGCCAGGGCAGGGGCTCTGCAGGTCCCCAACAGCCCCTTCAGCCCCAGCCCTGGGTGCAAGAGGGGCTCTGCAGAATGGGGGTGCCAGGGCTGGGCTGCCCCACGTCCCCCCCGAGCAGCCCAGCCTGGGGGGGCAGAGAGTCCCCATTCCCATCTGAGCACTCTGGGGATGGGCTCAACTGCAAGAAGCCAAAATACCGGGCAGGAACAAAGTAGGACGGGAAAAATATCCTGATGTGAAGCTGGGCTGGGCTTCACTGAGCTGGGGCTGAGCTTGGACTGGGCTTTGCTGGGCTGGGGCTGAGCTGGGAACTGGGCTTTGCTGAGATGGGGCTGAGTTTGGGCTGCGCTTTGCTGGGCTGGGGCTGAGTTTGGGCTCAGCTTTGCTGGGCTGGGGCTGAGCTTTGCTGGTGCAGGGCATGGGGAGAGGCAGGGCAGCTGGCTGGGGGCAGGCAGGAGCTCTGGAGCCTCCCTGCCCAGCAGCCTGGTGGGGATTCAGTCCGGGAAGTTTTAATGACACAACAACAACAACAACAAAAGAGGAAAGAGGGGAAAGGAAGAAAAGGCTCCTGCAGGGCTGGTTGCCACGGAGACCCCAAGGAAGTTTGAACCAGTCCTGCTCTTTTCACAGCCTCCTTTGAGCCAAGGAGGGAATTATGGCTGGCCATAAAAGGGGACATGTGGCCCTTTGCTCACAGGGACCGGCCTCTGCAGTTACGAGCCTTCAGCTCATTTTCTCTCTTGTAATTGTAATAAAAAAACCTCTTGCAATTATACATTCAGATCGCAGAAAAAAAAAGGGAAAAAAAAAGGGAGGGGGGAATCTAGGACAAGTTGTGCATCCTTTGCCTTGCGGACCCATCCCCACAGGGCAGATCGCTGCCTCTTCCAGCCCATTATTCCCCCAGCACAGCCCTCCTCCCCTGCTTGCTCTGCTCTTGGGGAATGTCCCTGTGCTCAGGGCTGACCAACAGCTCACACTGCCCATCCTCACACCAGCCCCAGCTCCCTAATAGCCAAAATCTGTCTTGGTTTGGAAAGCCAGGTGTGTGCTAAGGAAGGCAGGAGCCTCCCCTGAAATGGAAAATGTAACCCCCCCCCAGATTATTATAAATTTGAAATTAAGGGGCTCTCAGACAAAGATGTGGGAATAGGAATAACAATTCTTTATTAGGAAAAATAAAAATACAAACCAATAGTACACAAAAACTCAAACCACTGCCAGAGTCAGAGCATGCCCTGACCCCCTGTGGGTCAGGGTGGCGGCAGCAGTGCCATTCCATGGTGGCTCAGCCCTCCTGCAGTGCCAGCTGTGCTTCTGCTGGAGCAGGGATCCTGCACAAGGCTGGAGTTTTCCTCTGAAGCTCCAGGGCTGCTGGAGATGGGCCTGCTCTTCCTCTGGGAATGCAGGGCAGGAGAAAGCTGCTCCTCTGGGAATGCAGGGGGCAGAGGCTGCTGTGCTGTTCCCAGGCTCAGATTGTATCCAGGTAGGAATGCTTGGCTCCTGCCCTGGGCAGAGCATCTCCCCGTGGGATGATGGAATTTGATCAGCCATGCAGGGACACTCACTGGCCATGAACAGAAGATAATTAATAATTAATGGCCCATGAACAGCAGAGATCTCCTGGAGGGAGGATTGGCTGTGGGAGAGATAAAGAAAACTGCCCCGTGAACAGCAGATACCTGCCCCAGCTCTGACAGATGGCAATGGAATTCACACCCAGCTACACCTTTCAACCTTAGATCTCCATCAGCCACCCCACCCCCAGTGGAGAACCACCCTGCTCAGGGAGAACAGACCTTTAATGAAGGCAGGTTAAAATCTTTAAACGAAGAGCAGCTGCATCAGTTGACACTCAGCTGGACAAATGTTTGCGGACAGGTTTGTGCTGCCTTTGACAGATTGGCAGCTGGATATCCTGCTCCCACTGTGCTCCCTGGACACACCACCCTGCTCCCACCCTGCTCCCAGCCCCTTCCTCCCCAGCTCCTGCCATGGTCCTGCTTTGCAGAGCAGCTGATAATTTTCAGGCTCTGTGCTTGGCACTTCTGCAGGGCTTTGCCTGCTGTCTTCAGAGAAAAATAAAAGGAACTTGCTCCCCTCAGTGTCTGAGCATCATTCTTCCTGTCATGGAGCTTGACAAGCGTGCCACCCTTGGAGCACTTGCTGCGGGGGAAGCTGGAACTTCATGGAGCTAGAAAGATACCAGAGCTTCACTTTTGATCCCTATAAATCCACTTCTCCTCCATAACAAGACAAAAAAAGCCAACTGGAGCATCTCCCATCAGTGTGGTCCTCTCTGTGCCCATCCCACAGTGCTCCCAATGCAGAGAGAGTGGTGGGGGCTCCTCAGGTGGGAGCTCCTCAGGTGGGAGCTCCTCAGGTGGGGGCTCCTCAGGCTCTCCTTGGTCACTGTTCTGGTTTTTCTGTCCCTGTGTCACCACAGCCACATGTTCCCCCCCGGGGGTTACCCCCTCAGATACCCTGGTGTCCTGTTTGTGGGGCTAAGTGGTGAATCCCAGCTGTAAAAATAACCTTTACTGGGGGGAAAACCCTATTTACCTCAGTACCACCTTTATCTACAGTTCCATTTGTTTTATTGTCACATTTTTAGTAGAAAATGTGTTCAGGAGGGGGAGTTTCTGTGTGTTGGAGCAGGATCCTTCTGTCTGTGATCACAGTGTGAGTTTGGGATTCAGAAATGGCACATCTTGTGTCCTGCTCACCCTTTTGCAACCAGTGGCTGACCCTCAATCACTTGAGTTCCCCTAAGACCATCTGAATTTGGCAGGAAGGCTCTCCTAAAATGCAGTGAGGGTGGTGCAGTCCCTCCTGCTGAGCTGCAGAGCAGATGCTCCCACCTGAGCTCCCTGTCCTGGGCAAAACGCTTGGCTGGATGGGGACCTCCCCAGGAGAGCTGGGGACAGTGGGACACAAGTGCCACCCAGTGGGCTGTGACCGCTGCCCGGGCACCACAGAGTCACAGGGCTTTGGGTGGGAAGGGACCCTACAGAGCATCCCATGCCATGGGACACCTCCTGTTATCCCAGGTGGCCCTGTCCAACCTGGCCTTGGACATTCCAGGGATGCAGGGGCAGCCACAGCTGCTCTGTGTCCATTTGTGGTGGGGTTGGAGCCCTGGGTCACTGATTCTCCCCCGGCCCCAGCACAGACAAGCCTGGGCTGTCCCCAAAAACACCTTCCCCGAGGCCAGGGGCTCCTGGCAGTGCCCATCACTGGGGTGTCCCAGCTCTGAGCATGCAGGAGGACAATCAGTCTGGAAGAACCACACCTAAAGGACAAGCCTGTGGATGGTCTGCAGGCCAAAAGACTGAGTTAGCAGAAGAAGAAATTGATAAAATACAAATTTATCCATAGCAAGGAAGAAAGCAAGGCTGTTAGCATGGAAACCAATAAAACAGACACATAAGGGATATTTGCAGTTAGAGGATACCTGCCTTAGTGAGCAGCAAGCCTTAATAATTTGTTGTAAACTCATGTCAATTAATTATTGATGCTAATTGCTTTGCACCAGTAAAATACAATGAGCTATTCCTTTGCCCAATGAATACAATCAGCTGTTTTGATGTAACTAATGACTTGAGATCACGCTTTGTTAGGGGCATGAAACTTAAAAACCAACTTGTAATAAGGAAGAAGCTATTGTTGTCAGTGCACAAGAGTGTGTGTGGTGTGTCCCTCTCTACAGCAGCACAAACCCACTGCCACCCCCCTCCTCCCCAGCTCCGTGGGGTGGGAGTGTCCCAGGTGATGGGGGCAGGCAAACCCGAGTCACCTTGCAAGGCACAATTCTTCCCAAGGATATTTCTGGGTTTCACATTCTCTGAACCTCAGAGAAAGGAAAAACAATTCTTATCTCATTTGCTGTGCCTGCGTTTGGGCAAAAGTAGAATGCAACGTGGAGATTGTTCACCCAAAGTGATGGTGTTTTGTTTCCTTGGCCTACAATTCTTATCTCATTTGCTGTGCCTATGTTTGGGCAAAAGTAGAATGCAATGTGGAGATTGTTCACCCAAAGTGATGGTGTTTTGTTTCCTTGGCCTGTCGGGGCCAGGTGTGTGTGTGTGTGTGTGTGGGGACTGTCACTGACAGTCAGGAGATGAGTGCAGCTGTGTGCAGAGTCGAGTGCTTGGCAGATTCAGTTTAGGTGTAAAGTAATATAGTATAGAATAATATAGTATAATAAAGTAATTAATTAGCCTTCTGATTAAATGGAGTCAGATGCATCATTCTCTCCCCTCGTCGGGGGTTCCCTGTGAATACAATCCTCGGGGGCTCAGAAAGGGGTGCTGGGGTGAGTTGGGAGGGCCGGGAAGTCTGGAAACCCAGGGCACTGGGGATATTTCTCTGTCTGCTCTGGGGTGCCCTGACTCCCAGGGCAGCACTGACTCTGACCCTCATTCATGGAGAAAGTTTCCTAAACTTCAGGATAGACTGGAATCCACTAAAGTGTGAAATAGATTATAGAGAGTAGTGTAGGTGTATCGCTTGGGGAGAAATTGAGGTTTTGGGATTTTTTAGTATGTTGTGGATGGAAGCAAGATGGAGGGCACAGGGTGTCATCCTGAGCTTCTTCTTCATGCTTCTTCTTCATGGGTTTGGGTGGCATTTTGTAACTGGGCAGAAAAGTCTGCATTGTGAGCTCTGTGGGATCAGTTATTGGGTTAAAAGGGAGAATAATCTAGGTGTCAGTTCTTAATTGGATAGTTTAGCTTTAAAAGATCTTGTAATGAAAGATTGTTGGCCATTTTTGTGGTGCTTCTCCAGTGCACTGGGCCGAGAAATTCCAGTGCATCTCTCTTTCCTGACACAAGATCGCTCCTGGAGGGTCTCCCCCGACAGGGGAGCCTCCTGGGAGGGCCCAGCCTGAGTCCCAGGAGTCGGGGGACCGGCAGGGAAGAGCAGTCAGCCCCTTTGCCCAGCGTTTGGAGCATCTCCCCGCAGCAGCCGGCCATCCTCGGGGCCGCAGTACCATCTGCTGGCAGCGCAGGGCAGCGGAGCCGGGCATGGCTAAAGCTCGGTCCAATTTAACACGTTTCGGTCGCGAATTTAGACTTCAAATTCTAAGCATCCCTGCGATGGGGAGGTTTAGGAGTGATAAATTCAGTCTGTGATGTTTTTTCCATCTGCTGAAGGAAGGAAAGACAATCCCCAGACAGAGCGCACTTTGCCAAATTCGTGTGGAAGGTTTATAATATTTTTTCCTCAGTTTCATACTAATCTGTAGCTTCAATATTAATTTCTTCGGCCCTTAACCTCTTCTTTACTGGGTGTGCATCACATCAGCATGCTCTGCCTTCCCTCTCAGCCCCAATTTATTCCTGTTCTGTCCTTTTCTATTCCTCCCAGCACCGTGCTTCGCCTCTGAGCCTCCCAGGCTCTCCCCCAGTTCCATTTATTTGCTGAAGCAATAGCAGATGATCGATTTGAAGCTGTTTGTAGTTCATTCCTGCTCTCAGAACCCTCCAGTCTGGCATCCACATCCACTTTGTTTCCTCTTAATCACTTCCCTGCTCCTGTTTGTCCCCTCCGTGGCTGTTCCACAGAGCAGTGGCTGGAAGGAAGGAAGCCCAGAGCACGTAGCCACTGGCCCACACACTGTGGCCAGGAAACTGTGGTTGGCAGCAAACCCAGAGGATTCAAAACACAGCTCCCAAAAGCATTTGTTGAGTGACATGGGTTCAAAAATGATGCAGGACTTGGTCCCACTCTTGGAATGTGGTCCCACTGGTTGAGGATGGGTAAGGGGCAAGGCAGGCGCTACTTGGCTGCACTCCCTGGATTTTTTTTTCTCCTCAGCCTGACTCATCCACCAAATGCACCTGATGGATGAGGTGTGTGTTCAGTGCTTTGGGAACTACAGTTTGTTCTTCCCTGCAAAGCCACCAGCTCGTCCCAGGGCAGCACCTGTAGCTGCAGGCCCAGCAGGGCTCACGGGTGAAGGACCCAGCTGGAGACCCTGGGGTGGGGCTGGAGACACTTTGGGTCAGCTCAGCTAAGCTCAGCTCAGCCCAGCTCAGCTGAGGGCCTGGCTGGCAGTGCAGGGCTCAGGCTCAAACCCTCCTGAGAGCTACTAAAAACTCCTGGGGGCCACCAAACCCTCCTGCGGCCCCCAAACCCTGCCAGGGCCATGAAACCCTCCTAGGGCCACCAAACTGTGCCAGGGCCACCAAACCTTCCTGGGGGCCACCAAACCCTTCAAAGGCCACCAAACCCTCTTGGGGCCAATCAAACCTGGTCAGGGCCCAGTCCCTGCTCTGGCTCCTGGCTTGGCCACCAGGACACGTGTGGGACAGGATGGCCTCAGGGGAAGCTCCTGGGGTGCTGGAGCTGCTCCCCACATCTCCTCTGCCCGTCTGCCAAGGGCTGGGTGTCCACCCAAACATCCCCCTGGAACCAGCTGGGGCCCACAGAGCTCTCCCTGGACTGGTTCAGATCACTGGTGATGCAGGATTATGCAGAATATGGTGTCAAACAGTGGTCAGGACTGCAGCTGGGAGCAGAGGGGATGAAGAAAGGACAGGGAGAGTGTTTCCTCTTTAGGCAGCACCGGGCTCTTAGGCTGGCTCAGTTTGTCATTGATTCCCTTCTTGCAGCCCAGAAGCTCCTTGTGGAGTAATTGAGTATTAATTGGGATCAACAATCCTTCTCCATCCAGCCAAGAGACCTCCATGAAGGCCTCTCTGGGCTGTTGGCCTTTTCCTAGGACCTCAGAAAGACTGACCAGGATGGAGGAGCTCCTCTCTGTTCTCCTGTTTTCTCCAGGGTGCAAGGACTATCCTGGCTCTGCTCCTCAGTCCTGTCCTGAGCAATCACAGAGTGGTTTGGGTAGGGAGGAACCTTTAAAGGCCATCTATTTTCAACCTCCTGCAGTGGGCAGGGTCATCTCTGACAAAACCAGGCTTTTCCAACCCTTGTGTGACCTGGCCTTGGACACTTCCAGAGATGGGGCAGCCACAGTTTCTCTGGGCAGCCTGTGCCAGGGCCTCTCCACCCTTATTTTTTCTTTATATCTAGTCTGAATGTACCCTCTTTCAGTTTAAACCTGTCACCCCTTGTCTGATCACAACAGGCCCTACTGAGAGATGCAGCTCTGCTTCCTCCTCCTTTTGGGTCCTTATCACAGGATCAGAGAATGGTCTGGGTTGAAGGGGACCTTGAAGACCATCAAGTTCCAGCCCCATGCTGTGGGCAGGGACCTGCTCATGCCTCACTGTCAGGCTGCAGCCTCACCACTCTTCCTGGGTGGCCCAACACAGGCCACTGTCCTTTACACCAGGACAAGCGACACCACCATGGCTCACCACAAAATATCCTGAGACCAAAATATCCTGTGACCTTTCAGTGCCAAAAGGAGTTGGAAATCCAGGATTTCCATTTCTGAATGTGGGCAGGTTGGACCCTGCTGTGCTGTGGGGCAGGTGGGTGTGTTCACAGTGCAGCTCATGGCTCCCCTCACTCAGCTTCTGCTGGTGGTGACAGCCAGACCCTGGAGAACATTGTGGACTCTGTCTTGAACCTCAGGTCCTCTGGACACTCCTGATTCTTCTCCTTTCATCTCTGGCCACCTCACCTGAGGGCCCTGGGACTCAGCAGCATGTCCTGCCCTGGCTGAGCTGCCCTCCATGGCACAAAGAGGAACATGGGGCACTTCCCACCCCACAGGGATTGTGGATCCAACCCTGACCTGCTGCATCTCCAGGCAAAGCTACACCAGGAAATCCCCACCAGGTCCTTGCATGCTGTCAGGGAGCACTGGGCTTTTCCCAAGGAGTCTCATCATGTTCCCTTCTGCCTTTCATCTTCCCCAGGGTTGCATGTTTCTGATCCATGACATGTCCTCCGCTTTCATTTTCGCCACCTTTGTAATTTGATTTTTCTTTTGATCTGTTTCACAATTTCCCCAATTTTCTGTTTAGATTTTGAAATTTGGCTCCTGCCCAGCAGCAACACTGTGCAAAAGCAGATTCCTTGGGAAAATCACAGGAACAGAATGTGCACGTAATGAGACTTCTCCTGAAAAATTTCCCAGAGAGCAAGAATTTGCAGCTTAGGGACTTCCCCAGCCCAAGGAAGTGTTGATGGCTTTAGTAACAGTGGGGGTTTTTCCTTCCATAAATCTACATGGTTTCTCCTAAACTGCATGTGAACACTTGGCTTCTGTGACTTGGTGTCACCTGCAGTCCCACAGCTCCTGGTGACAATGTCCTGGCTGTGTGAGGGACAGCACCCAGTGGGGGTGGGGTGGCTTATTTTATTTTAAATAAGCTATTTTAAATGCCATTTAATTGCTTAACTCAATGTCACAATAATTGTAAGCACCTGTCCACTCTCAATCAGAGAGGTCTGGATGAGCTCTGCTGTTCCTGCAGCACTGAGAGATCCCAGTCCTGGAGCTCCTTCTCCAGACCTCTGGCTCTGATCCTGCTGCTGTGACTCTCCACATTTTTTTTCCTGTTCCATGGCACCCCTGGCTGAGGTGGGAGCTGGGAGGGGGCCTGCTCTGATCTTCATTAAAGCACCATGAAATCAGGCTGCTCATAGGCAACAGCTGCTGCTCCTTGCCATTCCCCCTGGGCTGAGCAGAGGAAAGCCCCAAGCCATCCAGGTTACAGGGTCATTGAGGGCTGGTGAAGCTGCAGAGCTCCAGAACATTCCCTGCAAGGAGCTGGGGGTTGATTCCCTCCTCAGCTGGTGGAACAAGCACCACTGCCACAGGATAATGCAGCACAGTGGGGCAGGGAGGAGGGATCTGTCTCCTGTCTGGGGTGGGAATGTTGACATCTGAGCTCATTCATCACCTCCTTGTGGACAATGAGTCCCCAATATACAACAAGGGCTTAACTAAGCACAGCCTTCTATAAACAGATCATCTCAAACCTCCTGGGTGGTCATCGAGGAGAACAGGACAGCAGGAGACCAAAATAGGAAAAAAACCAGAGGGAATATCTGCCATTGTGTTCTCCTCATTGCCAGTGAAGACCCAGGGCAGGTGCTGGGAGCTGTGGTGAAGGGACCCAAAGATCCTGAGTGATGGGATGGCTGAAGAGGGGCTGGGGCTCCTCAGCTGGGGCCTCTCAAAAGGATGAATGCAATTCTTACTTGGGCTGGTTGTGATTCCTGGCAGTCATGGGAAGGATCTCTCCCAGCCTGAGCACCCCATGGCCTGGAGTCACAGTCCAGGTGTGTCTCCCACACTGCTGGGACAGGGACTGAGCTCAAGAGAAGCAAGAGGACCATGAGCTGGCTGAAGGTGCCTCAGGAGGAGTCTTTAGGTGTCAGAGTACCATGACCTTCCCAAAGAAGCTTCTGGAAAAAGACACCTGGGGGGCACAGGCACATCTGTGTTCAATCCAGGTGATTTCAGCTCCTCTGGGGTCTTTGTGTGGGGTTCCAAGGAGAGGCTTTTTGAGCTTCTTCCTTGAAAGAGTCCAGGGATAAAAAGGCAAGCTGGCAAGGCAGGGGTTTACATAGAGATCTTGATGGGCAGGGCAGAACACCAGGGCCAATGGGATAAGGGCACATGGGCGGAGCAAAGGGGAAAGGCCAATGGGATACATTTTATCTGCATGCAACAGCAAGGCATGCTGGGAGAGGCTTTTTTCTCACCCTAACAAAGGTTGTTGCCTGAGGAGCTCTCCCTCCAGGGGAGCAGTATGGATTCTTTCCCCCATTGGCCCATATCTGGGGCAGGCAATGCCATGGGACACCCCAGACTCTGAGGGAGTTGGGAAGTCAGGGAATCCCTCAGGCCTTGCTCCTGAGCTTTGGTTTTTGTTGCTGTAAAGGTCCCGCGTGGTGCCTGTGAAAGGCTGTGCCCGGGCAGTGCTGCTGGCAGGAGCTGCAGTGGCGGGAAGGAGATTGTGAATTACTGCAGAAGATCTGACCCGTCCCTTGGGATGGACAAACTTCTACCAGCAGGACAGAAACGTGAAATATTGCTTAGCTCTTGGGGATGGGAGCTGCCAACTCTGTGCTGCACAGGAGCCACAAGGAAACTGTGTCTGAATTAGAGGGGAGGGCTGGACGGTGGTGTCACTTCCCTGTCACCTCCTCCTCTCTGGGGGCTCGCTGGGCAGTCTCTGAGAAAAGGTCTGGAAACCCCTTTGCTGCCCATCCCAAAGCTTTCTTCTCCTGAGAAGGGAAGGGGCTTTTGTTTTGTGGGCTGTACAAACCCTGGTGATTCCATGGGGTCCTGGACACCCTCTCTGGAGGGTGGGACCTGCTGCCAGGCTCTCTGAGCAGGAGAGGGCTGTATGGACCAATTTACAGCTCACACGAGGAGAGGGGTGGGTTTTGCAAAGCCCTGGCTGGGAAAATGTGAGGATACGTTTAATCAGTAGCTGAGTATCAGAAATTCCTCTGAAGTCAAATGCAGCATAAAAGAAACATTGGGCGGGAAATTATTTTTGCATTTGCATGAATCTCTCAAAATGCCTTTTCTCCAAAATCTCACAATATTTGTGGTGAATCAAATGAAGCCAAGTGGCAACTGAAGTTGGATTAAAATGTCCTTGGAAACAGCCTAGATAAAACCCCAACATAGGTGTGAAATCACTGCTGATACAGGTCCATGCCCAGATGGCCACGGCACAGTGAACACAGCAACAAGCAGCTGGCTCAGAAATTATCTGCTTTAGAAAAAAACATGGCCATTGTGCCTTGGGAAATGCCCCTAAACCTGCTGTCAAACCAGCACAGGTCAAATCACCTTTGAAATAAAATAACTGAGCTGGAGAGGCATCTACAATGACAAGCCCTGGAGCATGACCCCAGGAATTGGGACATAGGAACTTGCCAGGACAGAAGACAGCTGTTCTTTCTCCAGGCTCTGATGGATTTTACTGGTCTGGGACCCCCATGGCAAAGCCTGAGCCCTGGAACAGTGACAGCAGCCTCACCCAACTGGGTGCCCCTCTCAGGTACTCTTGCTGCCCTCCTATTTTCACCGATTTTCCTCTTCCCTGATGAGTTACAGCCTTGTCCTCCAGAGTCCTCAGCACACCTGAGCCTCAGCCCTGCCTCTGGTAAAGCCTTTTCTCCTCCATGCTCTTGGAACACAGCCCTGAGGCAGCACAGAGCCACTCACATTCCTGCTCTTGGACCTGCTTCATGCCCTGCTCTACCACCTTGTCCTCCTCCAGGTCTGCCTGGTGTCTCTCCTGACATCTTCTTTTCTTCAGACATTCATCTCCTCCTTATCCTCCTTCTGACCCAGCTCTTCACTGGCCAGCCAGGCTCCTGGGGTTCACTGGATTTCCCCAAGAGCAGCTCCAGGCCTGTGCTCCTCTCTCCTTGCTTGGACACCTCCCCTCCCACGCTGGGCTCCCTCACAGGAATTATGGGGACAGGCCCTGCCACAGCAGCTGCCCAACAATCCAAGGGGGAAGAGAGGTCTGGGGACAAGAAGAGCACTCACATTGTCCCACACACTGTCATTTCCTGCTGAAGACTCATCTCCAGCTGTGCTGCCATGACAAGAGCAGAAGGCACAGCCAGGGCTGTCCTTCCTTAGCCCACCCCTCTCCCAGGCTCCCCTTTAGTAGCAGAAGGAATCAGGACCTGGAAGGGCAGGTCACAGACCCCCTCCATGGCCTCAGGGTGTGCTCAGCCTGCCCAGCAGTTCCGCCTTTTCTGCTGGCAGCTCTTCAGTGCAGACATTGCTTCAGCTGGGCTGTGATGGGCACAGTCAGCCCCAGCTGTAGCACCAGGGCTGCTCCTCCATCTGCCCTGTAGCTCCCACCTGTCCCTAGACACTTCCACAACGTTCAGAATTCCCTTCCTCATCCCAGCCAGAAGGGAAAATGTGTCCTGCCAGCCATAACTCTTCCAATATAACCAGATACTGCTGGAGGTGTGAAAATGTGGCCTCCAAACTGCATGGGAAGGCACCTTGCTCACATCAGAGAGGTGTCTGGGCCCTCTGCCCGAGCACTGCTGATCTGCCTCCCTTGGCAGCCCCCAGTGAGCTGCTCTGTCCTTGGAACTCCCTGTGTGGGGCTGAAGGGCTCAAACATCAGCCCAGGATTGTCCTCTGCGGGCACTTCATCACCTGGGTCCCCTCCACCCTTCCTCAGCAGGTCTGAGTGGAGCTGCAGAGCCTGTGGAGTCCAGGACTCTTTCCTTCCTCAGGGGGGTGAGTGAGGTGGGCTCTAAGGTCCCTTCCAACCAAAACCATTCTTGATTCTTGGAAAAATAGCATCAAAAGTGTTTTTCATGCAAACACCCCTGAACAGGAGGGACAAAATCAGCAAATCTCTGTGTCTCAGCTGATGAGCCCTGCCAAGAGCAGGGAAGGAGGAGAACTTTTCAGAGAGGCACAGAAATGGAATTTTGCTGCTGCTTGAATATTTGGGCAACAAAGTTGAGATGAGGCTGCAGCTGAGCAGTTCCTGGGCAGCCAGGATGGTCCTGGGACAGTCCTGGGTGTTGGGGAACTCTGAAAGGGCTGAAACAGTTACACTGCCCTTCTTCACCCCATTTTTCCTGGTAACTGCTACTTCCATCTCACCCCCTGTGTGAAGCCATAGACTTTTGTGACAGCCAGCCATGCACCTTCCACTTCTTCCTTTCCCAAACCACAGCCCTGCTCTACCTCCTGTGCCACCAGGGCCAGGGGCACAGCCCTGTCCAACCTCCTGTGCCACCAGGGCCAGGGGCACAGCCCTGTCCAACCTCCTGTGCCACCAGGGCCAGGGGCACAGCCCTGTCCAACCTCCTGTGCCACCAGGGCAGGGGCACAGCCCTGTCCAACCTCCTGTGCCACCAGGGCAGGGGCACAGCCCTGTCCAACCTCCTGTGCCACCAGGGCAGGGGCACAGCCCTGCTCAGGACAGAGCAGGGGAGGAGAGCAGGGCTTCCTCTTCCTCCTGTAGCAGGACTGGTGTGAGATGGTGACTGCTCATGTTGTCCCTGCTCATTTAACCCCTCTCCTAAAATCACCAGTCCTTGACAGCTCATCTCTGCCAGCCAGGCGGGGACAGGGCTCAGGGATGCTCAGCCAATTTTGGTGCCTGTGAATCCCAGACATGTTTAATGTTTCTCCCTCTGAAGTTTAACAGTGGATAAATAATATTTAATAAACAACTTTTAACTTTAAGCAAACGTATTCAGGTAGGTGCTCTCTGCTCAGATCTCATATTTTAAGAATGCTCATAAATGCTGGACAAGAGCGATCAAATCTTGCAATATATTTAAATTCCATGCGTTCAGTCTCTCTCCCAGCACATCACTTTCCATTTCAGTGAAGGATGCTTTTGAACTGTTGTTTCAAAGGTGGGCCAGAAAGGAAACAAAAAGGACGAGCCCAGGTGCAGACTGGTCCCAGGAGCAGAGAACAGGTCCTTTCCCTCCACATCCTGAGGCACCCGAGGATCCTGCTGGGATTCTCTGCTCCAGGGCGTGCTGGGTTTGTCAGCCTCTCACACAGGGGCTGGTGCAAGGCACCTCCCAGGTGCCAGGGTCAGGAGGAGGCTGGGAAAGGCAGCAGGGCACCTCCAGCTGGGCACAGAGCCCTCCTCATCTGTTGGTTTATGCCTTTTTCTGATCTAGAGGTGGGGTAACTGAGAGGCATTTTAAACACTTTTATTCCATTTTCAGTCCCATGGGAAGGGTGAGACAATACAGATGTTATAATTCATGCCATCACAATTAAAAGCCAACTGTTTCTTAATTACAATATAAATCCATTCTCTACAAATCCATTTCCTACACTCACCCATTGCCTGGCTGGTTTCACGTGCCTGTCCGGACCCTTTCTCACCTGCAGCTCCACAGTCCTGGCATTTTGTGGGAGTGTTTTCAAGGGTAGGCATTGCACCTTTATCCCAATGGCCACTTTTGGGGTCTGGAAATTTGCTTCTGAGCTCTTCTGTGAAGGTTTGTGTCACTGCACTTGGGAGGATCAGCTGGGTGTTAAACACCCTTCCCCTGGAGAGACTGGCTGGGTGTTAAACCCCCTTCCCCTGGAGGGTTCTGCATCTGTGGGATGAGTGCCCTGAGAGGTGTGGGGATCCTTGGGGTCTGGAGGACTTGGCTGGACGAAGCCTCAGCCATCCTCGTCTAGATTTGACAGCTGCCTGTCTTGGCATGGGAGGTTTGCCTGAAGACCTCCAAAGGGTCTCCTTCCCCCAGCATTCCCAGGAGATGTCACCTGTGCAATGCAGGTTTGGTTACGCGTGTCTGTGGGAGCTGGGACGTGTTGGGATCTACCTCCATGAACAGCAGGGCAGCGAGCTGGAGCACAAGGAGGGGTGTGCTGGGGGCTGCTGGGTGCCCGGGCACAGCAGGTGCCTCTTCACCTCTTCCCCTCTTCCCTGACCCTTCCCTGCCCTCACAAGTGCCCGAAGGCACTGCTGAGCCTTGGAAATGTTCCCCAGCCGCACCCACGGCTGTCGTTCCATGGGACACTGCGGGCATCCCGGAGCCTGGCGCCGAGCCCCGCCGAGTCCCGGGGGATGGAGGGATCCCGGGGAATGGAGTGATCCCAGGGGATGGAGTGATCCCGGGAGAATGGAGGAATCCCTGGGGGATGGAGGCACCCGGCGGGGATGGAGTGATCCCGGGAGAATGGAGGGATCCCGGGAGCATGGAGGGATCCCGGGAGAATGGAGGGATCCCGGGGAATGGAGGGATCCCGGGGGATGGAGTGATCCCGGGGGAATGGAGGGATCCCGGAGGATGGAGTGATCCCGGGAGAATGGAGGGATCCCTGGGGGATGGAGGCACCCGGCGGGGATGGAGGGATCCCGGGGAATGGAGGGATCCCGGGGGATGGAGTGATCCCGGGAGAATGGAGGGATCCCTGGGGGATGGAGGCACCCGGCGGGGATGAAGGGATCCCGGGGGGATGGAGGGATCCCGCCGGGAGGGAGGGATTCCGGGGGGACGGAGGGATCCCGGGGGAATGGAAGGATCCCATGGGGATGGAGGGATCCGGGGCGGATGGAGGGATCCCACGGGGATGGAGGGATCCCGCCGGGACTGAGGAACTGCGCGGGGATGGAGGCACCCGGCGGGGATGGAGGCACCCGGCGCGGCGTCCCCGAGGGCTGAGGGGGCAGCGGGTCCCCAGGGAGCCCCGGGGGTTCCCGGCGGCGGTGGGACGGGACGGGACGGGACGGGACGGGGCCGCCCCGCCTCCCGCTTAAAGAGCCGCGGCGCCGGGCGGCCCGCAGCGAGCTGGGACCGGCACCGCCCGCACCATGCGCTCCGCCGCCAGACTCTGCCGCATCCTCCTCCTCCTCCTCCTCCTGCCGCCACCGCCCGCCGCCGCCTACTTCGGGTCAGCACCGCCCGCGGGGACCGGGGACAGCGCGGGGCTCCGTGGGGCGGCACCGGCACCCGGGGCGGGGGACGGAGCGTCCGTGGGGCAGGTCAGGGTGTCCCGGGGCAGCTCGGGGTGACCTGGGGCAGCTCCGGGTGTCCAGGGACAGCTCGGGGTGTCCGTGGGGTAGGTCAGGGTGTCCCGGGGCAGCTCGGGGTGTTCATGGGGCAGCTCGGGGTGTCCAGGGACAGCTCGGGGTGTCTGTGGGCAGCTCGGGGTGTTCATGGGGCAGCTCCGGGTGTCCGTGGGCAGCTCGGGGTGTCCTGGAGCAGCTTGGGGTGTTCTGGGGCAGGTCAGGGTGTCCAGGCGCAGCTCGGGGTGTCCTGGAGCAGCTCGGGGTGTCCGTGGGCAGTTCGGGATGTTCATGGGGCAGCTCCGGGTGTCCAGGGACAGCTCGGGGTGTCCTGGAGCAGCTTGGGGTGTTCTGGGGCAGGTCAGGGTGTCCAGGCGCAGCTCGGGGTGTCCTGGAGCAGCTCGGGGTGTTCTGGGGCAGGTCGGGGTGTCCGTGGGCAGCTCGGGGTGTCCTGGAGCGGCTCGGGGTGTCCTGGGGCAGGTCAGGGTGTCCTGGAGCAGCTCGGGGTGTTCTGGGGCAGGTCGGGGTGTCCTGGGGCAGCGGCAGGCGGTGGGAGCGCGCTTCCCCGCGGATGCTCTGCGGAGGGCGAGCGGGGACTCCGCGGGGCTGCCCCGGTGCCCGGGCACGTCCCCGTCGCTGCGAGGGGGTCCCGGGCGAGCCGCGCACCTGCAGCGCCCGGAGCATCCCCCGCACTGCCCCGGGCAGCGCTGGCATCGCCGGGACCGTCCCGGCGAGAGGGAAGGGGACAGAGGGGACACAGGAGACACAGAGGACACAGGGTGCAGGGGTCGCAGGAGCCTCCCCGAGCTCCTGCCAGGTGACCAGAGGAGGATTTACCGCGCAAGAACGGGATGTGGAAATTCTGTTGGCCGAGAGGAAAACTGGATTACAGCCCTGACGTTCGCTCAGGGTGCGAATCAGCCCCGGGAGCGGCTGGCACTGATCCCTCCCTGCAGGCTGCTCCCTGGGAGAGGAGGATGGGGCGGCACAGGGAGCCAGGGCTCGGCAGGCGGGGACGGGGGACATGGAGGTGCTTAAAGCCAGCCCAGAGACCGAGGCAGAGCTGCTGCTCCAGCCCGGGGTACTGCAGAGTCAGAGTCACTCGGGCACAGCTGTCCCCGGGTTTGTGTCTTCCCCACACGTTTTGGTTTGCTTGGGATAAAGGCAGAGATGGGTTTGTAACAGGTTGGGTCAATGCACAATTTCCCCTGCAGAGTGTTCTGGCGGTTTTGGTCTCGTTTTCTGTGTCAGCTGCTCTTCAGGCAGGATTTCCAGACTCTCGTGGCAAGCAGAGATGTTGGTGCACACACCAGTGAGGGTAGAACAGCCATGAGCTTTTGTAATTCAGTGATTGCAGCACTCAGGACTGCTCTGTGCTGCCTTGCACACCTGGAGGGTGCTGCTCCCTCTCCCCCGATCCCCCCAGCACATGCTGGGAAGTGTCTGCTGGCACTTCTCACCTAGGACACGACTGGTATTTCATTCCTGCTGCATAAATTAATCTGGATTTTAAATTTCTTAATTGTATCATTCAGCCTATTTCACATGGAAGCATCTGCTGGGGAGGGGCTCCCCTTTCTCAGTCACTCAGAGCCTGTGTCAGCACTCCCTCACTCCCTGAAGAGGTTGGGTGTCAGATTAAGCCCTTTTCTGACCCAGAGATGGGACAACTGAGGGGCATTTTAAAAACTTTTATTCCATTTTCAGTCTCATGTGAAGGCCACGCGAGACAACACAGATCCTACAGTTCATGCTATCACAATCAGAAGCCCACAGCTGGGCTGCAGGGAGAGTTTGGCTTTCCAGGCACTGGGACGTGCAGGTGGCTGTGCCAGGGGAAGTGAATGAATTTGTGCTGCCCTTCCAGATAACAGCACGGGGCTGTCACTGGCCACTGCTCAAGCTGGACTCTGTTAAAGCAGCCTGAGTGGTCCTTTGCTCTGTGTCAATGATTTAGCAGCTTTCTGTGTGTACAGGCACGCAGAATTGTGTGCTTTATTTGGTTTTAAATGGGCTTTTCAAAAATTTTTTTGGTACAAGCACATGAAATCTGTGTGTGCTGCCTCTTGACCATGCACGGCTCAGGATCTGAGGCTGTAGGGTCAATTTTCAATGTGGGTTTTTTCCCTTGAGGGGTCTGGCACAGGTGTGTCCTGTGTATTCTCACCTCTTCATCTGAAGATCAAAAGAAGAAACCCAATTCTAAAACTCAGTGAGTTTGGAGGTGATGAGCAGTGTGATACATGGGTGCTTTCAGATACAAAATTGAGCTGATAGACTCGAGAGGAACTTGAATATTTTAGAAGGGAATGTTTGATGTGGCTTGGTTTGGGAGAAAACCAATCTCACACCTAAATTTTTACTGAACTGGAGGGGACCCTGGGTCAGTGGTTAGCCAAAGAGGAGAGACTGAGGCACGTGAGCCAAACATTGGCTTTCCAAACACTTAATGGAGAAAACCTGCAAAGATTTAAGAATGAGTGAAGGGTGGCAACATGCAGAGACAGGACCTTCTGCTGTGGAAGTGGCAAAGGGGAAGTACTGCTGGTTCAAAGGGTGAAGGAATTGCCAAGTTTGATTCCATCAGGGCAAAGGTGAAGCATGAAGTGTGTGGGATAGTGCAGCAAAAATGGTCCAAGGGCCTGGCAAAGATGGAGCTCACCTTTAAATACAGAAAACAAAGTTTTGCCAGAGTGAACACAGCACTACAATGGAGAAATCCAGAGAAATCCAGAACGGGCTGGGTTAGGAGAGACCTTTAAAGGTCACCCAGTGCCACCCTCTGCCATGGGCAGGGACATCTTCCACTGTCCCAGGGTGCTCCAAGCTGTCTCCAGCCTGACCTTGAACACTGCCAGGGATGTGGCAGCCATCACTTTTCTGGGCACCCTGTGCCAGGGCCTGCCCACCCTCACAGGGAAGAATTCCTTCCCAACATCCCATCCATCCCTGCCCTCTGGCAGTGGGAAGCAATTTTTGTATCACGGTTTTAGGACAAAGGGGGATGCCTTTTAAATGACAGCTGCTGTGGGCAGAGCTCTGAGCCCATTCCCAGTGCCTGGAGCTTTGGCTCACTGGGGTCTGTGCACTGTGCTTGAGCAGATCCTGAGCTCCTGGTGCTGGGTCACGGGGGGGTGGAAATTAAACCCTGCTTTTAGGAGAGGAGAGAAAAGATCCGTGTGAAAGGTGGTCTGGCTGTTGCTGGAGTTGTGTTGGGCTTGCCTGGCTCTCTGGGTGCAGGAATCCAGGAGAGTGCAGTGTCCTCACCTCCTGATCCCCTTTGAGCTGGTTTTGCTTCCAGCTTTGCTTCGATCCTCCCCCACCCTGCAGCCTCCTGTAAAGCATTCCCTCCTTTTCATGCTTTTCCTCTCAGCATGTTCAGCTCCTCAGGTGGTGGGAATGTCTCCAGACCTCATTAAAAGCTGTAAGCCTCCTGTTGTCTCCTTGTTCACGTTTCACAAGGTGAAAAGGCATTTAGGATGTGCTGGAGGGCAAAGAGCTTCTCCCAGGGCAGAATCCAGAACAGACCCACCCCAGGTTGGAGGTTGGTGGGAAGGTGGAAGTACCAACGCTGATCAAAGCCTTCTCCTGGGGAGGCCTCTGTGGGGCAGGCTGGGACGTGTCCCACCCATGGGCCAGGCTGGCCCCTGCTCCATGGGCAGATTTCTTTAGAACTCACTCTGAAATACCTGTGGTGGCTGCAGAGGTGCCTGGAATCTCACAGGATGTGCTGGCTGGGCTCACAGCTCCTCTCGGTTCAGCCCTACCCATCAAAGGCAGTGGCACAATTTTTGCTCATTACCTGCTGGAAGGATTTTTGGGGCTGCTGGAGGCTAAAAGCAGCACATGGCTTGCAGGGCAGTTGAAGCAGGGCCTTGCATAGTTTTGGAAACAGCACAATGTGTCAAATGATACCTTAAACTAAATATGATCATCCCTAAAAAAGCTGTTCTCAAATCTCCTGTATCCTTCTAGAGGAGTCCAGCAAGGCTTGGTTCCATCCCATTAGCCCAGTTACCACATCCCATAATTTTCCTTGGTAAATGTCTTATTGCACCATTCCCCTGGTAAATCTGATGGACCAAACACACCTCAAATAACTAGAAACTCTGGTGTCCAGTTCTGAGTGCTCCTGGAAAGGTTTCTGAGGATGTTTCTCTTCCTGTTGAGCTGATAATGAAATGCTGATATTATTTACAGGCTGCTCCTCAAAGGACAAATCCTCTTTCAGGAAGGTTTGCTGCAGCATCACTGCTGTCATGGTCAGTCACACAGAATACTGGGGTTTTAAAAAAGGGAGAGAAAGAGCAGAAGTGGAGAGGGAAGGAAACTTCCAGCTGAGATCTGGGGAGACTGAGGATGGAGTCTGTGGTGAACCAGCAGAGGGGCTGTGGGGAATTGCAGAGGGAAAGGCTTTTCATGGATGCTTTTTGACTCTCTTCAGCCCCCAGACTCTCTTTAGTCACTATCCCAGTGTAGCACAGGTTCTAAAATCCCATCCCACTGGGCGTTGAGTGTTCCATGCCAGGAATGCTCTGGGGAATGTGGCCAGTCCAGAGTTAGACTGAAAATCTGCTCTCCCCTGTCATGACTGCCCATTTGGTGCCCCGGGCTGGGATCAGCCCTGGAACTGGCCTGGAATTGGGATGCTCATGGAGATAATTCATGTGGCTGAGCTGGGAGGTGGAAGGAGTCAAACCAAGCATGCCCAGACCATGAGAGCCCAGAGCAGGTGAGGGTGGAGAGCCCTGAGCAGGAGCCTGCCCTGGTTACTGCTCTCCTCCCAAACTGGCAGCTCTTCTGATGCAGGAATTTGAGATCCTGTTCTCTGTGGAACTTCAGGAGAAATCTTCTTAAAAAATGAGTCTGGACCTGGACACATCATCTGTTACTGCTCCCGGGGAGGCCTTCCAGCAAACAATCCATCTCAAAGGGTTCTGACTCACAGCATCATGTGAACTCATCTGAGGTTTTAATTCCAGCTTTTTCTCATTGTGAGGAGCAGAAACTTGATAGAAAATCTGGAGGATGACAGGTATAGAGACACCTGCCCGAGGGGCTGAGATGACAACTCTGAGGGAGGAAAGTAAAAATCTTTGATATCAACTGTTAAATCTCAATATTGATTATTGAGATTTATGGTTTGGATGCTCTGGGGATTTCTGCCACCTCCTTTGCAGGCAGTGGGGGTACAAAGCAGAGGAACCTTCCTGATTAGTTACAACAGTGCAACACTCACAGGCCATCCTTTCTCCAGGAACAAATGGGGAGCATTAAATCGGGCTGCTTCTGAAAGGATGAAAACTCTGTTTGACAGAGCTGCTGGGGACAGAGCAGAGCTGGGGACCTCTGTGCCCTGCACAGGCCCTGGTTCCATCTGTCCTGCCCCACATTCTCTCAGCCCTTCCTGGAGGCTTCTTGCAGCTCTCCGTGGGGTGCAGATATTCCTGTGGAACATGAAAGGCCCCTGAAATCAGATATGGAGTCCTGTAGGGGGCTGCTTTGATTTTCTCCTTCCTTGGGAGAGGTAGGAAAGGCATATTTTTACTGGTTTTTAAGACCTTTCAGATCCAGAGGACATTGGGCATTGCACAGGAACAGGCTCTCATTAAAAGTCTCTTAAGAGGCTGGAATGTGGCTGGAAGGAGATTAAAGGAAATAGATGAATTTAGCAAAGGGCTTAGACAGAAAAGGAGAGAGAAATAAAGTTGGAGATCCTTATTGTTCTTTCAGATTGCAAGCAGGTGTGCATTAATTCAAAGAGTTCACTTTCTTTGCTGTATGATCTGTAGATAATAAACTCTAAATCATCCAAACCCATGCAGTTTGCCCGACTGCAAATATCTGCATATTTTATATTTAATCTTGTACAAATGTTTGCATGCTCTGATCTCCATCAGATCCTGTGTTGGCTCTGCCCTGATAAAATGCAGTTGTGGTGGTGGGAGCCTGCAAAGGCTCCACTCAAGGGCTGTCCTGGCTCTGAGAGTGGTTTCTGCTCCCAGCTGTGCCACTGCCACCTGCACGGCCTTGGGCACCTCCTTGAATCCCTCTGCTGCTAGTCTAAGTTGAAATTTGTGTGAGAGATAGGTTTTGGGAGCTGTGTCTGTGCTCTGACTGTGAGGCTCCTGATCCCGGGAGCCTCCAACACAGCAATGGAATTACTGATATAATTTATATAATTATTTCCTGCTGACATTGCCCTACCTCAGGTGACAAGTGTCAGAGTTTGCACAAGGGAGGCTGTCACAGATAGGTGTGTTGTGGGTAGCTTTAGCCACCTGGATTTACCAATTTACTGCTTATTTCATCAGCTGTGTTCTATCCAGCTGGTTATTTCTGACCTCCTTTTTTAGAGAAAAACCAAATTACTCTAAGTGTTACAGCTTCAGAAATTCAAGAACAACAGCAGCAGCAGCAGCAACAACAACAACAATAATAATAATAATAATAAAAACCACCAAGAGTGTGCAGTCACCACCAGCACCACCACCAATGATAAATACTGCTACTACAACAACAACAAATAAAAATAATTAAAAAATTTAAAAAATATTAAGTAGGTTTGCCTGTGCAACCAACTATCTGTGTAGGATGCTGCATTGCCTCTTTCAGAATTTAAAGTGTTGCTGGATCCAGTTTTAGGAAGTGTTTTTCCCATGAAGCTTTTGCCTTGAATGGTGAAAATTATGAATTAGACTTGGTATCTCTGTGTGTGGTCCCAGGCTGTATTTGCTGTGCTCTATTGAGGTTGCTCTGGAAATGGAATCAAATTCTTCAAAGGTTTTTTTTTTTTTTATGCCTTTCTTCTACAAATATTAGCACCCAACATCCTTCAGAGCCTGGAGAATGGCAATGCCACCTTCTCCCAATTCCCAGTGGTGGCCCAAAGGACATCCTTGGGATAATCCCTGCCCAGGACTGTAAAACCAGGCAAAGGTTGAGGTGGCTTCACCACCTTCACCGATGTGAAGAAAAATGTGAAGACAAAAGCAGGAACAGAAGCAGGGTGGCAGACTGAGATGCTCCCTCAGGATCTTTTCCAGCTTCTGGCAGTCTGCACATCCCGAATTTCCTGTACCAAAGCATCTTTGTGTTTAGTGATCCCTTCAGGACTTTGTCTTCCACGGTTTGTATGAATCCATGGATACTTCAGCATTCCTTGTGCCCTGCACTGAGAAGGGCTGTAAGTTTAACTGCAGCCTCATTTATTTTAAGTCTATAAATTAATAAATTATCACAATTCCCCCGATTCTTCTACTTTAGAGATCACAATAATCTTTACTTACTTGGAGGCCAGTCCTGCTTCCACAGCGCTGTGTTCTCCTGCTATCCCTTCTTCTCCTGGTGGGAACTGTGGAAGGTATCCAGCCTGTCTTACACAAGTTTTTTGGAAATCTGTCAGCTGTAGATGTCCAACCAGGCAGTATCATCTGTCCTTGCTTTGTGTGTGCAGTGACTCCTGCGGGTTCAAGAGGCATCACCACCTTCCACAGAGGTTCTGCTGACTCCTCTCCACTGTTCTGTTTTTAACCTTTGCCCACCAGTTCTACTCTGGTGTTAGAGTTTCTCTGAGCTTGCCCAGGCCAGCTCTTCCCTGGTTTGTGACATTCATCAGATCCCTTGTAAATCTTGAGGATCCCTTTGCCACCTTTTCTCCCTTTCACACGGGTTTCAGCGATACCTTTGCACCATGCTCTCCCTCCCAGCAAAGCTGGGGGAGCTCAGCAGCCTTCAGAGAAACTGTGTCTGCTGAAGGGCTGAACTTCTGCCTTCACATTCACCCCATGGCTCTGGCTTTGCTCTGCCTGCTCTCCCTGTCCCCCAGGGGAAGGGATTCTTGGATTTTTGGGCCCTTGGGATAAGGAAGTGTAATGGCAAGAACAGCGAGCAGTTATCTTGCAGTCCTGTGCCATGGGCAGGAGCACCTCAGGGTGGCTCAGAGCTCCTGCCCAACGTGACCCTGAACGATCCTGATCATTCCTCAGGCTTCAGCTTTTCTATTTTTCAGGTTCTGTGCTGCTTTAGTGGGTGGCTCTGGCCTTCACATGAGGGGATGGCGAGCTCTGTTCACAGAGCAGAGAGACAAAACAATTCCTGCTCCAGCTGGGGACCAAGGACAAATGATCCAAATGATCCAAATCTCAGGCCAAAGAGTGCAAACAATGTGGAATGGAGAGAGAAAAACAAGAAGGATGGGACTGCATGGGCTGGAGCTGTCACTGGACAATGTGACAAATGTGCAAACTCCAATGTGCAAATGGAGCAGAGCTTATAAAAGTGAGAGACCCCGTGGCCAGTGGGGCATTTTGTGACCATTTTGGGTTCGCCTGGGGTGCAGCCCTGGCTGGGCTCTTGTGCTGCCCAAGGTGGATCCAGTGAGGCCTCCTAATAAATCCCTGCTTTATTTTTAGCTCTGCCCAGTCCCTGTTCTAGGTCAGTCTGCACAAGGCATCAGGGTGGCCTGAGCTGAAGGTTGGCTCTGGATTGTTGTGCTCAAGGACTGTGGGCGAGGTGATGCTCAGGGGTTTTCTCAGCCCATGGTTTGTGGCCTCCCCTCAGCCCTTCCTGGGAACATGCCCCACAATCTGATTGAACACTTGTCTCAGCTAATTTTAATCTCAGAACTCCAATAATTTCAGCAGGCAGCAACAATAAGCCTTTGAATCAATGAAATGGTGGCTTTTGGGCCACTCCAGCCAGGACAAGATGTGAGGAATGTGTGTAGCTCTGTCTAGTCTCTGTTCTAGGCCAGCCTTCTCAAGGCATCGCTCGCAGGGATGCGCTCCCCAACTCACCTCTTCTCCTGCTTCTTTCCTTCCAGCCTGACCGGGAAGGAAGCCCTGACCCACTTCCCGTCGCTGGGCGCCCCGGGGGGCTCTGGCCCGGGCAAGGGGCACGTGAAGCAGTGCGAGCTGCTCCAGCTGTCCCGCAAGCAGAAGCGGCTGTGCCGGAGGGAGCCGGGGCTGGCGGAGACGCTGCGCGACGCCATCCGCCTGGGCATCCTCGAGTGCCAGTTCCAGTTCCGCAGCGAGCGCTGGAACTGCAGCCTGGAGGGCCGGCCCAGCCTGCTCAAGAGAGGTACAAGGTAGTTGGTGTGCAGGGGAACTCTGCCCACAGCCCCCGGGGTGTCCCAGATTAAACCTGACATGAGGTCGTGGTAGAGATGGAGACAACCCAAAGCAACACGCTCCATTTTCAGAAGGCTCCAAACTGTTTTTATTACGGCCTGCATGCTTTTTCTACATTCTTACAAAACTCATATGTTTACACTTTACTCACTTTACTCAAAGTGCTCATTGGAATAGGCAGTTGCAGGTTTCTCTTATTACTCCTTCTTTTTTTCTTGGTCGATGACCTCGGTAGAAAATTCTTTCAGGGGTGAACATGGATCCTCTTCTCAACCTTCTCTCTGGCTCACAGAAGTCACTGTTAAACCTCTTCCACCACTGGTGTGCAGGGAAACTCTGGCTGCAGCCCCTGGGGTGTCCCAAATTAAATTTCACATGAAGCAAAGTGAGGCAGCAGATGGGGAGTGCTGAGATCTCTGTTTCACCCAGCGATGGAGCTGAGCAGTTCAGGCTCCTCTGCCACAAAATAAGCCTTGTCCTCATCTTCCCAGCATGGTTTGCCAGGGATTGGGAAGTGGGAGGAGGTTCACATCCTTGGCTGGTGGCTGCTTCTCCAAGAGCAGAGCTCCTTACACTGAGCTCCCTCCTCAGCTGAGGTGGTGCTGTGGGAAAACAGGGTCACTTAAAGGAAAAAAGGGTCAGTTAAAGAAAAAAAAATCCCTTTAGTGCCTTGGATATTCGTGTATGTAAACCTCTGTTATTCTCAAATACAAAATTTAAACCTGTTTACTGTTTGAAAAAGCTATTTGTCTGCATGCAGACATCTCAGTGCATGTTGACAAATCTCTCCTAAGACTCTTTCCCATAAATTTGGAGAAATTTGGGCAGAGTGCACAGAAGACCTGCTGGGTTTTTGTTTCCCAAAATGCTTTAGATGAAGAAATTGTCCTGTAAGGTCTGGATGTGAGGCAGAAGGGAACACAATAAATCCTTCCAATGCTTGAGAAAAATTCAATGAAGATGGACACTGAAATTATTTCTTATAAAAATTCCCAGAGAATGCATATAGGGTTTGCCAGACCTGTCCTGATCCAACCAGAGCCTGACTGTTACAGAGCTTCAGCCCTTCAATAATTTCTATTAGCACTTACTAAGCTTCAGCCTTCAGATTTATTGAGTTTCAGTCCTTTGATAATGTTTAGCAGCTTAATGTTTTTTAAAAAAGGACCTGAAGAAGCCAATATTAATTTTGATGAAAATCAATGCTAATTTTAATTAACATTGGGATCGAAAATTTTCAATGTTTCCTTTTAAAAATATCAATTTTTATGACATTAAATATCAACTTAATATTTTATTAAGTCAGTACATACAAGATCAGATTTTCTTCACTGCAAGGCTCCACTGTGAATTTTTTAAGAGGCAGTGGAAGGAGCTGTTCATGATCATTTTGAGTGTCTTTCTCACATCTGCACCTTCATCAACCTCAAAGAACTTGAAAATGACAATTGAATAATCCTCATCTTCAAATAGCTGGAAAACATTTAATTATCTGGCAGTGGCATGCCTTAACATTTCCATGGGCTCCTGACTGACAAAATAAAATATCACCTGTAATTTCAAACCTGTTTTGGCAGATGGGGATAAGTGTTTGAAAACTTTTATTACACAATCTTAAGGATCAAATGATGATTTAATACAGCCAGGTATGCTGTGTGCACCCCCTGTGTGACAGGACACTTGGCTGGGAGCAATTATTTCTTCTCATTTTCCTTTAGCTTGCAAAGGGGTTTGTTTCTTTCATAAAGAACATGAACATGGCTTTCAGCTGCCACTTTTGATCTGTTTGTGACATTTGTTGGAATTTCTTGGAAATTGTTGCATTGGAAATCATGCAACTCTCCCCTGTCACCCAGGTAGTGACGAGGCATTTTAGAAATGTTTAAATCATTTGATATCTCCATGGTCCTAGAGTAACCATGAAGAAGAATACAGATTTTTAGCACTCCTAAATGGTCTTAAGAGTGCCAGAGAGTGAAAAAGGTCCTTCCCAGTGAGATGGGCCATTTTTGTAAGAGGTGAAAAGCCACTTTCAATTTGCAATCACGACTGACAAACTTCTGTGACTGATCTGAATCATCAGATCTGCTTCTAGAGATGCCAAAAAACAAACAAACACAAAGTAAGCCAAGGGTTCTCTGGTTTTTGAAATGCCAGATTTATTTTGCCAGTCTGCACCATTTGTTCCTCTTGATAGCTCTCTGGGTACAACTGGGAAATTCCTTTTGCATAACCTGCAACCTTTCTGTTCCACTTATGACACCTATTACTCCTCAGTGATCCGTGCAAAATCCTCCTGCATTCCTTCTCCACTCCTTTAAAGATCCATGGAAAGAGTGAAATGATTTCAAGCCACCTTGTTACGCAGGGGCAGTTGGTGTCTTTATAAAAACATGGAAAGCAGTGATGCCCTTTTGGTGTCCTGGGTGTGCCATTAAGGGCTGCTGGAAGTCAGGTGAAGCAGGATTTCATCTCAAACAACTCAGTGATCTGGGAAATAAATACCTTTAGCAAAGAGGTCAGAGCCAGCCACTCACAAAATCCTTCTTGAGCAATGAGTGCTCTGCAATCCTTCCATCCTTTAATCCACTCCTTTGCCTCCTGCTGGCTGGACTCTGACCTTCCAGCAGTGGTTTCACTGTTGCCATGAGGAATCCAGGAGTGGTACAGCAGAGGAGTGGTGACTCACAGACACAGAATTTCCATGATGGGAGATTTGGAGGAAAAAATTCTTCTGAGCAAAAATGCCCTGAGCAGCTGGCATTGGAGCCAGCCCTGCTTTGAGCAGGAGGTTGCTCTGAAGACCTCAAAAGTCCTTCCATCCTAAATCTTTCTATACTTCTAGAGCTTTTTTTTTGGTTTTGCTGTTGTTTTCAGAGACATGCCTCCTCCACCTGCTCTGAAACACTCACATTCCTTCACTACAGCATTGAAAACTCTGACCCTGAGCATCTTTCCTCTGGCAGTCACCCCGCAGGAAAACCTCCTCCCGTTACAAATGTCCCTGTGGTCTGGAGCACACCACAGCACACAATAGTGCATTGCAGCAAAAGTCCTTCTGTATTTCCAGGCTGCTGAGCTAAGAAATCCTGCTGGAGAGCTCAGGGCAAGGCTTGGACACATGGAAGGTCCTACCAGAGGGAGCTGGTTTGCTGCAGCCTCCTGGAATCCACCTCTGTGCTGGATGTTTGCAGCCAAACTGCCCAGCAGAGACATCTGCACCCAGATGTTCCCCCTGAACTGAGAGTTTCAGGTTCCATTCTGTCCCTGACAAGACACTCAGTGGGGTCAGGGGAGTGACCCATCCCCAGCCCAGAATTGGCTCCAGGCCCCACTGCCTGTGGTGGCAGGAGCTCTGTTGTCACTGTGGGAGGAGACAGAGCAGGACACATGGAGTAGCCTCTGTTCAGATCCCAAATTGTGCTCCTTGGAGCTGATTGCTGCCATTTGGGGTGTGTCCTCCTGAAAATCCAGCTCCAGCAGCTGCTCTGCCACACTTTCCACGAGGGCTGAAGGACAGCTTTTACTTCCCTCATTAGTTTTGTGAATTAACAATTAAATGCTGATTGATTCCTCATGACAGAGTGGAGGGAATCATCTTGGACTTTTCAGACAAGTATTTGGCAGCCTGGTGATGTTGAAGCTTTGTTTGAAGGAGAAGGAGACATTTCAGTCTGCTGGGTATCTGCAGTTGCTGCTGTCTGCAGTGGCCTGACCACAGCAATGGACTCTGATTTCCAGTGGGCTGAAAACTGGCCAGGAAAACATGGGGAAACCAAAGCATCTGAAATAGCAAGAGCAGTGTGGTGATCCACAAAGTCAGATTTAGCAGGGGCTGTGGAGCCGACGGGGCCTGCTGGCTCCTCATGGCATGGGAAAGGGCCTCTGGAATGCTCTCCTCACCTCGGGGATCAGCGTGTCAGAGAGGATGCTGGGAATCTGGGAAGCATTTGGAGATTGGCTGCTGGAATGATTTAGCAGATTTAGGATCTCAAGTATCAGTTATCCTCTCTCAGCTCCTTTGGAGAGGGTCAGACACTGTTTGAAAATGAGTGAGCATCATGCTGCCGTCCACAGCCTGCATTAACCACGTCCCAATCCAGCTTTTACAAAACTTTTGGTGGATTTGGTCACATTCTTTCATTATCTTTAGAGTACCCTGAAAAATTTTGTAGAGGATCATCAACCAGAAAGATTAATTGCAATTTATTGCTCCAGTGGTTACGGCAACCAAAATGGTGAGGCAGGAAGCAGATTGTTGGTTGATCTCCTTGTCTCCTCCATATTTCCCCAATTCTCCCCACATATCTCTGCTGTTGGTAGATCTTTATCTAAAATTCTGCAATTCCAAAGAGCTCCTATGAAGTCTGTAGAGTTGCTAATGAAGCCTCTCCATTATGTTCATGATTAGTCACATTTTTCATTCTTCTTGCTGACATCCACCAGGAGAACTCTTTGTCCTGCTCTCTTGGTCATGTTTATGGTGGACATCACTCAGATTTCAGCACTCAGTGTTCTGATCCACTGTTACAGCAGGATGGGAATTCTCTGAGGGAACAGAATGATGGAGAGATTTGAGGTTGGGTTTGGTGAATTCTAGAAGTGGCTTCCAACCTTTGCTCCAGGCAGGGCTCAGTGCAAGTCTAGGTGGTTCTTTCTCTCTCTTCCATTATTGGGGAAAACAGATTTTCCTTTTGATGTGGAAAGAAATTTGGAATTTTCCCATGTGGAATATTTGTTTGCTTCTTTATGTTTTCTTCCATGCAATTTATAAGTGCTCAATCTTCCATAAACCAAATTTTTTTCTATTTTGGCTGATCCATTCCTGCACTCAGAGCTGTTGATCAGTCACCTATTTCTCTCTTCCTTGCACTAATTCCTAAATTTTGGACTTCTTAAACAATTTCCCATGAATAGGTTTGGGGTTTTTTTTTTTCCCTGCAAATGAACTCTAGAGGAAATATTAAGATTTTCCCCAGGACTGAATAGCAGAGGAGGTAAATATAAATAAATAAAAATATTTTAGCATTTGGGTCAGGTTTGTGTCAATCAGAGTTTCTGAAACTTCTGTGAAGCTCATGGCTATCAATATTCCTATTCCTGTCTGATCTCATGTCTCTACACTGAATTTTCATTCAGCCACTGTACTTTGTTTCCTGGTTAAAATAGTCACACCATGACCTCAGAGATTGTAGTCAAGCTGGGAATCCTGCTCTGAGGAGGAGAACAGCTTCAGAACACACCTCCACAGTCGCTGGGAGTAGATAATTTACAGGGAATTCAGAAAACCCACACACGTGTGTGATTTGCCTTCTTGCCAAGATGTCCTTTAGCATGGAACCCTTCCCATTCCAGCTACATGTGGTCTTTTCATAGAAAATACAATTAAATCAATTAAAACATTTAAATTAAAATTCCCGATTAAAAGCAATTTAAAATAACAGATTGGATTTTGGGACACTTTTCAGCCTCTACTATGGATTTCCTGATTTTATGATGGTCTGTAATTGCACCAACCAGCTCCGTGCTGGGGACAAACAGAGCTTGGTGGCTGTCACTTTTTGCAGTTGGGTGTTTTCCCAGCGCTGTTTGTCTGTTGCCACCCTTCCCTTGTCCACGTTGAAGCAGTCTTATGGGTGAGACTGGGGTGTCACTACACCCATCCCTTCAACCTCTGTTCTATCGATGCAGGGCACCCCCAGCCAGGGAATAATGTGCTCTGAGCCCATGATTCAGAAGGCTGAACAAATTCTTTATTAAACTATATTAAATTACATTATATGACTATAATATAACTATACAAAAGAGATACTACACTAATATTATATCATACTACACTATACTAAAACTACACTGAAGAAAAACCTGTGACTGTCTGGAGACAGTCAGGACACAGCTTTGACCCAACTGGCCAATCAATCCATACAACCATCAGCAAAATCCAATTAACAAATCACTCTCGGTAACAATCTCCATAACACATTCCACATGTGCCGAACAACAGGCGCAGCAAGTAGAGATAAGAATTGTTTTCTCTTCTTCTCTGAGGTTTCTCACTGCCTTTTCCTAGGAGAAATCCTTGGGAATGTTGTGCCTGCTCTCTCTGTGAAGAGAACTGTGGCCTCACTGTTCCTCTGCTGGGGATAGTGTGGGAGCGCCAGAGGAGTTTGGTCTCTTGGTACTTCTAAATATTCAAAAGGCTTTAGGCAGGAGAGGCAGGGAGGTGCCTTTCCTGCTCCTCCCATCTCCCAACCCTTCTCCCGTGCAGGTTTTAAGGAAACAGCCTTCCTGTACGCCGTGTCCTCGGCGGCCCTGACGCACTCGCTGGCCCGGGCGTGCAGCGCGGGGCGCATGGAGCGCTGCACCTGCGACGACTCCCCGGGGCTGGAGAACCGCAAGGCCTGGCAGTGGGGCGTCTGCGGGGACAACCTCAAGTACAGCACCAAGTTCCTGAAAAAGTTCCTGGGCCAGAAGAGGATCGGCAAAGACCTGCGGGCCAAGGTGGACATCCACAACACCAACGTGGGCATCAAGGTAGGAGCTGCACTGGCGAGCTTGGGATGAACTTTGGAACTTTTCAGTATAAGTCTTGCAACCCGTCCTGTGTGTGTGAGGGATTTTCACTGCCCTGTTCACAAACCAGACCTGTTTACCTGTATGTGCTGGGCCTTGTGGTGCTGAGAGTCCCTGGGAAGTCTCCTGAGCTGTTGTGTGAGGAGATGAATGTTGTGTGGCAGAGGAGCGTCCTGTGTCCTCCAATGGTCCCAGGGTGGGTGACAGGGAGACACAGCACGGTGACAGCTGTGAACCTCCACAGCTGAATGACTCCAGGGGTTATGCCAGGGCCACAGGGGGTTCTGAGAACAGCTGGAGCTTAGAGATGGTGGCACGTGTGAAACAGATTAAAGACTGAAACTCTTTAGATCAATTATGAGTCTGCTGGTGACTTGCTATGGAATGAGTCCTGTCACAGGTTTGGGTCAGGGAGATCACCGGATTGAACATTTTGACCTGTAGGTTACAGGCTACTGATTCATCATTGTCTTCCATTTACTGAGTCAAATTGATTGTTTAATTAGAGCACTGTCTTCATTTGAATACATCTAAAGGAGTCTGCCATGTTGGAGATACTCAGGTTTATGATTGACTACTCCTACTGTGCCAGGTAGAATTAATAAGAACTTATTTAAGAACTTATTTGGTGTTCAGCTGGTTGTCATCAGGCTATCCACTCACTGGCTCACCTCTAAACTCTGTAGCTATTCCTCTCTTTGGTGTTTTATTTTTTGGTTTTGGTTTTTTTGGGGGGGGAGGGGGGTTGGTTTTATTTTGGGTTTTTTTTTGGTTTTTTCTTTGTTTTGGTGGGGTTTTTTGGGTGGTTTTGTTTTTGCTTTTTGGGTTGGTTTTTTTTTTTGTTTGTTTGTTTGGTTCGTTTTTTTTGTTTTGCTTTTTTAAAACTAACATTTTTTCCTCCAAATAATAGAAATAATGCCAATAAAACTGAAGTGCTTGCAGCTGTCAGCGATCTGAGCCGTTGCCTCTTCCAGAACTAGGTCCTGGCAGGTAATAACCACCACTCTTCTTCCTCACCAGGCGGTGAAGAACGGCCTCAAAACCACCTGCAAGTGCCACGGCGTGTCCGGCTCGTGCGCGGTGCGGACGTGCTGGAAGCAGCTCTCGCCGTTCCACGAGATCGGGCGGCTCCTGAAGCTGCGCTACGATGACGCCGTCAAGGTCTTCAGCACCAGCAACGACGCCGTGGGACACTCGGAGCTGGCAGGGCCACACAGACACGGCCACTCGGGCAAGCAGCCCGCCCTGCCGCGCCCCACGGACCTGGTGTACGTGGAGGACTCGCCCAGCTTCTGCCGGCCCAGCAAATACTCCCTGGGCACCGCGGGCAGGACCTGCTCCCGCGAGGGCAACTGCGACAGCATGTGCTGCGGCCGGGGCTACAACACCCAGAGCCGCCTGGTCACCTTCTCGTGCCACTGCCAGGTGCAGTGGTGCTGCTACGTGGAGTGCCAGCAGTGCATGCAGGAGGAGGTGGTCTACAGCTGCAAGCAGTAGGGACAGCCCTGAGGGGCGAGGCGAGTCCACGGGAGCAGCAGGGGGACAAGGACATGGCTCTCTGCTGTGGGGTCAGGGCAAAGACAAGCACCAAATGTGTGCTCTGCTCCTCCAGCCTCGGCGTCGAGATGCTCCAGTCTCGGCGTTGAGATGCTCCAGCCTGGGGAGAGCCCCTGCATGAGCAGGGAAAACCAGAGGTTTTGTCGGGTATGGGGTCAGGAAGGAGGGACAGAGAGCAGGGGGGATGTGGGGACAGCAGAAACCCTGATGCAGCCGCAGATGTCCCTCAAGTTCAAACTTGTACTCACCTGTGTGAGAATATCCTCCTTCTGCACGCCTCAGGTGCACTCCTGGAGATGCACTGGGGTGGTGACGTTGGGACACTGAGGGCTCGTGGCCTGGATCCTGCAGAGAAGAGGATTAAGGGACTGGGAAGGCAACAACCAGAGACTGGCTCCAGGTGTGGCAGGGCCAGCCGTGCTCCTGCACTGAGGCAGAAGGACTCTGGCAGTGGGGGATTGCCAGTGCCCTGCCCTGGGAGCTGGCTGAACTCTTTCTGCTGCCAACTCACCAACACACTGCTGAATAATCTCATTTTGGCTCAAGAATTGTGCCTCAGAAATACCAGTTTACAAACAAAGGGAGCTCATGTCCATCACCTCCCATGTCTGCAGTTTGGATATTGGACTCCAGGTGCATTTTAACCTTGCTGTTCCTGGTCACCTGGAATTGCTGCAGTGACAGTGTTTGAGCTGTGGGAACTCGGCTGAGGGCTGTGAAGTCACCCCTCTGCAGCACGGGGCCTCCCAGGGGGTATTTATTGGTGGTGATCCAGGGTGATGGTGCCAGTTGTGCATCTCTCTTCCTCCTCCTCCCTCCCAGTCAATCAATCAATCAATCAATCAATCAATCACCTTTTTGTCCTCTGCGCAGCACACCCTGCCTGGTGCCCGAGGTGTGTCACATCCCACAGTCCTGCCCTGTGCCAATGACAGGTACAGCCTCTGAAAGGGAATTAGGAACCACAGGAACTGGGGCATCTGAAAAATGTGCAAATCATGAGTGACAATCCCTGCCCTGAGAAGTTGGGTATGTCCAGCCCCTGCAGGGTGAGGGAAAAGAGCACAGGCTGTTATAGAGTCATGAGCCCTTGACTTTAAACCTTATTTTTCCCTCTGGCTTTTAGCTGAACACACCAGACTCAGCCTGTTCAGTTCCTTTGGCTGTGATTTAGGGAGCAATTTTGGGAATGGCAGTGAGGCACGCCCTGACCTGGCCACCAGGTAAATGTAGGTGTAGCATAGCCTCTCTGGGTGTTCAGCTCTCTGACAGTGCATTTTTCTGCTCCAAGGTTTTCCTGGTTGATCCTGCAGCAGCTCTGGATTGTCCCTGAGGTAACAAACCTGCTGTATTTACTCATACAAACCAGCCAGAGGGGAGATGGGCTGGTGCTGCAAAGAACATGGGAATCCTAAAACTCAAATCCCAATTCACTGGCAGTGTAAGGGATGAAAATGCTGGTTTGGGTACCAAGGTGGGCTCATCCACAGGTTGAGCAGCATCCATTCAGCAGTTGGGCTGAATTCCAGTAGGATGGAGCTCTCCTCAGAGATGTGGGATCTTCCTGTGTGCTCAGCTCAGCAGTGTGGATCTGCTGGAGCTGGGCAGCTCAGCCACTCATTACAGCTGCTCTGAGGAATTCCTTGCAGTGAGGAGCGTGTGCTCACGTTCTCTTTACCTTAACTTTGTTGCCCTTTTGGTTTTTACAACTGTTTTTGACTTCTGTTCCCTCCAGTGTTGGCACAGAGCAGTCTCAGAGCAGATCAAGCCATTAACTGGCTGTTTGGAGGCCACTTCCCTCTCACCAGCTACAGGTCTTTTAAAGGGCTTATTCCTTTTTATCCCTTTTCTGGCTCGAGTTGACTTGAACTGAATTAAAGAGTTTATGACAGACATAATACTGCAAATAGGCTTAATTAGCCTTACTTTTTTTTAACCTCCTAAATACCCAAGAGCAGACCATTATTTATATGTTGCTTTTAATCCTTTTGGAGTTGAAATCTTCCCACGAGTCTCAGTTTTAAGCACTCAATGAAAGAGCTTCCAAATGAGCTAAAATTGGCATCATGGGTGAACTGAGCAGGGAACTTGCTCTGGCTGAACTATTGATCCCAAACTCTCTGCTCCACTGACCTCCAGCCTTGTCCTGCACCAGAGAGGAAGGGAATACCCCAACTCAGGAGGGTCCTTTGGGATCCCATGCCATTACATGGATCATTCCCATTGTAACAGGGACTGCGGCTCAGTAGAAAGAGCTGGATCCCATTCCTTGGGAAGCAAGTGGAGGAGGCAGCTCTCTGTCCTCTTGCTCTTCTCAAAGCTGCACAGGAATTGCTAAATAAGAACTGGACAAAACCAAATTTCAGGGAAGATTAAGTTTCTTCATGTACCAAAGAGGACTTTTGGAAATTCTTTGTCCTGTGTAGCTTAGAGCTGCTGGAGAAGATCTGAGGAAGAGATGGTTCATTCTCTGGTACCCCAGGGTGGTGTGGGCTCAGTGGGGTGTGGTAGGTTTGGCAATGGGCTGGAGCAAATTTGGGTTGTTCACTGCTAAGCCAGGTCTGGACAAGGACATCTGATGTCCCCCAGCTTTGCTCTGGTTAACTCAGAGCCCTCTTCAGCCCCTCCTGGCACTGCTGCAAATCTTCCTGTCCAACCCCTGCCAGGCAGCTCAGCCTCAAGGGCTGGAAACCAAAATGATGAACACTGATGGGAAAGAAATAATTTCAAATGCCCGATTTGAGAGTTGGGAAAAGACTTGAGCATAGTTTTAGTTTGAGGCAACACTGATGTCAATCCTTTTGGTGTCCTTCAGCACCGAGTTTTTTAGAGATGGTGCCATGGATAAGGGAGGGACAAAGTTTGCTTGGGACAGATATTGTGGTGGCTTTGAGGTTTTTATTTCATTCAGTTGTCCAGGGCTGTTTTGTTTGGTTGATATTCCAAATGTGATTTAATTCAACTGATAGCAGTGGGAGCAGGGAGCAAAACCTGAGTCTGTTTGGCCCTCAGTATTCTTAGGCTTGAGTTGTGTTTTGCTCTGAACCAAGACCAAGCATCATCTTGAGCAAAGCTCTTCTGCCACCTCCTGGAGATCTGGGCTGTGAAGATCTGGAAGTCCATTTGGATTTTCAGTTGTGCCACACACCTTACAATGCACTGCAAATCCTGTGGATTTGGTTATCTGTGTAAATGACTGGAATGACAAGGGGATTGCATTAAGTCTTGACAAAGAAATCTTCTCAGCAGCAAAGCTGAAACCTCATACCCTGCCTATAAAAAAAAACCTTTTTCAAGTGCAAATGTACCTCATTGACTACTGGTGGTAAGAGTATGAGCTGCACAGGCTTTGCTGGGAGTATTTTGGTTTGGACTGAATCTTTTTCACTGCACCTAAAATCCAAATAACCTGGGAACAGCCGTAGCTCCAAACCAGGGTCCTCACTGCACACACTAGAGGGGCTACACTGCTCACACAGGTTAGTCCCTGTCCCTCTGTGGACTTCCTAATCCGGCTTTTATCACCTCTCCTGGTGTGTTGCATTGCTGGACTTGGTAGTCATTGATCCAGAATGTCTGTTTTGTGGGGGAAATAGAAATCCATCCATCCATCCATCCATCCATCCATCCATCCATCCATCCATCCATCCATCCATCCATCCATCCCTTTTTACAAGGGCATAGAGTGACAAGGAAAGGGGAAATGGTTTCCCCCTGCCAGTGGGCAGGCTTAGGTGGGATATTGGGACGGAATTCCTCATTGTGAGGGTGGGCAGGCCCTGGCACAGGGTGCCCAGAGAAGCTGTGGCTGCTGCATCCCTGGCAGTGTCCAAGGTCAGGCTGGACAGGGCTTGGAGCAGCCTGGGACAGTGGAAGGTGTCCCTGCCATGGCAGGGGTGGAATGGGATGAGCTTTATGGTCTCTTCCCTGCCAAACCATCCTGGGATTCTATAAAAACTTTTACTGAACCATTTCTGATGTTTATGGATCCCACCATTCCCAAGTGAGGAGCTGAACCTGCTTGGGAAGAAATCTCATCTCGGGAGGCTGCCCCATCTCATGGTCACACCCCAGTAATTCCTGGAGGCTTATCCAGGGATCTGCTGCTCTGATGGAAGGGCAGGGCAGTGCTGGGGGGCTTTGTTAGATCAACAAAAAGGGCCCTGTAAACCAAATCCCACCAATGAGGGGAACAGCAAACCCCACTCCTGCAAGAGTCACTCTGCACCTCGTGTCAGACCTGGAGGCCAATTTCAGCTAAATAATAAAGATGTCACTTGGAAAAAAAATTTAAAAAAAAAGGTGTGTGCTTTAAGGGAAACAAAACTTTTGTCTACCTCAAGATGTACAACTTGTGTGACAAGAAGTATGGGTGTTATTTATATTTCTTGTATTTCCTCTAGAAAGAAAGTGGTGCTATGGGGTTTAAGTTGCATTACAGTCCTGCTTGTACCTTGTGTGAATTTTTATATATTCATTTTGATTATAATGTGTTGTCCAGTGTTGCACAAGTGTCTGCTTTGCTGTGTTCTTGTCAGTCAATAAATACCAGTTGTTTTTTAAGAATGTTCGTTTCTGCCTTTCAGGGAGCATCCCTGGGAAACACCTTTGATTAACCCCATTCCTCCACAGTCACAGTGGTGTTATTCCTGTAGTTCTCCTTTTCACACGCCCTGTGCAGGAGACAACTGGGAATGCCCATTCCTGCCCACCCAGCTGTAAGGGCTGCCCAGGTGGGCTGAGCTCAGGTGGTTTTGCCTTGAGGAAACGTGACTCTGGTGAGCCAAACCTCATCCAGGACATGTCAGTGGCACCTTTCCTGGAGCAGCAAAACAAACAATGCTCCTTTGCCTGGTTGCTGTCCTTGGGCTGCGCCACATGTTTGGGTGTGACAGCTTGTGCAGCTTGGGAACTGGGCTGATGGAACTGGGGCAGGTGCTGCAGGTGCCCTGTGCTCTGCAGGTTCTCCCAGGGGAGCTGTGGAACCCCAGCTCAGTCTCTGCAGGGAGGGATGAGGGACTGGCCTCATGCTGCAGTGACCATGCCAGCCCAGGGGCTCCCCAGTGTCACTGCCAGCCCAGTGGTGGCTCCCCAGCGTCACTGCCAGCCCAGTGGTGGCTCTCCAGTGTCACTGCCAGCCCAGTGGCTCTCCAGTGTCAGTGCCAGCCCAGTGGTGGCTCTCCAGTGACAGTGCCAGCCCAGTGGCTCTCCAAAGACAGTGCCACACCAGTGGCTCTCCAGTGTCAGTGCCAGCCCAGTGGTGGCTCTCCAGTGTCAGTGCCCACCCAGTGGTGGCTCTCCAGTGTCACTGCCAGCCCAGGGACTCTCCAGTGTCACTGCCAGCCCAGGGGCTCTCCAGTGTCACTGCCAGCCCAGTGGTGGCTCTCCAGTGTCACTGCCAGCCCAGTGGTGGCTCTCCAGTGTCCGTGCCAGCCCAGGGGCTCTCCAGTGTCACTGCCAGCCCAGGGGCTCTCCAGTGTCAGTGCCAGCCCAGTGGTGGCTGTCCAGTGTCCGTGCCAGCCCAGTGGCTCTCCAGTGTCAGTGCCACACCAGGGGCTCCTTGCCCTTCATCTTGGGCACACAGGAGCTGCTGACTCTGGCACTGGCTGAGAATGCCTTCACCAGGTGGTCCCAAATAGCTCCTCCAGACCTTGGTTTGGCACCAGGTCACCGTGGCAGGGTGATATCTCCTCACGCTGTGGTGCTCAACACCAGCACAAGGCCAGAGGAAGGGCCTTGGCCGTGGCTGTGTCTGATGCCCAGGCCAAGCTTGGTGTGGTTAAAGGCACATCCAGTCTGTGCCCAGGCCAGAGCTGCCAACCGTGGCCACACCAGAGCCTCTTCACACTGTGGTTTCCCTTCTGGTTGGGATCCCATTACTTGGTCCCTCTTTCCCCACCACCACTTGAATCCTCTGCACACAATTTCCCTTCTGGACTGTCAGGAGGATGATGCCAGCCCTACATGTCAGCATGTGGCTGTCCAGCTCTTTGGCCTGTACTGAGGGAAAGTGTGCCAGGAATACCCCCGGAGGGGCTGGGTTCTCCTGGGTAAAGCATGCCAGGGCACTGGGGATGATCTATATATCAAAACACTCACAGTTCCTCTCCCAGCCCTCTTCCCACACCGACTCCTCAGGCTCGACTCTACCTTTCCCTCTTGTTTTCTAAATTCTGCCCAACTTGTCCCCAGAGTGGTGCAGTTCATGAAAAATCTGCTTCCCTGGAAAGCTAAAGCTGCAGCAGAACCCTCTGGACAGGTAAACTGGGCCGTTGGCATTTTCTTGGGGACTGAATGAGGCCAAGGGAGGCAGA